>NC_133903.1:53561238-53861238 GCF_964199755.1 Larus michahellis | reverse complement strand
AAGTTTTTTTGCAGCAATCAGAGATTGCAAGAACCCTTACAAACAATAGGGTATGTATATATTTAAGCCGTCACTGGTAAGTCCAGGTTGATAAATACCAACCAGGCCAAATTCAGGAATTCAAAACCCTGTGCTGACAAACCTACCATTGCCTCAGACAGAACAAGAATTCACCTCTTCCTTTCCCCAGAGACACAAGAACACCTGACAAATAACTTCAAATAAGCCAAACAGCCATCAGCTGGGAATCACTGCACAAGTCTACTTGCCTGCAGGAGATCTGAACCAGTAACACCTGTGAGATAGACATTGCTTGGCTGGTTCTCCGAGCTGTCCTGTACAATGAAAGTATTCTCCTAAATTCAGAGGGAAAATAGAATTTTAGGTTATTTTAGATCTGGCCTTTCGTCCACGAAGCACTTAAGATAGGAAATAGATGGATCTGGGGAAATAATTCATAAGTAGCAAAGTGTTTGTTGGATTTTTACTCTTTGGGGGCTTGTGGTTTTTCTGCAATTCTTTCCAAAATCAAGGTTGCATTATGACAAAACGGTCTGCCTCAGATAAGGGACGGTGGATCAGAAGCGAAGTTATTTCTTGCCCTATAACAAGAGAAGTAAGGTGTTGTAATCAGAAAGAGGGAGTAAAAGTGTTGGTGGCAAGGGCTGCAAGACTTGCCTCAGTTTTCTTCCTCGGCTGCCTGCATGAGCTGGGTGGAGAATAGCCACCCGTGTAAGTGACTGTGCTCACCCCTGATCTGTGACCTCTAGAGCCCTCACAAGGATGTAACTTGGTGACTCATCTACAAAAGTGACATTCCTATGCTCGGTTCAACCCCCCCATTGTTAAACTCCGAGCACAGCTGGCTGCAGGACATGGAAATCTTCACACGGCTGTAGCAATTGCACTGAATTTCACACTTGCTTGTTTGCTGGGTCTGCGGGATGGCTCTGGAGACCTTCCCATGAGTGTATCCCCACAAAAGCTGTGTGCAGGTCTTTAGTGGGATGCAGAGCCAGGTGTGACAAAACCATAGAATAATATCACAAATAAACGCTCGGTGCCATGCTTACGAGATTGGGAAAACTTGTGTTGATTAAGTCTCCGACTGACTCCATTTCGACCAGATTGGCTGATACTTCAAAAACGTGTCAGGAGATCAAGCCGAGTAGGAAGACACTCAAAAAGGCAAATACCTTCCTGTTGACAGCAGAACCTCTGCCTTGGACAATCTTTAGCTGTTTGCACACATACTGTGTGCAAGAGCCCAAGAAGCTCGTATTCCCTTAGCAACCAAAGTTGGCACCTGTGATATTTGTTTTCAGCGACTGACACCGAGAGTTTGAACTTACATCTGTTTTACTGAATTATGGTTAAAACAGTATTAGTAACTGCAAAAAGCAGCTCTAATTTGGACAATACCATCCAGATCATTTGCAGCTTGTACTGCCTGTAATTTCATTTCACATCCCACCCAGAAAATACAGGAAACTGCATAGCAAAAGAACATGACAAGTTTTACGCAGGCTGGGTCTTGACAGCTTGACCTATTCCCAGCTATAAAACTTGCTTATGCAGAAGTTTTCCTAATGTCTTTTATAGTTCATTTGCGAAGGATTGTCCACCTGGTGCCTTATCACAAACTGTGGAATGAGTCCAGGAGATGGCAACAACATGAACTGCTGTGGGGGATAACAAGGACTCTGTTATGACTGGGAACGTTTGCAGTACTATAAATAACTCTATCAATATTGTGATAATGGCACTTTAAAGAGGTCTATTTTACAAGTGTTGAATGTAAGAGAGACCACAGCTGTGCTCATTAATTCTGAAGTATGCTCCTCTCTACGTACAATTTGCAGGTGTAACAATAGGAGTGTTGACTCAATGCAGGTCTAGCTAGTGTTTGGATTAAAAAAAAGGTCACAGTAGCATGATTAGTTCTTAACGAGTCTTTATTGTGTTTGGCAGAGGGAAAGCAAATGATGATAGTTTAATTGAAAACAATAAAAGTAAAATGGAACTTTGTTACAGAATTTAGCTATACGTAAATAGCTTCTCCCCCCCAAAGAGCAAGTACCGTAATTGACAGCAGTAGATCTTTTGATAATTAATTGCAGTAAATTATCACTTGGCACAAAGAAGGCATAATTCTAATTAATTTGCAACCTTTCCAGCATAACACTGAATTGAAAATGGCACTGCTGTAATTTTTTTCAAGCTAATACAGAACTGGAGTACAAACAACATTGTGATGCTTTCTTGTGTTTTCCTTGTTTGGAGTTGAACCGAGGTGATTTGGTCCTTTCCACACAATTGTTGTACCACACAGAGATGACCCAAATGGGCAGGAGTTTCCTGCACAGTCAGAATTAATCTGCCACAGCATGGGATAATATAATTACGTACAGACATCCAGGCAGAGAACTGGTTCAGCTGGGGCTCGTCTGGGACATCAGGGCCTTGGTTTGAGGACAGTCAGGGCTGTGAAGTGTCCCTTTCATTGTCCTTTAAATCTAGATTTGATTCGAAAAGAAGGTATGTGGTAATGTGGACAGGCCAGACTATTTAGGCAGAGCTAAGAACTACAGCATCTGTCAAATTCATCAGCCTCCATCTTGTTAACAACTTACAAGTGAATTTTCTTTACCTCTGGGAACACAAAACCCCCTTGGCAACTGCAGGGCAGAGCTATATGGCAAGTCCTCTCGAGGAAGTGTGATGGAGGGAGATCTATTGAGGCAGGCAGCTAACAGCACAGGCGGCTTTCAACTCTGAGGGCTGCCCGGATGCCACGGCCAACAAATCCATTTTAAGCAGGATGCTTCGTGAGAGCTCGTGGATGAGGTGCTGTTCCTCTCTTATCATAGCTAGACTTCATGGCGAAGATCCCCAGCTAATGATTTGTTAATGGAATTAAGATCTGGGCCCCAATCTGTGATTTTTACACGCAGCCCACAACTCTTTTGTACCCCAAAACTTCTCTGTGTCCCTGGGAGATAATATTTACCTCCCGCACTTCAGTGTTGTGAGAATAAATTAACTTTGGGAGAGTACGTTGAGCTCCTTGGAAAACAGTTACTAAATAAGTGCAAGTATTATCATACATTAAATCAGATCAGCTATTAAAAACGAGAACAAGTCCTCAGATCTGTAACCCTCGCTACATCAGTTTCTCCCTCCTTTGCTGATTACTGTTAGCCTTGATAATAACGAACTCAAAGACGATATTAGCAGCCTAACCTATACTATGATTTAATCTTGATTGCCACAGATCAAGGTTTGATTTAATTGCTCTAGAATTAATTAGGAAGAGAAACAAGTTATAAAAAAGAATTTTCGCTCTAAATAAAGAAACTGTTTACATTCAACTGGAGTTCATGTTAGAACAAATCATTAAGCTATAAAAGATTACATCTGGGCTAGAATTAAAGTCAAGCCGATTCATTAACCCAAATGGTAGCCCAGAGATTACCAACATGGTATTTCTGCTTTGGTGATCAAAGGATCAAGGGATACATGACCAGATGACCCTAATTGAAACAATCTCCACTGAATTTTGTAAATGAACTTGAAAGTACTAAGAAGATAGTCTCTAACTTCTGTCAACGTGGAGAATAAATCTGTCCTGGTAGCCTTACTTTATACATAAAGCAAGGAAAAGGAAAAAAAAGATAATGGCAATCCTTTATGCAGTACATAAAGCAACAATATTTTTCTTGAGTTATGGAGGAACCTTATCCAAATTGTTTATAGTTGTCTGTTATATCTTTTGAAATATAGGGAATTTACAGTCAAAAACTTCATCACTATTGCCCTGTCAATGACCTCATCACACCTGACCTACAGGGAGTATCTTCTGTTGGGTTAACCCATAAATCAGCCTGCATGCAAGGCCTTTCTCTCCAGAGCTTGCCAGTTGTGCTGAATTAGGTATGATAGTTTTATTGTGTGAGCTACTGTTCACCAGGGACTGAGTAGAAACTGCTGACCGTATTTCACTTGAGAGCGCACGATGAACTTGAGCGTTGGTCCCAATGGTGGAAGGCCAAGTCTGCACCGGCTGAACCGACAAACTCTTGACTCCGCTGGGGAGAGCTGCAGATGCTTTGTCAAGGTAATAGTCAGAAGTCTAAACTCAGTTTGTATTTCAAATTTTAAATAAGAAAAATACATGTAAATGCTGGAAAATAATAGGGCTATGACTTCATTTGAAAGCCTGGTATAGACATTAGTGAAATTCTACATATCCCTCTGTGGAAAATCAAGTCACTGAGCATAAGAACTTCCTGAAGACAGAGACTGTAATTCGTGTCATGAAAGGGGAGGAATTGGATGTGATAACTAGTGATGGACAAACTTCAAAAGGTTCAGGGCTTGTGCTTGGTTTGGATAACTATCCAGGAGCTTTGATGCATATCCAAAGCTTATCGGGACCTCCTGGGCCCGTAAATATTGGGATGGAAATCTTGCAAGAACAGGCTCTCTCAAGAGGTTTTTCTTTTTTGGTATTTTGGGCAAGTATTTTCTTGTCATGATGGAGATACAACAAAAATAGTAATGACAAGAAATAAGACCTGCTCTTAAAGAGTACTTCATCAAGTCTAAATTAAGAATAAATAAAAATGCTTCTCTTAAAATGCTTTCTGCATCTCCAGACCTTCTTGGGGTTAAGAAGGGCAAACTCTTAAAGTAAAAGGGGAGAAATATGTCCTAGTTTCTTTTGAAGCTCAACCGTGCTACAGTTATTTTGAGTTGGGTGCTTTTTTCATTTTATCTATTTTGGTACAATTGCTTCTATGTATATCATACATAAAAATGCTGGGCAGATTTTGGATAAACAAGATGTAGATCAAGGTAGCAAGAATACTAGTGTCTTCTGAAATGTAGTTTGTGTGTGTGGCAATTATATAAAGTGACGCCAACTTCCAAAGGCCAGACTTCCCATGAAACCTCGCATAAGTTTGAGAAAGTTTTAGTATGTGTGTGTACCCATGTAAATTTTCCTAGTTCTCCATAGGCACAAAGCAAATTATAGCTGCTGAAACTGTTTCACGTGGTTTTGTAGTCAAGATTATTTGGTTTATTTACCATAAAATGTAGTTCTACAGATTAAAATTTCCTTCGATGATAAGGAATGGAGTCCTGAAGCTGGTAGAGGGGTATTGCCTCTCTCCCAGGCTGGAGTGGCAGAAAACGGGTATACTTCTGAGACCTGTCTTCATGACTGGCTGGAGAAGAATTAGTAGATTCAGTTAGGTTTGTATTTGGAAATGTGACCAAGCTACTGAAGCCAGGGCTGAGCTTCCTCTATATTTGTTTTACCACTGGCAAACGGTTAAAGTACACGCCATGCCTGAAACGCCAGCTGCGCTAATAGTTTCCTGTGACCGAGTAACATTTGAGGACACATAAACCTGTTGTCTCACTACACCACACTTGAGCATGGTGCTAGGGCATGGGGCAGCATCTGCCCCTCCTCAGCACTCAGTGCTAACGGTGGGCACTGAACCCGCTTTTTAAAACCATGCCTTATTTTTCTGATCTGCAGAGAAAGTTCAATAATACAAATCTGTTGGGTATGAGCCCACCACTGTTTCAGGTACAGATGTTATTTACAGGTCCTGTGGGTTGTAGGGGAAAAGGTGTCCTCTGCCCTGCCTCGCAGAGGAACGGTAAAACCAGTAACACTTTGAACGTGGTAGCACAGGCTGGTGGGAGAGGTTAGAAGCGAAGGTACCCCCCCACGGCAGCTGGAGGACAGGAACTTGGTTCCCCAGGTGAAGTGCTGCCACTCCTTTTTCCTAAAGACCAATATGAAAGAGTGACGGGGAGAGATGAAGGCTGATGGGCTTAAAATTTCTAGTTAACCTGTGTGCCAGCTCATTTAGGTCTTAAAACTGACTTTTTTTTCACAGAATGATAAAAAACCCTAGGGTGTTGTGTGACTTCCTGTGGAATGAGCTTTAAAGAGCCCTGAAGAGGACCCCAGCAGGTGGGGTCTGCTGCTTAGCAGCAGCTGGTCTACAACAAGGTGAGGATTGGTGACTCCTCAGTGCTGGGAGTCCTCTGGATCCCATGGCTGACATCTCCTAACCAGCATTAACCCAGCATTGTCCCTAGATGGACATGGCGTTGCTTAACCGTGGGTTAATTATTTTAAATGTTGGTTAAGAAATTGTAGCCTCCTATTTCTGTCTACCTCAACATGCTGAAGCTGTTGCTGCCTGTGTGTCTGAGCCAGCGGACCTGGCCTTGTTCCTCTCCCATGGCAGCTGAAGGCCTAATCCAGCTCCAAGTCAATGGGAGTGTCTGTGTTGACTTCAGCGGAGGCTGGCTGGGGTTTTGAGGAGCTGGCTGAGCACACGGGGAGCAGCGTGCTGGGCTCTCCCGATGAGCCCTGCAACTCTTGCATGCCGAGGAAGACGCTGTAAGCTCAGTTTGGCCCCTTCATAGTAGCATCATCTAAACTGACCGGGAAATGAATAGCATTAAACCTCCTTGCTGTGTTAGCATGGGATGTCAAGTAAATGAGGGCATACAAACCCAGCCAATGCACACAGCAAAAATCACCAGCTTTATTCAGGAAGCAACAAATCAGGTCTCACGCCATTGTCAGAACTATTTAAATTGCCATTGGCCGTGTCACCCTTTCTTTTTTTAGCTGCTCAGTAATCCTCATTTTGGCATCTTTGCACTCAGATGGATATACATTTTATCTTCAGTAGTGCATACGAAATCTAATGTATTAATAACTTGGGGAATAAATTTGCGTCCAAGACTCTGTTATTTTTATCTTGTTTTTCTCTTTAACCAAGTCACAAAAAGTATACATTTTAATCTCCAAAATATTCCAGAACCGTACAGCAGAACTAGGCAAATCAATTGCATATTGGTATGGCAGCACTAAGAATAGAGATCTCTACGGAGCTTTGCAAGAGGAGACTTTTCTACAGATGGAAAAACTTAGACATAGAGTTAAAGTTAGTCCTGTGAAAAAACATGAGAGGAAAACAAGTAGTTTGTGTGTCTGCTCATGCACTCAGTCTTGTTTCCTTGTTCATTTTTTCCAGTGTTGGCCTTTGGCTGCCCCAAAGTTGCCAGAGCATTGATTAGACACTGCAGAAACGGAAACTGCTGGAGAGGTTAGAAGATAAACCTCAAAGGGCTTCAGGCATTCAAGGGATAAGGCTGACTGAGGTGCTTAAATACCGGATATAACCAAAATACAACTGAGGCCTTTAATGCGATCAAGGTAACAGCTCATCACTGGGGACGCTTCGGTTTTCTGCCATACAAGAACAGGCGCAGAACAGAAGACCACCCTTGTCCTCGCTAACCCCCAAGCCCAGAGGTAGATTAATGAAGAATGAAGAAGACTTACAGAGCCAAACTGACGCAGGATATTTGTTAATGGAGAGATTTTAGATTTGCATGAGTGGGCCTATTCCTCACCTTGTCTTCCCCTGGGGCAGTCCCCTTTCCATGCGCTGCCTCAGGAGCCAAGGTCCTGAGGGAGCAGAGACAGCAAGTGGGGTGAGCTGCACACTGCCCTTCTCAACTTCTATGATAAATTCTAGGTACCTTCTTCTAGGTACTAGACAGGCAATCGGAAACAAGTTCATGTCTACTTACTTAGTGTTTCTGACCTACTGGAGATGCCTGGAGTTCCTTTGGCAGAGGGGTAGGTAAAGCACCACCAACTAATGAAGGGTGCCCAGTGAGGGCTGCTGTAATTTTTTAAAATAATCCTATGGGTAAATATATAAACAGCAAAGTCAATGGGACGACAAAACCATTCGATCCGTACAGGGAACAGGTCTGTAGAGCGGCTGTCTGTGTGGAGGAGGGTGGGTCAGTCCCAGTGCCTCTTCAGCTTTGGGCCTCTTGGAGAGCTGTGGTGGGGTTTTGTGGGGTGGGAGTCCCACCACCAAGTTTCACACCAGCCACGGACAGCTGCGAAATGTTGGCTGTGTCTTTCAGTGCAAGCCAGCGTGCAGCTGGGCAGCATTCCTTACAACTTTCTCAAAAAAAAATCCAAAGCATCTTGGGAGAGGAATGTGTGTGCATAGCTATGCAGGCGGAGAGGCAGGGTCTGCTCTGCCCGTCCGCCCTCAGAGCAGCCATCTCGCCCAGAGCCACCTCTCCACGCACAGCCACCCTGTCCCAGCAGGGCTGGGGCTTGCTCGGTGGCTTACAGGGTTGGTGGCAATGGGACCACCTCTGCTCCTGGCAAAATGTGCAGCTGGACAAAGAAACTTTGCCTTTGCCTCAGGAAAGCCAATCTCTGGCTGACCTCAACCAAGTGTCTGGTGACTTCTTTATTTTCAAAGTATGGCAATTCTAGATGCGATAGCTGATGAACTTATTTCCTAGAGAGCCACAAGCTGAAGGCAGATGCAAGTTGGGAGTGTTAGTAGTGAGGAAAGTCCAGACTCGGAGTTTTGCAGCTGCAGGCCCTGTAGGATTTTATACAATGTTAGTAACAGTTTGAGGGAAATTCATAGCTGAGAGAAACAGCAGGCTTTTCTGTATCTATAGCGACAGGTGTACCAAATATACAGACACTACAACTGATTTTAGGAAGCAGACTTAGAGATTTTCCAAAGTGAGTGAGTTTTATATTCTCAAATTTTCAGCATTTATTTTTAGTGAACTTTTTGAAACTTCAGTAAATCTTTTATGATGATTTTCCTACCTGGCCTCCAATGCTGCTAGGGGCAGATGTGCAGAGACCTAGAGGACAGGTGGCAGGAAAAGGAATACAAGCTGTCGAGGAACTCCGGAAAGAAGCACCTTTTAAAATGGAAGCAAAATAATTTCGAAAGGTATCTTAATCAGAATTTTTTTAAATGATCATGAGGAACCCGAAACATCAAGCCATGTGTTTTAGTACCTGCAGGAGCTTTTAGACTCCACATCTAAAAGACCTGGCCTTCGTTATGGATATCTGATGAGTCAATATATTTAACCTCTAGTCCAAAGGTCAGTCAACTGAATTCCACCACAGACATACTTTTTTTTCTTTATTGGATACCCACGGAGTAGTACCATAACTGTTACTCAGCTTTCCTGAAGAGCATCAGTTGTAGCGCTGTAAATCTGCGGGGGCTGAGGTTTTGCAGCTGGCTGCCTGGTTTGAGCTGCTTGGAGCCGCAGGCCTGCAGCAGAGCCAAGTCCAGGCTCTGCCGCTTGCGGAGGAAGGTCTGCCTTAGGGCTCACCAGCGCGGGGACTGAGCCACCAGAGATGGTGCAACTCGGTGTGAAGCAATGGATGCCTGCAGACAAAATGTAGGTGTCTAAAAATAGTAATAATAATAAAAAAACACCTGTTCTAATTTGATTGCTTCAGTCCTTGGAGAAGGTGAGATAATGCCAGGTGACCGCGTCATACTCCAAGGGAGTGATTCTGCGATGGCCAAGATGAAGGGCTTCCTGGAGTGCCCCTCTCTTCCTCGACTGCCAAGGCAGCCTAATAGCTTTTTCAGAGTAGATATCTAGTTTTTAGGCAGTAAAATGTAACTGAGGTGAATCCACCCTTCACACCCAGACGTGACACCTGCTGGTTTTGGTAGCTATGCTATGTTTCATGTCAACTATGCTATGTTTTGTGGAGACTTAGAAATGAAGTTGAAGCACAGACCAATAATTAAAGCAACAACAGCTCCTAGGATGAGGATGCTGCCTCTCCCACACCCTTGTGCTGTGAACCTTGGAAAAATCACCCTGGGCAGGATTCTTACAGGTGTGTTAGGTATGAAATCCTATTGGTTTCAAGTGATTCGCCCAGTCTGAAGTGACTGAGAGTTAGGCATCTAAATGCTGCTGGGATTCTCGCCCTTAAATCTCTGTCTCCGTTTCCTTGTTTGTAGCACAGGGATAATAGCTACCTGCCAGGCAGGATTACTGTCTGCAGCGCTTTGAGATCTTTGGGTTGCTGGTGCTGCTGGTAAAAAGTGCAAACTCGTCACGAATTTCAGATTGTCTTGCACATCGTGTACTGCAGACAGTATAGCCCCCGGGCCTCACGGCGCTGAGCACCACCATAACCGGCCTCAGGTCTCTGTGACAAAATTCATCGCACAAACCGATCTGTGAGATCAGCTGCTCCCTTCCTCCTGGCTTCTTACTGACTTCTGGTGCTGCGACCCAGAGGCGTTAATAAGGAAGCAGCATCAAGGTAGAGAGTACTTATTCTGCTCTGTGTTGCACTAGCACTGAAGCATTTGCTATATTCCTTAAAATGCAGCATCTGAAGAGAAAAATATCCTGTTTTCCCTGGATTGCGGGACTCGGGCTCGGAGTACTGCGACAGGAGCAGGCGCGCAGATGCAAGTGGGAGCCTTTTCGCGCTGCTTGAGCCTCCCAGTCAGTTGCCCGTCTCTCCCAGTAGATGATGCTAAAGCGCGATTGTTTTGAGCAATTTTAAGGAAGTGGAAGATTTTATCGGGGGAAATCTGAGGTGGCTGGAAGGCTTCTGGGCCTCAGTGCTGCAGGAGGAACATACAGCAAATATCCTGGAAAAAACTGGAGACCAGTTTGCTCCTGTCTTGTATTTATTAACAGCTTGAAAAGTAACAGGATTAGAGTTTATGCAGATTTTCAGGATTTTTAAGCAGACCCTGACATGCCTACATTTACACGTGTGAGTGCTTCTGGAGTTCTTACAGCTAAAGCACGCAGCCAGCATCATACTGTCTTACCATGCCATTTCTTGGCTTTATGGCCATCGGAGAACTCCTCATCTTCATTCCCATACCATGTTACTAACTTCTGTTCAGTGCCATCAGACCCATTCAGGGTAAATCACAGAACGGTTTGGGTTGGAAGGGACCTTAAAGATCACTTGGAATGAAATATCCAGCAAGAGCTGTAGCTTTTGAAATGTGCAGCAACATTTATTACTAGAAACAAAGCAGCATTTTGCCTGTAGCTGCTGCCAAAGTTCAGATATGTTTAAGCTCCAGCCACTCTCCGGAGCCAGGAGAGGAAGTGGTTCTGGAGTGGGAAGTGTAGGCTCAGATATACATTTCCCTGGAATTTAGGAAAATTAGAGGAAGGTTGGCCTCGTCTTTACTTCCATTAGAGCTTTTCAGAGGACTTCTAGCGCAGCCAATATAATTCACTCTGAAATGAAGTTTTAAAGTTCAAAGATTCATCTGGAAGTTATTAATAAAAATATAAACTTAAACCCAGTGCTATTTAGTGAGGAAAAATTGCCTACATTTTTTCAGTCGGATACTTGTTGTACTTCTATAGCTAAAAAGTCATTTTTTTTTCCATTTTAAGAAAAAAGACAAGTTATTAGTCTCTTTATGAGACTTCTGGGGTCTGCTGTAAAGACACCCTTTGGTTCTCAGCATCCAAGTCATTAGTCCAACAGTCCTGGACTGTCGTGCGTTAGGAAGCGCGCACAAGGTCCCTGTCCTCACAGACAATTTTGAACAAAGCATATTTTGGGAAAAGGATGTACAGAAAGCCAAAACGATTTCTCTGGATCTCACATCTGGAAAGTGGAGGGGCTCAGAGGAGGAGTACTTGATTCCTCATCAAGTGCCTGGTCTGTTGGACCATTGTTGCTTCTATGTTAAAACAGTCATCAATTATACACTGGGGCTGTATGATACAACAGCACCACTACCACCCCCCTTCCTAAATTCCTGTACACAAACATAATGCATATTGTCAGAGATCCAGCGCTGATGTTGCCTTGTCCCTGACTGATACGCTTCCTTGGGTCAGAAGTATATCCTAGCACAGTCAAGAATGCATCAAGATATATGGACGGGTTTGTTTTCTTCAAAAACCTTGGACTAGAATCAAATTGCCTGAAGGAAACTTTTAAGAACCTTTTAGTCTCTTTTTAGAAAAGAGATTCTGCAAATATTACTGTGTTTGCAGTTTTCTTGCCTCTGACTGTATTTGGTTTGCTCGAATTCTCTTGAGATACCGTCTATTCGCAGCACACTTCAAGCAACCACTGCAGAGGCTGTTTCACAAGTGGAGATGTTTTGTATCCCCTACTCTCTGGAGATCGTGCTCATCAAACTGGGCTTTCTTCTTCGCCCACCTTGGAAAAAGGTTATCAATGGGAGTGGGACAGATGGAAGTTTTACAAAAGGTAATGAATAGGATGCACTCAGTTCTGTGTGGGCTTTTATTGGTGATAGATGAGGTGAAGACCAACCGAGGTGGCTGCAGAGCAGGAAAGTTTACTGACAGCAAACTGTAGGAGAGCTGGAAAACAGCCTGATGGGCTCTTGGATCACATTCTGAACTAAATGAGCAGTATTATCCTCTTGGGATTTCGTCACTAGGCGGACAACAACAACGTATGCACAGGCAGAATGGATGGTGAGATTTGTAGAGAAACTCCAGGAAAAAGATCAATAATTACATTAAACGGACATGAATGTGAAGTGCAGCATGAGAAATCTGACACTCTTGCACTCTTTCTACCCTAAGTCAAGCAAAATATGAAATTCAGTATGTAAGAGCGAAACGGGATTTTTCTCTGTTGCCAGTGACTCCCAGTATATATTAGAAGTGGAGTTATTATTTAAAAAAAAAAAAAAGATGGCAAAAGCTTACTTCACTTTGGACTTTTTCACTATTTGAGAGTACTTGGGAAAGAAGGATAAGCTGATAAAGACTTTAAAGCAGCTAAAAGCAATCGCAGAATGAATTACTTCAGAGTTGCACGCTGTTATTAGAGTAAGTGTAAGGTGCTACCCTTTTAAAAATGGCCAAAGAAAATAAAATGGGAACCTCCAGGCACTAGTGTTCTGACCTCACCAAATGCCTTTGTCTAATTTAGACTGCATTAGCAATTGTATTATTCACAAAATCCTGGGTAGAAGAAGGGAAAGGATTTATAGATAGCATTATGTCCTAAAGGGATTCATACAATGAAATTATAAAATGCATTTAAAAATACATAATTAGCACTTTTCATCCATAAATTTCCAAAGTGATATTTTTAAAAGGAGGACATCACCTAACTCCATGTGAACTAAATAACTTTAAATCAAATGAGACAATTTATGTGTTTGAAAGATGTTTATATTTGAAATAAGAGCATCATTTAACATCTCTTCGCCTTTCTCTCATGCTGATTTATCTCCCAGATTTCTGGAGGTCACTCTTGTTGGTAGAAGTCAGCATTTGTTGTGTTTTGCAATGCAAAAATTCTTTTCATTCCCTAACACTAGAACAATATTTCATTGAATTGCTCTGGTTTATTAGACTAGTTGCACAGATGTCCTCTCTTCCTGAGCCAGATGTACAGAGCGCTGCTTCCAGCTTAGCCCAAACTGGAACATGTTGACAGAATAACATAACTGAGACCAGACATATTGCATTTTACACTAAAGGTCATGCAAAAAGCACAGGCTGCATATAGCATGGGCTGTTTTACATAAACACACATTTGGTTCAGCTTTGGTATAGGGATTACCGAAAGAATGCTTGGGGAGGACATGCTATAAAGCAGTTGGGAAGATCTGACAGTTGTTGAGTGAATTACCCCCAAACTGGTACATCTCTCTCAGAACAAGTGTGAAGGGCTCCCTGCAAAAGGAGGCGAGAGAAAACTCCCAGGGAAATGTTTCTGGTGATTATGCCAGAGGGACAGAAGCTACTTCACAAGTTTAACAGATTTCCCGAGGACTTTTTCAGTACAGTGGGTTTGGTTCAGCATTGTCCTTGCCTTGCTAATGCCTCTCACCAACATAAGAGGAGCGATTAGAAGAGAAGAGGAAACCAAATTGCCTAACGAGGAAGTTGAGTGACTGTAAGCAAGGCCAGGGTGTTTCCAGTGGCTGCAGTATCTAGCTGGGGAAGAGCTTGAGAGAAGCATATATGGATCCAGATGTTAGAGATGAGGAAGGATTGTCCTGCAGAGCAGCCACAACTTCAAAAGCTTAAATTTCACACTCGCAGAAAAGGACCTGGAGCCAGATTAATTTTAGGATGAGGGTGCAAACCCAGATCAGGGCCAAAATCCCCAATGTTTCTATGTTAACCAGGTTCGTCTCCTGTTTCAGAAATCTTGCATAGCACATGCCACGCTGACGTCAATCCTGGTGACAGAGGAGGGAGAACAAAACTATTCTGAATTTCGGAATTCACCTGTGACTTGCAGCAGTCATTTTTTTGCAAGAAACTTAACCCTTCTTGTTTTCTGATCTGAAAAACGAGTATAAACAGTAACCTCCGAAGGATAATGCTCAGTTTAATTAATCAGTGTTCATAAAGTCTTTGAATTAAAAGACAGTACGGACTGTAAGTGCCAAGTATTACTGGTACTATGAACAAATGCACAACAGCAAATGAATATAAGCACACTGCAAAGGAGGAATGTCATTAAGGAAAGAGGTCCCATTTCAAGCTGCCAAATACAAAGGAGTGAGTCATTTATTTTCAGTATGAAAAACATTTCAATGTTGTTCTTTAAGTGATTCTGCTTATGATCATTACTCCTTAGCTAACTGCTACAAATATTTCAAAGTGGTGACATGGTCTTCTATTCCCACCTAGAAATGCAGAAAACGAGGAGTGGGAAATAGAAAAATAAAAACAGTTGAAAAAGGCATGTCTGTTTTGCCATGTGCTAAATACAGTTGCCTTTGTCTTGTGCATAGCTTTGCCTTTTTTTCCTGAAGACAACTGTGTGTGCGTAGGACTGTACTGTCCCATGCTTTGTCATTACAGTCTGACCAAGATTTGTGAGCTGATAACGGTCTGAACGCTGGATCACAAAGCATCATTTTTGTTCTCTCCTGACCTTAGCTGTGGCCTCTGGGACTGCAGGGGGAGAGAAATGTGTGACTTCGGTACAGCCAGGCGGGGTAACGCAATCTGCTGGCACTGCTAAAGCACAGCTCCACGTTTCTGCGACACAGAGTACATCAAATTGGCCCGCAAAGGAGTTGCAAAGGGTACAAGAGGTGGTAGGAGTTTCTGTCTCAAACATTTTCAAGCAGTGCCCTGGCTCCCTTGGATATGCTCAGTACACCCAGTGACAAATTAGTAGTTTGAGTTAATTAGCGGGTTAGTTTAATACACAATATTCTAGCCACTTTTGCAGGACTTGTGATTTGAAACAAAACTGTAGAATTTTATGGTACCTGAGGTTTTGTAACAAAATAGGCGTGTGGATACATACACCGGCTTATTTTATTCCTTATAACAACTAGCGCATTTGCTGTCAATATTCCGTATAACGAGCTGCACAGACCAGGCTGGTCTCTCCCCTCCGTGTCCTCACCTGACTGCCAGACCACCCTGCCCTCCTCCGCAAGGTCTTTTCTCACGCGCTGCCTCACCTGAACACCAGCTCTGCTCCCTGCAGCAGCAAGTCTTTTAATACACACTTGCACGTGGCAAGCGTTATTACCCAAACGGAGCCTTCCAGAAAGTGGTAAAAGTGTTGGGAACTGTATGAAGATGAACCCAAGTGCTCCTGCATGTCGATTTTCAACGTGCTCAGCACATTCAGGTGTGGATTTGCCAAAAAGTTTACCTGTATGAAGTCTCATTGGACAAAGAGCCTAAAATCCAGTGCAACACTGTGCCTTGAGGTACAACAGGACTGTGTCACTTCAGGTTTTCCCTAACGTAAGGTTACTGAGATACTTTAACTCTCTGAAGGAGAATCTTCTTCTTCCAAAGAAGTCAACAAAGAGACACTAGTTTAAAACTGGAGTAACACAGTGGCAAATTGGACTCGCATCCTCAATAGCAGTTGTCTGCGTTCCCTCCTCTCATGGAGGCAATGAAAAATGGCAGCCAAACCCTCTGGACGATGCTCCATGAATTGGCTGAGACAGGATCGTTAAGAGAACACGAGTTTGCTGAGCGCTCTAAGTGACAGGGCTGTGTAACTCACGCGGCACGTTCACCCAGCGGGCATCACTTTGATGGCAAAGAAAAAGTTTCCTGCTCTTAGAAAGACTGAGACTATGATCTTCCCTGTGGAAAAGAGGCGGCAGCACATGGTAGGGAGGTGGGAGCTCACAGAAATAGAGGAGGGCAGAAAGCAACATTTCAGGGCTTGCTTTCTGATTAAATCTGTTATTTACTCCATATATGAGTTTACCAATCAGTAAAATCTAGAGCATTGACAGTTCTTCATTAGAAGTTAGTTATCTATACCTACTGCTGGAAATTCAACATATTGTTGCAAAAGCCAGTGCACTTTTGTGGCCTTTTACCTTGCTGATTCCAGAGGAAAGTTGGTGCAGGCTGTTAGTGATGAAATTTTCCCAGCTGAAGGTTGTTTAGAGAAAAGCAAGAAATGACTCAGGGCTCTAAGGAGGTTCTTGCCTCGGCTTGTTTCAAAGCTGTAATTCTGGTCCTATCTGGAAGTGACAGAGGAGAAGCCAAAGACTAAATGGATCCTGTAGGGGATGAGCCCCTTGCAGCACGGGCGTCTTTCTGGCAGGTATGAGGTGAAGATGATTGATGAGGGCAGTGTGGGATCCCTGCTCTGTCTCTACTGACACCTTCAATGCATATAAAGAAGAGAAATTCTGGTCCCCAGCTCTGTCACTCAAAGGTTTCTTTGCAGAACTATGTTTATTACAAAATAATTATAACTGCAAATTAGGAATGGGGGTGTTCTAGCACCTCCTTACATCTCTCTCATATGCATCTAAAATAAAATTAGCGTCGTGAAACTATTGTAACCTTCTGTTACAGGTTCAAGTCAGAAATGAAACCGAGACACTTGTTTAGTTAGGCGCAAACTCTGTATATATTGGCTTTGCTGCCCATTTTCTAAACCCAGCAAGTCTATTTTCTGCACTAAACAGTGTATTTGTAGCAACTTTGTAAACACATGTACAACTCAAGTAAAGCACAGCTGATCTTGTCCACACCAGGCTTTTGTAACACAGCTTTTGGGCCTGCGGAGCACCACGTCCTCAGCTCCTCCTGATGGTGACGCTCGTCCCAAGAGAAGAGGACATGGTTTCACCCTGAAGGGGTGATACCCACACAAATCGATGGACATTTTTCCATTGCCCTCTACGGGTAAGTTTGGTTCAGACCAGTGTTCCTCAGGGACTGGTGTGCAGACCGTAAGGGGACAACAGCAGAAGCACGCAAGCCGCGGTTCATTGAATTGGGTGAGTCATGGTTATGTTTGCTAACTGCAGGATTTCTATTTTATCAGTAATTTTGCTGCTGTGAGGACCTCTAATTACAGCAGATTCTCAGTCTGGTGGATATCTGGGGACAGACAGAGCCTAATCTACTGAGCCAGCCTTCTCATACAGGTTGTAATTTCTTTCTGGAGAGATTATTTTCCAGAATTCAGTGCGCTTTGCTCTTATTTAAAAGTATTTCATAGCAGCCTTTTTAAAAGACCAGTTCTCAAAAACCTAAAATCTCATTTCGTATGTTCAGCTAAAAATGAGAGTTTAAAATCAGTGCAACAAACTCTTTCTTAAAACAGTGTCTGAGGCATGCCGAGTAATATGCATATTATGGGAACACACTCCGGGCTTAAATCTGTGTTCAAGAGCGGACCAGAGCATAACTGATGTCTTGAAATCCCATTTCAACATATATAGCAACTGTGATCTCCACTCCTAATGATTGCAGTCTTCAGCAAGGAAAGGGAGAAGTATTGAATGAAAAATATTACTGTCAGGGTATATTTTACTACCTGAACTATTTTATTGGCTGCTTGAAGGAAATCAATGCGTTCAATAAGCATAACTGCATTAGAAAAAAAGCAAGATTGTTCTATGCATTCCTATGTTTTAAGTTAATGCTGTATGTTTTATGTTACATGCAACTTGTTGACCTAGTTAGGGCTCAGGAAACTTTTGAGAAAGGAAATGATCTTGACATTTGCAATTTATTTGTAAAACAGATCCAGAAACTGAAGGTAAAAAAAAAAAAAAAAAAAGGATTTGTCTAAGTATACGATGGCATAAAATCAGAATAAAAAGATAAATAAATAATAGGGACATATATGGAAAACAAATGTATTTAAACCAATTCAAAATTGTGAAGAATAATTCAAAAGGAGAAAGCAAACACAAGACTAGGCAACACAATACATGGCATGCACCTGCCTGGCCTTTAAATGTACTCATGACAGTTACGTGTATCCAGGCTAAAGAGTCCATCAGGACAAAGATCTAATCATGAAGCTTTTGCGCTGGTTTAAGCAGGGTACAAAAGGATTATGCTCTATGTGTTTTAGAAACCACACAGGTACCTATTGATGTTCCGGATATGTATTTATATTCCAGCTTCATTGTTGTGAATTAACACATCTGAGACCTACTTATTTCAAACCACTGCGTAACAAGAATTTTACCTTCAGGTCCATGTATAATTGATGACATCCTTAGTCTAGCATTGTAGGTGTCTCAATGTATGAGTGTATGTTTTAAGGACTTCTGGGTCATCATATGGTCAGCAGTGTATTTCATCCCGTGGTTAATCCCTTGGATGCCATGCTATGTTTGCCTTGAGGCTTGTTTCAAGGTCTTGATTAACGCCACCGCTCCATGCCTAGTTAAGCTGGCAGAAGCCTGTTCTGCAACCAAAATGGGTTTCCGGTCCCCCCGTGCTCTCCAGATGGTTGTTTGCGCTCCCTCCCCCTGTGTCGGCACAGGTGTTTCTCTGACCATGCAGTGAGAGATCAGAAAACCGATCTCAGTGAAAACCGACCTGGTTTAAAAAAGAAATGCCTGTTTTTCAGACAGGCCATTTCCTCGACTGGGTTCACTGAATGTCTGTGAGGGGGAGTGATGGAAAAGCGGGAGCAGAGTGGGCAGCCAGGGCTGGGAGGAGGAGGACAGGGTTCCTCCTCTGGTCAGCTTCTCTGGAAGCATGGGGAAGCGCAGTCTGAAAATATTTAAGCAGTATCCAGGTACCAGTATTCAGTTGGATCATGGACCTCCTTACAGACCAGCATAAGCAGAACACTTCACGCATCACCAAGCTGCCAAAGCAGCAGCTCCCTCTGAGAATATCGGCCATACAAGTAAGTCCCTGTGGGATTTGAAGCCACTGCTTGGTAGACATTGCCTGGGCATACATCTTCCCTCATGGTGAGGGAATTCTTTATAATCAAAATCAACCCAAACCCTGCCGCTAAATACCTTCTAATTTTAGACCTTTAAAATCCGAAAAGGTTTTCTCACTGGTGAGGTTATAGGCTGCAATAGTATATTGTCAGGAACAACCTGATGATTCCACACCAAAATCCTAAACTCATAGACTGCTATAGACACTGCAGTTCCTTTTCATTTCCCTTAAGCTAGGAATAGCCAGTTTATCCCATAAAGGCTGGATTCAGTCCACCAGAAAAGACCATCAAGTTTGAGAAGAAATGGATGAATTGTTTGGTGGCACCAGCTTGCTTACAGATACCTCTTTTCATGATCTTCCCACCTTACAAGCGTCCACCACAAGACCACAGTAGAGTCCCTTCCCATTACATGACAATGACGCATCTACCCGTGTGATGGCATCACGCAGGGAAGTGGGGTTGTACAGCCAGGCGCCGATTGCATTTTCTGTTACATGATTGATTACACGGCAGCAGGTAGAAACTACATAAGGTCACTTGACCTAACTTTTCTCATTCATTCAAAAGGGCAACTGCCATGTTACGTTGGATACGAACATTTTAGTCAAATGATAGCTACAGTTTTGGTCAACTGTCAGAGGCAGAAGCTATATGGCCCTTGGGTGCTGTAATGAGCAGCCATTCTGCCTGGCCCAGCAAAAAGAACCATCTTGTCTTGTAGTTCCCCAAAAGACGGTTGAGAATAGCGATCCTCTTCTACGTGCTGACATATTTCTTTAGCAACAGGTGACGTCTTTGCCGTATTACACAGAATCCGGCTTTTACTCTGAGTTGTGGCTTCTCTGTGTGGGTATGGCTCCCACACACCCTTGTTGTGGTTTGCTACCTGAGTTAGGCTTCAGCGGGTTTTGTCTATGAGATGACGTTTACTCTCAGGTGGCTTGGCACAATGCTTTAGGAAATGAGAGGTTTGGGGCAGGAAGCAGCGCCTCCCACATACGGAGTGGTACCAAAGCTATTCCGATGACTGGCATTCCTGCTGAAATCAAAGGAGATGAAGATGAACTCCATCCAAATTATTGGGTTATGATTTACGTTTTAGCTGGGTCCTGTCCCTTCTCTAACAGTAAACCCTGTATCTTGTCCTGAAGGGTGCCTAGTAAGTTTTTAAACAATAATTTGATTAGTTTGTGTAAAAGAACGTGTTGTAGAACATAGCTTTCTACACCAAATCAACGACAATTCTACGTGTGAGAAGCTTGGTTCCCCAACATCAGGGATTGGTATTTCTTAAACGTCACACAAAGGTGGTAGAGGAGAGGCTGGCAGTATGTTTTCGGACTCAGATGTACTCCAAAATACTCTCCTGGTCCCTTATACCCCTCTTTTTTCTGTAGGTCCAGAATGACACAAGCTTCTGTTCTTGAAGCTGCTCCTACCCTTGGCAGCAAAGCGGCGTGCTTCCACGTCCGTCCGCAGCACGCAGAGGACATCCTCTGCGGCTCCTGCTGACAAGGAGCGAGACTCGAGCAACCGCCGTGTCCTTTGTGCGGAGCTCTCTGCTATAACCCTGCACTCATTCTGCCACGCGGAGACGCATCGCTGGTACCTGGAAATGATGCTGGTGTGGAGGGTGGTGGAGCCAGAACGCAGCCCACTTTTCCTCTGATAAATTAGCGGGAGATGTTTTGATGAGGTAACAGAGACCTCTGCGTGTTCACTGCCCAAAACAATGTCTGAAATACACCGTCAGGACGACCTCGCCCCCCCGCTTCTTCCAAGATGTTATATTTAATTAAACCGCACGGTTTTTTTCTTAAAACAAGAGCAACTGCAACAGGGAGAGAAGGTAAAGGAACAACAGAAAAAAAAGAAATATGTCATAAGATGTAATGGGCAGATTTTAACAAGTATTGAGGGAAAAATAAAGCTCTTCAAAGTCTTTGAATGCACTTTTACAAAAGTGAGTAAAGGCAAAACCAGTCATCCAAACTACAATAACTAGCTTCATTTACAAGTTTTTGTGGAAGATTTTTTTTGTTCAAACAGCTATTTTAGAATTCAAATGCTATTTTTGCTCTTCTGTTTTACCTGCGTTTGAGGTAAAGCGTGAAACTTCCTCTAAATGCCACCCTGTAGTAGTTTGTCCTTAGGATATTGTTTTAAACATAATTGAATTGCTGGGGTACATTAAACATTGCAGTGTTTTAAGCAGGGGAAATAATTTAATGATGTGGTCTTTAAGACAGTTAATTAGCCTGGCATGTATGAAAGTGTAACAAGAACACCACCTACTGTAAAAGTGAATGTTCTACACTCCCGAGCACTAATTCCTTATAGCTTTACCCCGCATGGAAATCGTTAACCCCTTTTTTGTCAAATGTTTTTAGGCAAAATTACTGAGTTTGGAGTTGGTGTTCGCAGCTCTCGCCAACATTAGCCAGCGGGAAAATCTCACAGGTAAAGTAAATCGCAATCAGTTTAAACATCAGGAGCGATCATTTCTGATAAGATTATTCTGGGGTCTGATACAAGTCATTTTCATAATGATGATGGATTTTTTAGCTGGAAATAGTAAGGATTTAAATAAAATTTCTGGTGATGTCAGCATGGTTTTTAGAAAATTGCTTGTGGTGACCCTGCAGCACTATTGCTGTGCTTGATTTATCCGCTGTAAGACGGACTGTAAACGATACCGCCTAGCACTCGCTCTGTCGCCTTAGCAGAAGGTGGCGTAGGTCGTGGTGCAGGGGAAAACAGTGTGGTCCCTCCATAGCTCTTTATTTTGGAGAACAGAGAGCAGGATCTGTACCCCACTGCCCCCCTTGGGGTCCGGGAGCTCCCAGCGCCTCACAGCGAGCTGCTGGCACTTTGCAGGATTTGCCCACTTGTCCAGGTTTTGCTCAAAGCAAGGCAGGACAGAGGCTTGGTCAAAAGGTCTGCAGGCTGGGACCACCTGGAGTCTTCAAAACACAATCGCCAGCTTTTAACAGAACTTATACAAAGCGTGGTGTATTGTCATCTTCTAAACTTTGCCTCTTTATCTTGCAATAGCAAAGCCATGATGTTCAGTGACGTATTTATTTCATAACACTTCAAGTTTGAAATCCCCAATCCTCAGAAATTTTTTGCCCCTCTTATAGAAGGGGCAAACTACAACTTGTTATAAAAGACCACAGAGCTTCTTATTTTCTGTATTGCTGGGTCATTTGTGAGACAATTCAACGAGATGATAACATCTTCCACTTAAAAGGATCAAAACAGGAAAAAGAAATCTGACGGGGAGAAACGGTGAGGGAATTTTTCAGGGAACAAAGCTTAGTGCTGGCCTTGTTGAAAGCAATAGAGATGTTGCTCTTCCTTCCAATAGCCCCCAATTTTACTCAAAGTCACTTTCTGCTTTTATGTCTGCTGTTGAAAGTGTTTAGCGCGGCAGAATTTTCTCTTCCAGTCAGAGAGCAGATTTCGTGTTTTGCAAGCGATGTTCGGCGCTGGCAGGGACGGGAGCGTTCCTGATTAAACAAACTCCCTAATAGACCAAGTCTTGCGCTGCTAAACTCGCATGCATTATTGCGCAGGAGGCCAAGCATATTTCAGCCACAATGACGGAGTGGGCAGCACTCTGTCAGATCAATTATGTACAAGGCCCATCTTCTCTATGATTCCCTCGATTTTTCCTCCTGACAGTTCACCTTGTGCCCAACCTTCTGTTCTCACGGAGAAAAACCTGCAGACAATAGAAAACCTAAGGCTGTTTTTCCTTGCCGCAAAACAGCATAAAGTAACTCTTTCCTGTCAGGTTCCTCATGACTTTTCACACAAATTTATCTTCCCCAGTTTAGGGGATTTATAGCCTCTTTCTTTTCTTTTGGGCTTTTTTTTGTTCTCTTTGGTAATGCCATGAAAATAATGAATGCACTCTAGTCTGTGCGTTCGCAGCCGAGGTTCCTGTACCGCTAATAGTGTTGCAGCTGGTGGCCCGTACTCCAGCCCGCTCCACCTTCAATAAGGAGCTTCTATGCTGGAGTCAGACGCTGCCCATTTCCCACCCCAGGGCAGGAGACCTGGCCCACACCGGGGTATGGCCTATTCCGCGTCCTGGCCACGCAAACTGCGCTGAGAGTGGGGTTTAGCAAATGTTTAATTTCATGACGAAGCACGCTGCTGCCCAGGGGAGATGAGTCCTAGGAGAGACTGATCAGTTCCCAGTCAATTATCTGGTGCAAGTGGCCTTGACCATTTATAATCAGTTCTGCCCTGCAGTATTTAATTTAAAGAATGAATTTGAATTTGCTAAGTGAGGGCCAGTATCGGCCCATACTGCCTGGACTAGTTCATAGCGGACTTGGTATGAGTGAGGTGCTGCGTAAAAATGAACCGAGTGGTGTGAGCTGGGGCAACTTGAGAGAAGAGAACTGTTTTGGATGGTGCCTCGTCTTTCTCCATCCTGTAAGTTAAACTGTACACCTGGGTCAGCAAAACGAGCTTTGGTGGCACCCAGGCTGAAGACAACCAGGGAAACACAGCAAAGAGAGAAGAAGTTGTTGAATGGCTCAGACAAAGTTTCTTTTATTCCTTCTGTGCAGAAGGGGCTACTGGAGCACGTGTTTAATTCCTACGAACTCAGTCGTGTGCGAGCAAAACCAGCACGAAGCACAATCAAGCACATTGTTAGAGGTGGAGTTAGATTCCCCACATATCACAAATAGAAGTAATACCAAACTGAAACAAAGCTTGGACAGATGTATACGTACAAATGCAAAACAGAAGCGATGGCTATCGGGGACCTCCTGGAGTCCTTACAGCACACTGGTGATGGGAAGCTTGGAACCCTTTCTCTGCCTTTGGTGGAATTGTCTAAGCCATGCCTGCAGATGAAGCTTCAGATGAAGAGTTTTGGCTTAGCTAAATTGTTCAAGACAGCCAGTGTTTGTGATGTGCGTAAGGGGAGAGAGCCCCGTGCCTCTCTGCATGAGATAGGAGCTGCCTTGAAGCTGGTGCAAAGAACATTAAGTGCAGCCGGAACAACTCTGGAGCGCTGACCGCAGCCCGTGCCCCGAGGGACTGACACTGGGGAGATCGCGGCAGCCAAGGATAAGAACACATTTTTTTGGTTCAGATTGGTATCTTCTACAGATGCCTTGTCTTCCTAACAAACTAACTTCCTTTTCTAACCTCCGTCTTCTCTGCTCAAAAGGCTGTGTCTTTTGATGGGGTAGAAATTAAGCTGTTTTTCCACCTGCGTCACTTGAACCAGGGAAGAATTCAAAGTCCTGATAAGGTGTAGTTTCCACATAGTCTTTTTTTCCTTCTCACCTTTTTCCCTTTTACTTTGATCTGACCAGTTCTGCTCTCACTTTCCAATCTCTCTTGTCTCTCCCTCTGTAATGAGAATACCGATCGCAGATACATTATGTGATATATTGTGTCAAGCAGTCACAACACTCCAGGATCACTGTGTTAGGGAACAAAGACTACACCTGGCAAGTGGCGAGATTCATCCATGAAAAGTCATTGCAGTCTTTGACTGAGAAACAATACTCTCCAAGACAATCTTAGCATTTTTGGTCTCTGATACCCAAATTGTTTTAAAAAAGAGAGATTCTGCATAATAAAAACTCAAGAAATCTGCAGTAAAATGTTTTCAAATGTACACAAGTGCCATTACACGCTATAAAATGCGGGGTTTTTTGTAGCTAATTTCTTCTCCTATCAATGACTGTAGCAGCAACTTTCTAAAATAAGTATCCTGGAATGAGCAAGATTACATCTTTAAAGATACCTCATGTATCTTTAGCGACAAAGAACAATTAGTCTTTTCTCAGTGGAAAAGGTCAGCACTTTATCAGGTCTCTGATATTCAAGGCTTTAATTAGAGATCAACTATGTAATGATGGTACCTGATGGTGTAGTGCTCTAACTGTTGTTAAGGCTGACTGCAGACAACCTACGTCCTGGAATCCTTTTACTTCCTACCTGGGCATATTTCTAACAAACACCTAGAAATTTTTGACCTATAGGTGAAATTTTGACCTATAACCATGATCCAGCCCGAGGAGAACGGCAAAAAAATAAACCAGCTGGAAGCCGGTCCTGGAACAGAACACAGTTCACCTGAAAATGTTCCCTTTTTCAGGCAGCGATTTGGGAAGAAGATTCAGCCCCATTGCAGAACCTTGTAATTCCAGCTCCTAACACTACGGCTTTTCTGCTGGGTGCGCTTTTGAAGGAAGGGGCCCAATAACCTAGATTACTAGCGAATATTTCAATCTGACAGCTCACTCTCTATCTGACGGCAGTGCTGTGACAACACGTCTGGGTCAGATTCAACACTATTATGTAAGCCACCAACCAAACCTTTTTTTGAATACATTAAAGGCTGCTTAAGTACAAAACCCACCCATGCAAATCTTAAAATGCAGGGAAGTATTTGGCTAAGGAGAGCTTTTGGACACCCCTTTGTGCCCACACATTATAGCAAGCGATCACACTGAGAAACAGCCTCCACAAGAAACTCCTTTGCATTTCCAGCATCCAAGAAATGTAACACATGCCCAGATTCCTCTGGCAAGAGGAACAAGCTGTAACTCTGACCTCAGCTGGAAGTTGGCAATGTCGGCTTCGGAAGGGGAAGCTCCGACTGCTGGTACCTCTTGGACGGAAGCAGGCAGAGGAAATCAGCTCTAGGAAATAGTCTGCTTGGACAGAATGTTTTTTTTTTTTTTTTCCAGTCTACAGCATGACATCCCACATTTCTTAAATCACGAGTTTGTATCCAGGACTGGAAATGCCATCTTTGGTTTCTGGGAAAGGGATGAAGGTGGTAGGACGCAAGGTGAGGCACCCCTGTCCCTTTTGGCAGGGTTCTGGTAGGTTTTGGCCAGTGGTACCAGACAGATGGTTGGTGTGATTGGAAGCTCAGCCATTTCTTCTGGGTTGGAATCCTTTCTCAGGGCTTCTGGAGCCCTTCAGCTGCATTTCATTTCTGACTCGACCATTTGGAGCTTGAATTAAATAGGGCACTCATAAACAGAAAGAAAGGTGCCCACAAAGGGCTTTGTAGCACTTTGAGTTGTTTTGTATTGGCACCTCAGAGGCTATCTGTGCAGGCAGCGGTTCATAGCTCCCGAAACAACTTCGTGTCACTGGCTGATCCTCTGCTCTGGCCGTTTATCCAAACCAGCCATCAATTCGTCTTGGGCAGAAGTGAGGACACAGTGGCACCGGGAGGGAAACCACGCTTGGAGGTGCCGACTTCAGAGCTGTGGGTTACAGCGGTGGGACTGGATGCTCTCGGGTTTGAATGGCACGTGGCAGGGCTGGCTCCAGGCCAGGCACCGGCACGGCCTGAGAGACACGTCCCTGCTAGGGCAGGGATTCTCAGCTCCCGATGAGATATCACTTATGACATATATTTCATGCCCTCAACGGTGGCCTCTCTCACCTTAATGTCACATCAGTGTCACTAGTTCTTGCTGAATTTGGAGCTCAGCAGTTCCTGGGAGCATCTGCCTGGAGGCAGGATATTGCTTATCAGCATCTTGATTCTTTAGGAGGCTGATTCTCCAAACTCCTGCTGAGCTGTTACCCAAAGACTTTAATCTGAGAAAGAAAGAAATGCTTTGCACCCCAGTCCTAAAGCACTGCTGACTCCTGGGCCACCAAGTCAAGTAGCCTAGAACATCCTTGGACTCTGCCTGTGCTCCCTGGAGGCAACAGCAGAGCTCACAAAGTGCGCAAGACAAGAAGACCAAGCAGAGAAAGCAGAGAACCCTGGGCAGGAAGAGACTTCATGCTGATGACGTGGCCTCGGTACCATCCCATAGTCATTAACAGAACCATCAGCACTGAAGGAAGATCAACCATGTTCCTGTGATTTCAAAAGGATGCAATGACAGGGAGCCCCTCACGGAGGGCACAGGTGGATCTATCTATGAATATTGTACAGATTCCTCAAATTAAAGCAGAATTTATTTACTAAGTAGGTCTGTCCTTCCTTTCCTTAAAATGTGACATGGTGACAGATCTTGTGTAACCCCATTTAGCATTAGTGGAGGTACTTTCGATTTGCAGACTGGAAATGTAAGCAGACTTTGGCCCCTCTAGTTTTAAATGCTTCAGGAAACCTACACTCATGCAGAAAAAAAGTGAGCACAATACTAAATTTCATCATTTCCTCATCATCCACTGTGTAAGCAGGGAAAGAAAACACACATTGTGCTGTTTTAGAAAGGAATACTCTCTTTGGGGCTACCAAGTAAGAACATCTTGTTTCATATATATGATATGCCAGGTATTTGATTATTTGCAAAAAATCCCTGTGATCTTTACAGAGCACTGTGGGCTCTGTGAATCAGAGGGTGATGTGACGGGATGTTTATTTGAAAGTCTTGTCTCCCTTAGCAGCCCACATCGTCTCTAATCCTCAGCAACCTGCTTCCTCTCTTCCAGAAACGAGGTCTTTCCTGCGCAGCCTGGTTCCTGTACTCCACTGACCTCCCTGCCTGGGATTCTCAGGATGTTACACATCGGTGCAGGTGAGATGTGTGTCATCTAAGGAGTCAGGTTCAAGTATGAATCCCCTGGCAGGGGTGTAAATTATCTGAAGTATGACTTACATATGGGAAAATATGGTTATTTATGTTGTAAAATCAGCTACTGCTGCTGATCTTTAAGACAAAAACCTTGCCCATCACCTGCACCAAGTATCTGCAGTTATACCTGATTCTGCCTGAGAAATGAGTCTTTCTGAAGGAGACATTCACTGAGCCGTTGATTGTTACAAGAACAAATAGTCCCAATGTCTGAACTCCTGTACAACACACACATCCACGTTGATGCCTTTTTAACCTCAAGCTTATCTTTTAGACGATCATTTGCTCCTAGTATCAACCTAGACAGATGAGCTACTTGGAGGCATCTCCTATCTCCCAATAGATATATGAGGGAAGGAGATTTTAAATACATAATCAGCTTTCATTTTCAATGTACATCCAAATTCTCGTACTCGAAGCAAGGGGAACGTATATCAGTACAAAAAGAGAGAAAGATGGAAGAAAATAATTTCATTTCTGTTTCTTTAGTTTCAGTAATTTTATTAGTCATTGCCCCTGTGCAGTCACATAGTGCTTTCTATTACCCACTTTCCTGTACTAGCTGCACTCGTAAGAGTAAGAGGCACAGTGGCCCGTGACTGGGTAGGTCAGCGTTTTTTATTTCCTTTCAGCTCACTCTAATGAAAAGCACATGCGTCCAGTAAATCTTGCCTTTTCCCTTATTAAACCAGTCGATGTTCATTACTGAGGTCTGTGCCTGGCTGGGTGGGAATCAATAAGATGATCCTTTTAATCGCCTTAGTAATCAACAAGCTATTTCTTATTTCAATCTCAGCCCAGTGGTCATTGAAATCCAATGATTTATCTGCATTACACATGCACTCACACACACGCTTACAGAGCAGGGAGGTTTTGTGTGTGCACGAAAGAGAGAGAGGGAGAGAAAGGCTAAATTTTTTAACACGCTTTAAATTATTGTGCCAGAGAAATACCCCCAATTTTATTATTTACTTCCTAGTAACCAGTACGCGCATGCCCAAGATGACTGAGTGGGAGTTAGATGATATGCCAGTGCCTGCAATGCAAAGGATGAAACTGCAGAAAAGAAAGATATTTTAACGGAGGGATTGGTTCATTATACCTGTCCTAAGCCCACCTTCCTGAGTTTTCCTTCTCATTCCCATTTCTGCCTCATCCAGCCAGGCAGCACAGTGCTGCGGTGCTTGTAACAGCACGCTGTGCTATTAACTGGGGGAGTACAGCTCCACTGCGTAATCGTGGCCAATTTTTGCCTCTTGGTGCCTCAAATGGGGATAATTAGGCTGTTTTCCTTGATAAAAAACTTCTAAGAAAATGATTATGTAAGGGCATTACTTCTGTCGTATAGCGTTCTGGATAATCGCGCACACAGAGCTGCGTGAACCCTGTTTGCACTGGCCCTTACGTGCCTGTATTTGGAGAGCCTAAACATAAAAATATTTTAATCTCTCTTGGTTTTGCCTTGAGTCATCCTGAACCTGTTGTGTGCGGAGAAGTCAAGGCAAAGAGCCGCAAGACGGCAACAATGAGAACCGCGGTTTAAAACCTTCCCCAAATGGAGGGGTCGCTCATGCAAGCTTCTCTCAGCTGAGAAGCTCCCGGGATGTTGTTAGGGCTGGTTGTCTGAGTAAGGATTGTTTGCCCACGTGAGCTAAACCCAGCATCGCGCTGCGGTGATGTTTCTGGATGAAATTTAGTTTGACTGCCCAATCAAAGTATTTGGGCGGGAATGGCAAAACCCTGACCGTGTTGAAATAAACAGCAAGTCTTCAGTTGATTTTGGTGATTATGCCCCATGTTTTCTTACTGCTGAAAGATCGTTATAGAATGAATTATGGAGCGTGTTAATAGATGGAAAATTGGACACGGGGACTTTTTCCTGCTAATTTATAAACTTTCGTTTTGGGGGAACAAAAAATGAGAGGAGAAGGGGAAAGAAAAAAAAGGCCAAGTGCATCAAGCGCACCCAGCGCAGGCGTCGGAGCATCTTTCAGCTGCTCCTCCTCTTCGGTAAGGCTGGGCTGCGTTGGGGCTGCAACCCGACACTGCCCCTTTCTCCCCCAAACAGAGCTTTTTCTCATAAAATTCACTCAGGCACTTCTTCTCAAGTTCTTCATACACTTTTCGCAAGAAAAAAGAAATCATTCATATCTCTCAAAGAGAGTCTCGGATTCTTCAGATATTTTCCATTATAAGCTTTTGGCACCATTATTACCCACAGATCGAGTTACTTTTCTGATCCCCCTTCTTTCATCTAGTAAAAATGGATTATTTCATTATTAGCCTGGAACCGTTACTGTTCACAGAGATCAGGTCTGTATACGAACAATGCCTCCCCCAGTATATTACTGAAAATCCCGTGGCTGTTGTAAGGTTTCCTTTAAACACTAGAACTCTATTTTTGTGTGAGATCAGCCTGGTCGCGTAGTCTTTGAAAGGACATTCCTTTTCTCTGAATTGTACAAAAGCTAGATATGGTTGTTTTCAATAGTTTATGGAAGATCTTAACTGGTGTTAATCCTATTACTAGTGTGTTTGTGTATACGACATGTGTATATATATGTCTCCAATGTCTAGCCTAACATTTATTGTAATTTGACTATATTTTAACTATTTAATTAACGGTAATTTAATGTTGCTGTTATATCAAATCTGTCAATGTATTAAAAGAAGTCCAGTGAAAACAGGCCAGCCTGAGTCGCTCTAAGATTTCCTGCTTGAACGGTTCAGACAGTGGGAAACAATTTTGGCTGTTGTGTTCCCACTTTCTACTTTTTCTATTCCTCCTCTTCCATTGGAAGTGAGTTTGCCCACATGTGGATCTCAATTTGAGAAGCAGCGAAGTCTCTGGAAAGAAGCTGCAGACCCACATCATGAACTGCAAAGGGAACGTTTTCAAGTCAGTGTTAGGAAATGGTCCTGCTCTCCTGTTTTCTGCCCCATTTGCCAGTTTCTATGGTGAAAACCAGCGTCAGAGATCTTGCTACTGTGGAAATCTGTGAAACAGGGCAGAAATCTGGATCTAGCAGGTCCCAGGACAGTGCCCTCCACTGCTCGACTATTTCTCCTTCTCCCTCCAAGCCCTTCATGCAGACAGCAGCAGTTGTAAACCCGGGTCCCACCGCCTGCACCTCTGCTCCATCTTCTCAACGCAAATCATCCTCTAGTGCCCTCAAAGCGTTTTCCGGCAGGAGAGCACCTGTCTTCTGAGAAGTGGGCGAAATCCACCCATTAATTTTATCAAGGACCACCAATAATCCTGAGCCGGTGACAACTTCTAGATGCCAGCAACACGGACAGCGACAGAACAGATGGAACGACAGGTAGAGCGCTCGCTTCCCATCCCCTCTCCTCTGAGAGAGCTTGAATTCTTTATGTCCTCCATGTGCCTGCTAATTAAAGTGTCTTATCTGTTTAGACTCCATCAGAACCTGTTTTCTACTTAATATGAGACAAACGGTTTACATAAGTAGAGTCCTGAGTTAGACACTGGGTTCTTACCCGAGTGAGGGCGATTTTCAACATTTTTACGATTTATTATATAATGACCTGTTTCCTTCTGTGTTTAGTTCAACTAATTTAATCGAGCGCTTTGCTTCTCTTCGCTTTCTTGGTATCTCCTTTCTATGTGTGCCATTTCCATCCTCATTCAAACCCATGCCAATGAGGCAAGAAAAAGAAAACAGCCCACCATCGATTACGGTTGCCTAGGTTTGATTCTGAATCTGGAATTTAGCAGGAATCCTCCGTTACGCTGAATTATCGCACAGAGGCGAGCCTAACATCTTTCTGGGATGTAGGCTCTTCCAGACTCTTTGTCCTCCATGGTAATGTCCCAATCACACTGAAGTGCTCCCAAATGTGCGAGGACTATTTAAGCTTTGTAAATGCCGTCCTCCAAAAATCACTCCACATAAATGTTTCATGTCTCTCCTCTGCGATGCACAGGCCCCAAACATTCAGCTGTGAGGGTGTTTATATTTGTGGAACTCTCTTGAACATTTGCTGTGGATTTCAAACAGCTGCTACACTGAAGCACTGGGAATAGTAAGATCATGAATATTCAGGTGAAGCCACTGGAATGAACAGCCGTTAATAGAATAAATGCCTAAACAGTTGTGTAAGGCTTATTAAGACCTATTGGGGCTGAGATAATAAATTCCCTCTTTGACATGTTGCAACTACTGTAGTTTAAACATTTTGGACCACCTCTTCAGAACTGAAAGAAAAAATTATGTTAGTTCTGTGTGATAACACAATGAAACACCTGGAAGGCTTGGCGCTTGTATTAGATTTGGCAGAGAGATTTTAACATGCTAGCTCATCCTCACTTAAAATCATGGCACTGTTTATTGTGTTAGTTGTCAAGGTTATCCAGATTGCATACAGGCTGGACTCAGCACAGCTATCTTGCCTGAGAAGATATTTCTTTCCTATGTTCCCTTCAAGTTTGGAAATAATCGATAATATTAAACTTTTGCAACGGAGCGGCAACACGGACAAAACTCTCGCACAAAAAGACAAACTAAAGAGAACATTAAAAAAAAACCCAAAAACCCCCACATTCAAAGGTGTCTCATCCCAATGTGGAAACCCAACAAAGTTCAGGAAACCTGCACCAGCAGCCCGGCTCCGCGCGTTCAAAAAAGATGGGCATTTCTGCAGTTGACATGCCCGCCCCGGGGACACCTGGCTGGTTGCAGTAAGCACGAAGCGCTGGATTTGTGTAGCCGCTCGGAGAATCCAGAGTGGCTAATTGTTGCAGGAGAACTGTCTTTTCCTTTGAATTTAGCTGTCACGTTGCATTATGCTGCGCTGTATTGCCTGGTTCTGGCACACTCTGTCATGAAACATAAAATCCGACAGGATGCAGTGTAACTCTTGCAGGTTAAAATTTAAAGGCAAACTCAGTAATATTTGATCAGTTACCTGCTGTCAGTTCAGATAAAGGGCATTCGATCTACATTAGGAGGGTAACTTGTTAGAAGCAAACTTGCGCACGGCGACACGGTGCTGCATTCAGCTCGGCGGCAGCTGTGAACTGGTGAGCGTTAGCAAGGCAGCTCAGGTGCACTTCGAACTTTTAAAAATTAACCCATTTGGCTCTTTCTTAATGTTTTAAGCAAATGATCGAACTATACTCCTATTTACTAGTCTCTTTTGGTGACAAGCAGATTCTGGCTAGTTGTTTTAAGAGGAAAATCACAGGTTACCTGAAATATGGAAAAGAATAGCTTAATTCCACTGAGATTTGTACAAAACCCTCTTTATCACGTTGCACTTTCTGGGGCCTTTCTGCAGGCAGTGATTAGCTTTTCTGATCTAGTTGCATGAATGATCTCAGATGTGTTTGTTGACTGCCCCCATGGATGCAGCATACTGTATAAATCAGCCGCCTGCATGAAAGAGTCTGAAGCTGGTCGGGATGAAATAAAAACTAAAATCCCAACGTTTCCCTTCATCCCTTTCCCTGCACTCCTGTTTGTCTGTGACCTGTTTATCAATATGAGAACCAAATCTGTTTCGGAAACTTCTGTGTCATGGTTACATTTTGGGAGGAAGGAACAGATGGAATAGATTAATTAGTCAAACTATGTTTAAGTGGAAAGGCATTTCTTTCCATGAGTAGCCAAAGGCTAGAAAGAACATATAAGGGACAAGGAGAAGTGCCTCAGGACGTCTTGCTTGCTGGAACGGCTTCCCAGTTTAAGACTTTCAGCAGCATAAAGGGTCTTTGATTTCAGCTCCTATTAAGAAGTAGGACAGGAGGTGCCCGGTTTGCAGGAAGGCAGCTGCTCCCTCCCGCTTGTTAAAAGTAGCCACTCCAAAACATTGAACGCGTGTTATTTTTTAGGGACTCTGGTGTACAAGGATTCCAACTGGCCAGTCCTGCAATGTGAAAGGAAGCAAGTGTCCCTGCTGCTAGTATCCATCAATGCATGCTCTCGCTCATCAGCAAGTGCCTGCCTAATACAGTGCACCATCATCTGTCTCCAGTTTTCCAGAGCCTCAGGCAAATACTCATTTCATCACCTCCCCATTTTTCCTGCTTGGAACAGAAGACTCGCCACCACGCTTTTGGCTCCAATGTTGCTATCTGCAATGAAGCTAGGCCAGACGCGCCACTGCTGTAGAAACTTAACATGGCTTGGTTTAAGGTGAGTATTGATCTTTGATGGGTGATACAACCCTATGTGAAAAAACAAAGCCCGCGGTAGGAACTGGTTTAGAAACCATGTTTCAGTAGGGTAGGCATGGCTAACTCAAACCTGGTGCCACGTGCTGGGCATTAGCTGCAAGGCTTTTGGCTTGGATTCGGTTATCCCACCTAAGAGTAGATACTTAAGCAAGACACCTACATGAGGGCTGCGGTCATAGTAATATCCCTTGCTAGCCAGCGGAGAGAAATATGCCCATCCCAAATGTAATTTACTTTACTTTCTGGGCCTGTTTTTTACCACAGTCAATTTGCCAACTGACTTGACTTAGGTTCACGTCAGCCAAGCACCAGGCAGACGAATTCAGGCCCTTCCTCTTGCTGGTTTGGTTTCAAAGGAGCAATTCCCACAAGTAATCACATTTGCTAACTAAAATGTCTAATTGCCCCTCTGACAACTTTTAGAGAATGTGCTTTAGTGCTGTTTCTATTTTTGTTTTCTGTCACGGACAGGAGGGGAAGACGAGCAGGAGTCTGGGACGGAAACAGTTATTGCAAATAACTGAGTCAGGAAAGATTTTGGCCAAGAGGAAGATTTAAATCTAACCCAGATGTAGCTCAGTGGTGTCTGGAACAGGAGAGATGGTCCCAATCACAGAGTAGCACCCAAGGCTGGCTCAGGAAGCAAAGGGATGTCTGTCGGTTGAGGAGAAAACTGTTTGCCTAGCCCCCAGCCAGAGGAAATGTCCCGGGACTGCAGCCGGGCAGTGCGGGATCAGGGAGAGGATGGAGCTTTGAAAGCAAATCCTGCTGGCTTCTTTTCTTGTTGGCAGAGGAGTAGGGTCGATATAAGTAATAGCAGGATTCGAGGAAGAAATTTTACGTATTGCATGGCATCTGAGCGGGGTTCTCTGTGCCCAGGAGTGAGCGGGGACAGTGCGCCCTCCCTCCCCGGGACAGGCGGGTGGATGGACACCCTGGGCCGAGCCAGCACGGCGTGACACCGCTGACACAGCCCAGAATAAACCAGCGTAATCCCCTGCATCATCGTCTCCATCGTCCTGAAACACGGAGGCAGTTGTGGGTCGGAGAGGTATCGCCAAATGCCGGGGGCTGTTTGTGAGGTGGCAGGGATGCAGGCGGCTGTACCTCCAGCTGTACAGGCACAGCACTCCCCGCGCAGAGCTCTGGCCAGTGCCATAAGCGGAGCAACAAGGCCACAAAAATTAAGCTCTGAATAAAGCTTAGTTCTCCTGGTCATTGACGGGAAAGCTGACAGACGACGGTGCAAGCCAGTAGGTGAGAGAAAACAGAAAAGACGCTACGTAGGACTTTCTATGGGCTTACTTTTTTTTTCAAGTAGCTTTCTGAGATCGGCTTAAAAAACAAATCCCTTTAAATTCACCATATTTGTCATGTCTTTGCTACAGTTATGAGGAGAGAGAAGGTAGGAAAGCAAGCAAGGAAGCGAGAAAGAGATTGCTTTCCTGGTTATCTTGCAGTAACTCTGGGCACTAAGATCTGGAATAAATCTCACGGGACAGAAAACACTATGCTTACTGAAAAAATGTACACTTTGTGGATTTTAGTCTCAGCAAGGCGGATGGAAAAAAAAAGAAAGAAGAAATCACCAGGGGTCTGTTTAGAAAAGCAATATTAAAAAGATCAAAGAAACAACATGTAGATTGTAATGATCATTGTTAGATAATACACTATTTTTTTTTTTTGGTAACTAGTGCTAACGTGCTGAGAAAACCTGGGCTTGCAGCTCCCCTTTGCCTCATTCTAGTCACCTACTTTTTAAGAAAGTTGTAGTCACGTTGTTGAAATCACTTGGCTCCAATAGAAACATCTTATCAACAAGGTGATATAGGAGCAACCAGGGCTCTGACGATTGTAGCTTAGGCTGCAAAATCTTGACCTGGGCTCCAAACATCTCAAAGCCTTTGGATGCCAGGGCTGAGCCCTGGGCACGATCTCATTGCGAAATAACAACAAACCCCAGAGCTGCACTGAGAGGCCTTTAGAATGAGGCTGTGTCTTTGTGTATTAATCCAGCTTGAATTCAGACCTTGCATAGAGCTGGAAAATGAATTTCAGTCTTTTCTTACTTTGACGACCTCCGTTGGAGGTGCAGGTCTTTGCACAGGGAATTTAAACCCATGGAGAATGGGCTTGCTTTACTAGTGGTCTTTCATGGCCTTTTTAGGAACAGTCTGTGAACCCTTGGGAGCTTTCATCCCAGCGACTGTAAACCATGGCTGTATAATTTTAGGATGGGTGTGTGGGTATTGGATTCATAATAGCACTAACTCATTTCTTATTGTGTTTTTCTTTTGAGGGAGGAACTAATGGAAGCAGGATTATTTTCAGAAGGGGCTTCTTTGGGTGATAGCAAGAGCGTGCTTGCTGGTGAGAGGGCTGTTGAGAGTGGGGACAGAGGGTCAGGATCCCAGGGGATGCAGGAGTAACATCCTGGCAGGAAAGAAATGGAGCTCCTTTAAGTGAAAACACAGCTTGTTTGGGAAAGAAGAGTATAATGACCTGGGTATAAATTTCAGGGAATTAATATGCTATTATGTGGCTCCTACCTTCAGTACTACCTCTGCACATGCTTCTTTCCGGCCAAGGAGTGAGCGTAAACCTTTGCATGGTATGAAACACCCTGGGAAAGGCCTTGTTTCGCACAGTATGATGCCCCTGGGTGCTGCATGTCTCTGCTAAAGCAGGGTCAGCTAAATGCAGTGGTGAGCGAGGCATCTGCAAAAGATCCTGCACAGCCTACTGCAGCCACTCCGGAAGGTGCTGCCGTTTCTTGAAACCACCGTGACCGTCGGTAACCACTGGTTTTAACAGTTTGCTACCGCTGATGCTTTTCCAGCACCTATTCCAAATGTGGCAAGTCTCTGGTGCTTTTGTTAGCTAGCACAAAGCCAGCACGAAAAAACCCCATAGCTGAAAAACCCGCATCATCAAAATACATAAATAAATAAATAAATGTATTTCAAATATACTTAAATAATCACATAAGCCTGGCTGTTTTGCCTTTCTTTAGTAAAGGGGTATCCTAGCTGGTGATCTGGGTTCCATGGATACCATGAGCAACTCCAACTTTGTGCCTTTAATGCTTGCACTGTAAAAAATGCTGTTTAAATATTCATGCTGACCTTAGAAAGCTATCCACTTGGCCATCTGGAGGACTCCCATACCCCATCCAGTAGTATTTTATTTTGAAGGATATATTCTGATCACACCGACTAGGCTAAATAGACTATTGGTCCATTTGTTTTGTAACTGCCATTTAGTTACCCCTCAGGATGTCAGCTCAATTTATCCGGGTGGAGGTGAACGAATTCTCCAATAAAACTACAGATAAATATGACCAAGTGCTGCGGATGGTTAGGAGGTTACTCATTCCCACTGTCGCTGCTGTGAGTGGAAGTGACCTTGTCTGTAACCGCCTAACCTTGCACCTTGCGATTCGCATGAAAATTCAAAGCAAAACCCTGCCAGGTCAGAGAGAGAACCCAGCCTTGTGCTTAAGAAAAAAGAGATTTGCTTGTTAAGGCAGTGCCGGGGCTGCACACAGGGACACAAAGCGCGGGATGCCCTGGGCTGATGGGAAAATGAATGGAGAGGGAAGACAATTAATTTGGAGTGCGAAGGAAAATGAGGACCAGGAAGAGGAGAAAATGCTACGCAGAGCAGAGCACCGAGACAGAGACGTCACATCCCAGCAAGGAAGGGCCTGTCTTGCAAGGAAGGACCAGTTCCTCGGGGCTGCCTGCCTGTGCTGGCTTGAGATGGGAACAGAAAAGGCCCCCAGTTTCGTTCCCCAAATTCCAAAAAGTCACTATTTGGAGTAGATGAAGGATCATGGCAATCATGGTTCGCCAAGGGCAATTCCACTGTCCAGGGATCCACAAAGTCCCCCGAAACATGTGCACTAGTGAAAGCCATTTGCTCTACACTGTCTTGTTCCTGAGACGCTCCGCCAGTATCGCTAACGTAAGGTTAGATGAATTGTTCACGATTAACAATGTTTATTTTGGCCTTTTCTCTCCAGTTTGGGTGTGGGGGCAGTGGCGATGGTGCTATTTGGCTGATTTATTTATGTTAGGAAGGAGGGTGGAGGAAGGGGGCGTATATCCATGGTCACGCTGACTTTTTCAAGCTGCTTTGGAAGAAAGTGCAGGCTTAATTTGCATTCAAACTGCATCTCTGGTTCCTATCTCTCAGTAATGCTTGAATAGATTGTGGTGTGTACAAACCTGGCAATAACTCCAAGCCGGACTGACAAGAGTTAGGAAACACTGCTTAATTCTCCTATTTCATTTTACTTTTTTGGTCTTGGAGAGAATTTTATTTTTTGCTGCTTGATCGTTTTCCCTGTGATTCATGCCCTTTCAGGAAATAGTAATTGACAAAAATAAAGCACTTTGGTTGTTATTTAGTGAGCTCCAGCTAAATTCACACAGTCCTGCTTAAGAATCTATGCCCTCCATGCCGCATTTGTTTTAAGCTTCCAGCCTCCTCTAGACAGATTTTTTTTTTTTTTTCCTGCACAGGCACAAAAGCACTTTAGTCAGCACAAATTTGGAGGTAGAACAAAAAGCCTGTAATAGCATATCTCATGCTGCTATCAATTTTCCACCGGTGGAGCACTCCGGTACATGAAGTCCTTTGTCTATATTCAGGAGTCAGCTTCGGTGACATTACATGACCAACTACAACATTGTAGAGTGTTCCACACTGTTTTGAATTGTAACTCAGGGAAAAAAAAAAAAAAAAAAAAGAGACTAAAATAAAGAAAGGATGTCTTGGAACGCGGCCAGGGCATAATGATTTCAATTCTGAAGAAATCCGACAACCAATTACACTAAATTCAACATTTTCATGTACTATAAGTTTAAAATCTCCTCTAATCAAATAGGGAAACCCTTTTTCCCCATTATGCTATGGTTTTAGTTACCGGTAGGCCTCTAAAAATCTGTTTCTGCTTAAAAAGAAACCCTGAAATGTTATATTTGCTACAAGTATGAAAAAGGGTTGAATCATACAATTATATATTTCAGAATACTAAAGCGATGTAAAAGAGGCTAATCATGATCCCAAATTCAATTTTCAAACCTTTAATTGATCCCATCCCAAAGGTAACATTCTATCTTAATTGCCATACTGAAATGGTTGCAATTACGTAAAATAAAACTATTCATTGGTAACTGGAAAAAGTCTTCTCATTAAGCACATGACAGCCAGCCTTGAAAATAGTTGATTGCAAAAGGATGCAACCACTTTGCTTATATTTCCTTTTCTGGTTAAACTCTCCTTCGCGTATCTTGAGTTGGTTCCAAAAAACCACACAGGCACAATAGCAAATTGAAGATAGCGCCACGACGTGCGTCTGCGCTCCCGGCACCTTCTTCAGGCAAAGCTGCTTCCTTCTAGGAGGGAAGAAAGGGCCAGAAGGTGAAGTGTCCTCAGTGCTGATCTCTCTGCCATGAGCGGAGCACACGGTGCTGTCTACAAGGCGCTCCGTGAGAAGGGAGCTCCTCCGGAGGTGCTTTAAGCCCTGCTCTGAATGAACCCAGGAAATAATAAGGGAGAACTTCATCCCCGGTTAAAATTGGAAGTTGCGCTACGTCCTGCTATTATAGGTGTCACACAAGGCAGGACTAGAAAAGGTTGGTGTCCTTTCCATTTGCTTGTTTGGAAACCAAAGTAAAAGCAAAGGAAACTCATGGTTTTCTGGAGGTGACAGTAGATGTTGGTGAAGCAAAAAGACTGGCAGCTTTTTTATTATTGCCACGAGAGATTGAGCCACTCTCAATTTGTTATCAACACCTGTGTCACTTGGAACGCTGCCTCACTGGATGCAGATATTATAAATAATTACGAGGTGCTTATTCATTACTATTACTCTTATTATTCAACTTCTGTAAGATATAACTCTCTAGCAGAGACAAGCACGTCCATAAGAGTTCGCTAGAATTAGGAACAAGGCATAAGACATTCAGCTGTGATGGCAGCAGACCACTGGGACAAACTATTGCAGAGACAAGAAGAACATCTCTCTTTTTTTCTTTGATCTCATCTCAACAAGACTGGATGCCTTTCCAGACATTAGTCTCCAGTCGAACGTACATCACTCTCCTCCACTTGGGAATAAAAGAATGAAGGCCTACAGTCTGTGACATACAGGAGGTCAGACTAGATGATCAAAAGCTCTGGCCTTAAATACCTAACAGAAACCTCTTCCAAGTAACTCTCCAAGTAAATCCATCACCTGGAAGTATTGAAAATAATCCCCTTCTACAACACGGAAGGTTTCCACAGTGAGTGCCATCATCTCTCTGTTCAGGTGGAGATTTGGAGCTCTGCTGTGCTTGGGACTGTATAAACTCAGTGAAAGGGCAGTCCCTGCCCCAAAGAGCGCACGTCTGAGTGGAAGATGAGATACAGAGTAGATACAAACAGATGGGGAAGCACAAGGTAAGATTGAAATGATTATGTGTTTAATAAGCATCAACTGCAGCACGCCAGCTGTAGCTTCTCAGTCAAATTCTTCTATGTACAGATTAAATAAGTACTCTGGTTCTATACCAGCAAATTTCGGAATACAGAGCAGGTCACTAGATATGCCCATCCCTTAACGTGATATGCTGTATCTATCCACGCTACATACGCTTGTTATGGTCACAGAAAACTAATCCTTTAAACATCTAGGTGCCTGGAAGTTAGCTATCAGAACCTAGATTTCTGTTTGCCTTTAACATGAGGAGTTAGACGTCCAATGGGACTTAGCTGTCCAAGTCATTCAGGCATGCCAGTGCCAGCCAAATATTGCCTATATATATCTTTAAACATCTGAGCTTTTGAATTGCAGTGCTATGTGGTGATGAATAAATGCCTACTTGGACATAGAACAAAGATATTTGACTAGCTGAATAGGCAGCATTTGAATTGTACAGAACATACAGATACTCTGCTAAATGAATGGCTGTTCACTCGCCTGATCAATAGAAAAAAATTGCTCTTTCTGAGCACACGGTATTTGCGGTAAGGAGGACATGTATATAAAACCAAAAACCTATTTCACAAGCACTTGAGCACGCTTGTGAAAATAGAACCAGTACATCGTTTTGCTGATGAAATCTTAAGTAGTGATTCAGACAGAAATCACCACTCGTCCTGCAGACGGTCGGGATCTGCACTCGTCCCGAAGTGTGCAGGCTGGTAAAGCGGGATTCCAAGCCTGACCTACTTTTGTCCCTACCTCGTTCCATCAGACCTAAATCCTGGTCCTGCATTCAGTCTGGAAAACTGTTGTGAATACAAATGATTCCAGGCATTGCTAATCGGCTCAGGAGGAGACCGAGTTACGCATTTACTTGAACCCAGTGCACTCGGGAAATTCAGGGACTTTGAGGTCATGCAAAGTTGTTCCTCTAGCAAAATCAATGCACTTTTTGTGTAAATCAGCTTTGGAGCAGCTTCAGATTTCCGTGGAGGATTACTCTTCACTCAAAGAGATGGTAAAACTCGGCACAAAAATTAGTGTCGGAAACTTTCCCAAACTTTACTAAAATAGAATTGAAAGGCCATATTCTTAGCTAGCATAAGCTGCTGCAGATCAGCTATATGACAATTACCATGTAAATCAGCAAGGCTTGCACTTATTTATCTGGCTGACCCACCTCTCCTATTGATCATTTTTGAACCTGAAATCATCATGATATAGTTTTATCTGACGTAAAAAGAAAACAAATGAAATGTCGACAACTTTAAACACAACAAAACCACAGATCATTATTCAGTTTGGTTTCAGAGCACTTCTAAGAAATCTCTGAGCTGTGAATGTCGTGGGATTTGAACATCGTTTCAGCTTTGCATTTCTGCTCTAGCGCAGGGAAGACTTCCTTCCATGGGGAAGTCTTTGTCGTCGGTGCCCTTGGTTCTAATGTCACTTACGGATGAGGCAGCTGAGCCAGCGCCAAAGCAGGATTGATTGAAGATGTTCCCTTGTGAAGAGGTAGGGGTTGCCTAAACTTCTCCTTCTTTTGATGTCTGACTCAAACTAGTCTAATTCGGGTACCCATTAATACGCTTGCCTTCTCTGCCAGGTGGACGTTTGCTGTATCATTTTCATTAGGTACAGACTTTTATGAGAGTTTGTCACCTGATATCAACTGCAAGAAAAACGTGCAAAGCTCAGCCTGAGCAAATGAGAGGGAAAACAGGGAATGCTGGTTGTGCACGGAGCAAGGTGCTTGACTTAATTTCTGTTCAAGATTGGATTTGGTAGGCAATGTCTATATAATGAGGACCTGCAAAGAGACCGGTTACTGTCTCATAACAGAGAAAGGACTTTGTTTTTCATTTCAGACCACTAGTAAAAATGCCTAAACCGGAACCCTTGCAATTTGAATTTTTGTCACCTGACTGAAATTTTAGTAAGTTTAGTAACTCACACATTGGACTGCATTTCACAGCTTTCATCCTTCGCCAGTTCTGTCCTTCTTCATCTATCATGAACAGAAATACAGGGGGTAAAAGCATAACCAAGGAAGACCGAGATGGTGGTTCAGGTTTGCTGAGCAGCCTCGGATGCACCGATGCAGAGCTGGCAGAGCGAGCCTGCTGGGCAGATGCAGCCATAAAAAAAAAAAGGCGAAGCGTGAAAGCACTAATGCACTACATTTCTACGAAACATTTGCCCACAAACATTGTTAATCCCAGGTAAACGGAAGAGGGTCGGAAGCAGCAAGTGGCTTGCTCACCGTAGCTGTGGGGAGTAAAGCAGAGGACTGTACCCCTGAGCAGAGACGGTGTAGAAGTCGGCACAGGGCTGGGACTAGACCCTGGCTACTCTAATTCTCACCCTCCTTGTCTAACTGCCGTGTGACACCGAGTCTTTCATCTTAAACCCTCCTCAATTGTCTTGAAAGTGCAATCTGATAACACTGCTATGGAAACTTCAGACCCATATGGGGTCACTGCATAAACCCCCACATAATAAAGGAGATATTTATGTCCGTTCAATACAAAGAAAGTTAATCACCGTTAGAAACACCATGAAACGAGAGCACACAAAGCAGAGTTAGCTCCGCTTGGAGTGTAAATTGCATAGTACTCCAAGATGAACGCATGGTGTATTCTTTTCATGGTTATATTTAAATCTGTGTTTTCTTTAATTTAAATCTGCTCTGTAAAGATCGCAGCAATTTGAAACAAAAGTATCCCTTAAAAAAAGAAAAAAATGACATGATAGCATCCTTCATGCCAGGCTGGCCCTGTTGTGATTTTACATTGAGGGTGCATTTTAATTGATGAAATGTGCTACACAGCACAACTTGAAAAAGTAACAACCTTTAGTTACCATTTGGAAATGTGACGGAGGTGCCAGAAGTTAAACTCTTAGGACTAAATGAAATAACAGAAGCTCCCTATCCTTTCTTGAAGACGCTCATTAGTTTTCACTTTCTCACATTCTGTTTGCCATGGATTTCATCCAAGAATGACGGATGTAGAGTTATTAAGCAAGTGATAGTTTCAAAACTCCAAGTGTCAGTGCTCAATGTGGAAGCTCGGTTACCTTGCAGAGGACAAGAGGCTTAAGTACCAGTACCCCGGAGCTGGCATCGGCGCAGAAGGAATGATCACACGGAAAGGCACTGTCAGAACAGCCTGAGAGATGCAAGTCAGTTATAGGAACAGACAAATAAACAAATGAGGAATGTTTGAGGAATAATCTGGTATTTGAATGCTTCAGCACATACAGGAAAGTGAAAAAAAAATAAAAAAAAAAAGAAAAAAAAGAGGAAGGAGTATTAATATGCAGCAGGCAACAAACAACTACTTTTTCTTAAATTCAGTCCAGGGCCAGGATACAGGGATATCTCAAATACTATAAGGCCTCTTTGAGGGAAGAGGCAAATCAGTAATGTTTCTGATTACGGGCTTAGAAGAGAAATCTGTGTGTACCAGTCACTGTTTCACTCCTGTGGGCCTGCTGGCCAGTCACGGTCCCCGGGACATGCTCCATGGGCAGGGTACAAGCAGCTCCACTGAATGAACCTGCTGCAGAACACGGCGGGCAACGCAGTACCTCAAGGCCTGGCCTTCTCCCACCAGGAAACAGAAAAGCAAAAAGTCCGCGTGACCTCTCCCCATTTTACCTTCCCAGCAATAACACTGCCCCAGCTCCCTCCTTTTCCAAGGATTAGTCCCTCCCCAGCCCTAGATGGACATTTCATCTGGCTCCATTCACTTGTATTTCCTGCCACGTGCTGACACCCTGAATGAGTCAAGCCCACGTGTCAAGCTAGACCCAAACCAATCCTGTTTGCTTTTTTTTTGTTGCTTTTCCTCATGCCTTTGCACTTGATTTTGCTCACAAACTAAAGCGGAAGCAGAAAATAACACTGGAAAAAGCTAGTTATGTAGGTTTCTTTCTGCCCTAGATGCAGTAAAAGCCTAAGAGGGGTCTGAGTGAAAAGCCTGTTGAGCAGTTTCTTATTTGATTTCCAGGCTCAAGTGACTCGGTATGTGTCAGCTTGAATCGCACCCCGCAGCCCTGGAAGCCTACCTAGTCCTGGCTGGCAGCTTGTTTCATATTCCACACCTGGAAGCCAACAGGGTCATATCTAGAACCAAAGTCTGAACTCCCCTTCTGCAAGTGCTTCGCTAAACTACAAGATTCAGCCTTATTTGTAAAGATCTGATTTTACTTTTGAGCTAACTTAGAGACTTGTTAACATCCAGCCTGGCAGTGGTTTAGACTGGCAGAAACCTTTCAGAGCAGTGGCTTTTACTCGGTTTCTGCCATAGACAGACGTCGGACATCTTACTACTTATCTGCCATAAAAAGGCTTGCAAGAATTTGGCTACCTGCAAGCTGAGCCCGTTTTTCAGTTTGTTTCAGCCAAACAGCTAAAATTTAAATCTCTGTCCACGGCACCCGTACACCGTTTCCTTCATCTCCTTTTAATTGTGTTTTATGCAAGCAAGTCGCACCTGACTTTGTTATATTCGAGCATCCCTTTCAGCTTCCTTTTCCAGGACAGCTAAAGTGGTGAAAATGTATTTTTGCAACATTGCCTTCTGGGCAATGAGTTTTGGGCACCATAATTCAAGGGATGATACAGATTAATTTGAGATTTTTCAGAGGAAAACAAGAAGAATGACTGCAATGGTAGATAACATGACCTGGTTATGGGCGGGAGAAGGATTTATTTCTTTCCTCTCTGCAGCTTCCTTTTTTCATATTTGCAGGCCTTTCCCCTGTTTCCTGTAGAACACCTCTTTTCGAGAGCCTAGTGTCCAAAGTGGAAGAGAAGCAATGGGAGCTGCGAGGAGAGACTTTGGGCTTTGAACATCCTCCGTGACACACTGTTGAGAGGTCACAGATTGTTCATCACCGGAGATCTTGACAACACCAGAAAGCTGACCACGCTTTTGGATACTGAATGTACCAGGTGACATCTTTGGCTTTTTTCCAGCAAAATTAATGGCAAATCCAGAGGAATCTTCCCCCCCTCCCCCCGAAGCTAGAATCCTGTAACATTTGGCGCCAGGCTGAGCAGAGGACCCTTTCAGGGGTCTTTTCTGGAGGCAAAAATTACTGATTTAAGCCTATTCTATGGTGTCTTGCGTACGAGTTAATAGGTAGTCCCTATTCCCGCTCCCTGGAGATTTTAAAGCCTTGTTGCAGCAGATCCTATGATCTGGCAGTTCTCGGCCTTGGCTTTTGTTGCGGCTTTCCCACTCCCTCCGATCCTGTCTTCTTGATCTGCTCTTTCAGGCACCCATTGCTAGGCCTTTTCTCTTTTTTGGATTCATGCCTGCATCTCAAACTCATCCCTATCCTTTCCCATGGGTTTGCTGTCAGATCCTTTGTGTACAGAGTCATCTTTCATTGAGGACTTCACGCTGTCTCAATTTGTCTGGTGCTTTCTAGCACATTTTGGGCAGCCCTGACGGTATTCTCCAAATACATATTTTGCTGGAAGTCCACACATTTATCCTTTACTGTTTTTAGTCTCCCTGTAACCTTAATTAGAAATGTAATTAGAGGATGGCCGCTATTCCTTGGGAGCTCCCAAGCATGCACTAATTTATAGCCCACCATTACTCAGTACAAGTCATAGCAAAATCCATTTGCTGTAACAGCTGTTGCAGGGCATGGATGGGAAACAAGGTGGCAGGCCATTTCTAGAAAGGTCCAGAAGAAAATGAGTGTGATTGAACTGCCTGAATGTAATAGAGTGCCTTCAGAAACGGATGGGGGCTGATTTATCTCTGCTTTACCAATTACACCATTACAATTCTTGCCAGTAAGAATTTTTAACATACGGTTTGCTGATGGGTTCATGAAAACAGGGCTGGTCTGGACCCTGAGAAACCCCCTGTGAGATCCTCTGTCCAAAAGCAGGCTTGCTCCTGGCAGAGGTTTGTCTAGCGTATTCTTTAGCAAGCTCCGTTACAGCGTCCTGGGCACGTCCTTAGGAGGTTTTTTCTGAATGAAAGGCAAGACAGCAAGGTCTGGAACAAGAACAGGAGCAGCAATAACATCCCGTTGAGAATCAAAGTATTTGAGAGCTTCCAGTGGCACGTTCCTGGTAGTCATAAGAGTTGGTGCAGAGTAGTAAGAGTGGGTCTGCGCCAGATGTGTGAAAACAGATGTGGAAGAGGGAATTTCTGTCCCAAAGAGCTTACAGAAGTGATAAGCAAGTTCTGTATCCATTTCATCTCGAGGTTTTTCAGTCTTTGTGATTTGATTTGATTTAACCCGAATCAGTTTGTCTGTCTTTAATATCATTCAGGAAGGAAATGCTTTACAATGGCAGATTTTTTTGAAAATTGCTAAATGTGGGCTGCAGAGTAACGCACTGCTCTTCCTCGGGCCACGATAGGGTCATGTCTGTCAGTTTAGTGTGATTCTGGGCTAACGCTGATGTCTTCGGATGGAATGTAGATGCAGCTTCAGTTCTAACTCTACTGTCATGCCCGGCTTCTATAAATGAAACTTGTCACCCCATGGTTAGCATTAAGATAATACAATTTCAGAACAGCCCACCAACATCTTCCCTAACAGTATCATTTCCACTGTACAGGTGAGGCAGCGTGGACGGAAGGACCTCTTTCAACTTCTGTTGAAATACGTGGAAAAACTCACACTGACTTCATAAGAAGTTAGATCAAGTTCCAAGGTTGCATGTCAACATTCTTCTGAGTGGTCCTGGCTCTGCTCAGGGGCCCCTACATCATGTTACATTCCTTCGCAGAAAAAAAGGATGTGGGAATTTTTTACCCTTCCAGAGACAGTTCTCTTCGGAAATCACATTTGTTTTCTCTGTAAGTGCCGGAAAGAAATGGATGTGAAAGGCTCAACAGGCAACTCTAAACTGCCTTTTATGCTGGCATTATTTTTGGGAGGGGGGAGGAAGGGAGTGTGCATGCACACGCACTCACAGCTAAGGTCTTAATTCTATCTCCAGATGCTGTGCATAATCTAGAGGTTTATCTTAATGAATTATTTCTGTTATTACTGCAGGCAAAGTGAGATTTAATTTGATGTGTGATATATCCCTGGATTAACTACCCTTTGGTTTTATTTGCTCCATAATGGTGAATTTTTGTTTATAGACCCATTTTGTAATTACATCCCTGAGCTCAGAAGGGCTACGGCAATGCTGCTCCATCCTATAGGAAATCAGGATCCAATTCCCTTCTCCCAGTCCTGTTGTCAGCTGTGGCTAAAACAGAAGCTGCACAATATGATGTTCACCATTTTGTCTTGCTTAACAGCAGCTTTACAGGACAAAGTACATCGAATCAAGAGACTCTCCTTGGCTGAAAAGACTGCGATTACCACTAGTGAGGCGCATGCAAAACGGCAGAGAAGCTTCACCTTGAGAAGTGACAACAACGTGTGTTATAAACGGGTGCCAGGAACAACCAGTCGAATCCTTCGTGATACCGGCATGCTGAAAGTGTCACGATACCACAGAGGTCCCAAGGGTGGTACAGGGAGCTGTGGGGCATGGAAGCGTGCGGAGCAGAGGTTCGTTAACTCCTTGTTTCCCAGCTGACCTCCTCTCAGTGGGAAGCTAAACCTTCCCCCATCCTGAAAGACGCCGTGCAGGCTGGTGGTCACGGCGCTGGGACGCTCTTCTCCCTCCCTCCCCCATCCAGCCCGGCCCAGCTCCTTCCCTCTTCTTCTACCCAGGAGGTTTAGACCAACATACCTGCACTGGCTCATATCCACGACATCTTTTTAGCACTTTTCTTGCAACACCTGCACTTATCAAAGGAGAAAGAGGATCCTGCCCCAAATCCAGCTCATCTGCTTCCCTGGTGCTGGCGCGGCAAAGCCATGAGGTACCCCATCCCAGTAGGAGTGGGGAGAGGGGCAGAGGTGCAGGGGGCTGAGATCTCACTGTGGCTCCGTAGGGAGCAGGACACGGCGCTGCGGTTACAGAAGCCGTGACAGCACCCGTACCTAATCCCCTGGTAACATATGGTCCTGCATACACACGGAATCGTGTTTCATTGCAATCATAGTGATCTTAATTAGTACTACTTATAACAACAGAAGTCAGCGCAAGTACTGGGAAAAGTAAGCGGAAGCAAACAAATCCATCTGGGTATTAGTGTGCCCCTTGGAAAGAGTGGGGTTTTTTTGACTTTTGACTCAAAGCAGCATTGCCTCGTCGTAGCTCCAGCATGGCCCTTCACTCGCGAGCACGCACTCAGCTTGCTGGAAGCCCGGCCTGATCTCCTCCCTCCCTGGGTGACCCATGAGGAGCCGCAGAACTTTGCTCCCGCCGGAGCCCTGTGTGATGGAGCGCTTCATGAGCGCCCTGGAGCGGGGACCTCTACGGGACAAGCAGCAGCTATGAAGTCCAAAGAGAAGGTCATGCTTCGTAGGGAGGGAGGTGCTGGGTTCAATCCCCGTCCAAAGAGAGCCACGCTAAAAAATATGCATATTTTCTAGGTATGCATCACAGTGAAGACAAAATGTTTTGGTTTTTTTTTACTGGCAGACAAGAATGTTTTAGGCCATTAAACTGCACAGAGCCAAAGCCTCCAGTTTGTAAAGGGTGCCTGCAGATTTATGTTATACAGCATGTATTCGTAATTGTGCCAGTTCTGGTCAGTTCTCATACACTTCCATTAAAAGTTTATGTCCACTTTTTTTTTTTTCTTTCCAGCTAATAAAATTAAATGTTGGAAAGCCAAAGTGAAAAAATAAAATATGTCAGTCTTGCTTGGACCAGTACAAGACGGGATATTCAGAGCTGACACCAAAGCTGTCTTCAAAATCACCTACTGTTCAGAGAGCAGTGTACTAAAACTCAGCTTCCTGCCTTTTCCCAGTTAAAACCAAACCTGTAGTGTTGTTTTACTGCCTTGGGAGCGTGAATTTCAAACGGCCCTTAAGGGTGGAAAGTGATTTAAAAATATTTTTCTAAGAAACCCCAAAACACAAGCAGCATTTTTATGAGTGAAAATCTAGGAGTATGCGTCAACATTTGCAAACATATCTGAGGGATGCAAAGAACATAAATCCTAGGACTTTAAAGTTGTCATGAGGCCAAATTCTTGTTTCCTTTACCCGTATGAGTAGTGCTGCTCAAGTCAATGGCTTGAAACAGTTTCTGTAAATAAAATGACTGAGACTTAGCCCGAAGTCTACAGAAAATAATATGAACAATCTTTCTTCCCCCCCAGGAGGAGAAGCCAAGCATTCTTTGGCTTTGCCCTGTCCTCGCACAACCCATGGGGCGGGATCCACCGTGCCCGCTGCCCCGACTGCCCTCATCCCCGCTCTCCGCGCGGCTCCTGGTTCCCCCACATCCCGCTGGTGCTGCAGGGTTTTGTGGCCATTCCCAGCTCAGTGCGCCGGCATGCCGTGCCCAGGGATCTGCCCCTTCCCTGCCCCTTCCCAGCTGGGAAAGCAGCACTGGGATCCTCTGCCAATTCCTGCTCCAGAGCTTGAGTGAAGGAGACCATGGAGCAGAGGGGAGCGGCAGGACAGAGGCTTACCACACTTGGCCTTTCTCTGCACGTTCAAGTAAGGACCAGGGACAGTCAAGCCCTTCCAGCATCGCCTTTGATTTTTAAGACCAGAAAGGACCATTATGATGATCCAGTTTGACCTCATCCGCTCCTGAAAGGGATTGAGTCACCAATAACATGCTGAAGAAATTAAACAGCTTGCACAGATTTTAAAAGCTACCATAGAGAATTTATACCGATAATTATAGCCCTGCTGCAAATCTCTGGAGAAAAAATGTTGATTTTTTTTTTTTTTCATTCTAGAGTACTTTTTTTTTTTCTCCAAGAAGTGGATGCTAGTCCTGCTACTAGCCTTCTACTGTAGCAGGTCTTTTACTGATCCTTTTTTCTATGCTAATAAAGTATAATAAATTTAACACCGCTAAAGAAACTATAAAGACTTGAAGACCATTATTACGGATTTTGTATGTGCAGTGAAAGGCAAATTGTTTGCAGCTATTATTGATCGGAAAAGGCTGAGTTAATGTAATTGCAGAACATAGAAGGAGGAAATATAATAAGAAAATAAAATTAATATACCAGTCACAGAATCTGAACTCAAAAAGCCAATAAAAGACATGTAATAAAGCACTCCAGAGAAATCAAACTCTGTCACAGTGAATATCAAGCTATTTACCAAAAAGTGCAAGCATCAACTAAGGCGTTCCTCACCACCCAGACATTCAGTTGAGTCCTGTCTACACTCGCTGTTTTACAAAATTAGTAACTGCAGCTAAAACGGTGTTTCACTGATTGCAAAGAGTCAGCAAGGTCTTCACCTGCCCTGCCTTGGAAGCACATCTTTGACGTCTTACTCTGGAATGCAGAGTAGGGAATCGGAAAGAAGGTGGTCCAGAAGGAAAATGCTGGTGTCATCAGCCTAAGGACAGAACAGCTAAAAATGGAAAGTTTCATGGGAAGCTGGGGTCCAGTTACACGGTGATACGAGATGTCCTACAACAAAGTGCCCATTTAAACAGTACCCTGTGGTGAGAACAGCAGTTATCGATGTCAAAAACCATGAGTCAGACCCCCCAACCATCATGACATTGACTAGAGAATCAGGAGACCGAATATAAGCAATTTAATATATGCCCTTCGTATTTGTTATATGACTTTTTTGGATTTTCTGGGGTCTGGATTCTCAAGCTTTGCCCTGTCTCCATGAGGACTCGGATTCTGTTTTATTTCGTCCAAAGCTCAGCTTAGCGACATGTTCAGCCTTAGGCAGTTCTTGCCTTTGAGGGGTAAAGTCTCTTACAATGGGTACCTGCTCGCAGCACGGGCAGAACCAGAGGTTTGTGGCAAATCAGCTGAAAGCAAGAAAAGGCACTTACTCCTCAAGATATACAGATTAATGAACTTCAGCAACTGATAAATCTGAATCTATTTTTTAGCCTCTAGATTTTGTTAAACATCATCTGAAGCAAAATAACAGTTTTCCCTGTTTTCCATAATGCTATTTCTCCCTAAATCCTTGGGCAGGCTGGATTTCAGCAACTGTTCTGGAGGATGCTCTGGCCTCCGGAGTAGGCTGGAGGTGTACGCCTTATTAGCAATAAAAAAGGAAAGCAAAGCCCCTGCTAAATGTACACTTACATTTTCTTCACGTACACCAGGATTTTCTTAGCACTTTCAATCCAGAGTGGGAAGTAAGAATATCCTTTTAATGCGTCCATCCAAAAAGAGGTAAAATATAGATCTTTCATAGGCTATATATTTAAAAAAAAATAATGGTGCTTTTAAAATGGGATGTCCAATATCTGGTGACTAATGGATGACAAAGAGGTTGCGGGGTACTTTATTAAATGTCTCTAGAGACAAAGAAGTCGATTGCTACTCACCAAGTTGATTTACAATGATAAAGATTTCTATTTGTAGGAACCGCTCTGGCTTCAGTCGCCTCCTCTTGCGGCTCAGGGCACATGGAGATAGAAAGCTTTGCTTTTTCAAGAGGAAAGGATTTTTCTCTGAGCTAGGACTGCCCGTATTTTTCTGGTTATCATGACAATCCTATCAGACTAATGGGCTGACGGCCCCAGAAGAGCTCTGCTATCTAGGAAGGGAAGGATGCGACATCATTATGTCATATTTGGTAGGAGCTTCATTGTTTTATTGGTACCATTCCCTGTGCTGAAACCATTCAAAAATGAAGTAAAATGCTTCTCTGCATTTATCAGTTGTGAGAGGGAAGAATGCACAATTTCACCTGGATTGCTGCCAGCGGAGGAGAGCAACGAAGCTGGGGCAGAGACGGGGGAGTGAGAAGGAAACGCTCTGGAGTCACGGGGAAGGTGTCCTTGGAAGCCTGGCTCAGTGACCGCAGCGGAGCTGTGTAGGAGGTCAGAAGTCCCAGTGAGCCCAAGAAATAATTTCTTGTTTCTGTGACACCACTCGCTCTACTTGAACTTTGCTACTTCTTCATAGTTTCCGGTGGCACAACCTACTTTGCAGTGGTAATTCTCAGCCTGTGCTTAGGACACCAGCTCCTGTTTGTTCTGCTCTGTCCTGAACTCCTTATTAAGTGGCATGCTCCGTGTCTAGTGCATCAAGACGCTTTGTCCCACGTACAGAGTTTGGGCTAGAAACGCTGTAGGTGAATCTCCCGCTTCCCTAAACCTGCTGTTATTACTAACATGATTCTGGAGAGAGGCTGGGAGTATATTGAAGATAAATTTGTAGTAATCAAGGTCAGAAATAGAACGACAACAGTTAAAAGAGTTCAGAAATACCGTTGCTGATTTGCAAAGCCCTGTTGTTCCACTGCCTCGTGGTGCGCTAACAACTAAGATTGCGGGGTGGTGTATTTGCTGATGCAATACCGAAGGTACTTGGGGAAGACTAAATAAAGAGGAACTGTAGCTTCAAAGAAAAGTACTTGCAACACGAAACTTGTGATGGGCTTGTGAGGGTGTCAGTGTGACAGAAGCCCTGGGGTTTCCTACAGGATGCCCATTGACATGAACAGCGAGGTCACGATGGATCTCGAGGATCCGTCAATCACCGGAGCGCAGGCTGCAGGCACGGCATAGCTGGAGTGACACAGTCACTTCCATAGCGCTGGCTGAGCGGGGCTGCTTGGGCTCGCATGCCTTTAAAGGAGAGCAAATTACTACAGAGGGAGCTCAGAAGTGCTCCAGCGTGACAAAGGTGCGTTATAACTCATCAGCCCAGGTCTTGCAGATGCTTCTTGCTGCAAAACCACAGCAATTTGTGAAGGAGCTGACTCATCACTTCTTTGCCCTAAAGATGGCTAGCAGTTTAACAAGGGGAGATATTTTAAGGCCATCATTTTATAGGATGAAGGTATCAATCCTCTGTCTTTCCATGGATAATCCTGTTACGGGATAACATGATTTTAGGACAGTCCATTTCAAAGGACAATCTTTTCAGCCCTGTCTGACTGAAGTCTGTGAGTCCTTCATAACTCCCCTCATGCAAAGAAAATGTGAAAATCTCAACTTTCTGTTACAACTGTTGAGCCGCATTTCAGCTGATTTCAACAATACGTTGCACAGCATCTATATAATTTATTGACATTCTCAGTTTAACTCAATTATGCAAATATACTGAAAGGGTTGCTACCCAAAGAAGCTTACGGCCTGCCACATTTGCATACTGCTGTAACACGTACCAGCATACACCAGCCAGAGGTGGACCTGCTCACACCACTATTTATCTGCTGCTCTTCCCGCTGGCTTTACCTTCACAGCATCCTTACAGAGCAATGATGTGTTATCTCCGATGTTTTAAATGTGGGTAAAGCGGGGAAAAAACAGTCTAAATGAGTCCCCCAGAGTCTCTGTGAAAGGCAAGAACTGAACTCACATGAAGCAGAGCAGTGGTACAAAAATCGCTGTCTCCCACTTTGCCTTCATTTCATTTTCACCAAAAATTCCCAAGGAAGGTGTTTATTGAAGAGAAGGTTTTACACTTCTAACTTCCTAGCCAGTCCCCAGGCGTTAATTTTTGGCTTGCTGTATGGAACATTAGCACACTAACAATGAAAAGTATTTCACTTTATGCCAAAAATTAACTAACTAAGGTCTTACAGGTCAATGGGGTTCTCCAAAAGCAGACTGTCATTTCCATTTGGTTTGCTTTCTGGAAATAAAAGCTTGGTTCTTTAAATTCAGACAAGTACAGGTCTTCCCTCAGGAAGAGGAAATACTTCTGCAACCGATGCTGAAATTCAGTGATGTTATTTGTATTTACTGCAACAGCATTTAGGAGCCTGAGGAATGGCCCAGAAGCATACTGTGATAGGTGCTGTACAAATACAGTATAAAGATTGGTCCCCGACTTTAGTAATGCTGGGTAGGGAGAAAAGGGGGTGTGCAGCACTGAAACATTGCAAAATTCAAGAAAGAGTATAATTTCACGTATTAAACAAGAATGAGCAATAGAAACGCTTTTAAATTACACTATGGTATCTCAATACTGACAACTTCCTGCTCATTGTCACCTTCATCTTTCAAAACACACTTCTTGGTTGCTTACAAAGCATTTTCCTCACCCTGAAAAAAACCTCAATTATTTTCTTCCATCTCTGTGAACAAATGGTTCACTGTAGATTCTGCACTCCAGCAAGGTCAAAATCTATGTGTGCAAATGATTTTAACTCAATGATAACATATTCATGTCCTGTCTGGGGAATATCACTGCTAGTTTCCGGTATAAAGCGGGAAGTGAATTTTTCTAGTTCAGTTTATATTTCAAACTATTCCCTTCTATTTAAACGTTCCTTCAAAGGAGAGACAACTCATTTCCTTAAGAAACTGTATCCACCCACCGAATGTTATTTCTCACTGTACATAAGTAATGGGAGATTTCCTACTTTTTGCCCACTTCTACCCCATAGATTTAATATGTAAACTGGGAACATGCCGAATATATTGCTTGGCACAAGTCAGCGAAGTTTCACCTGTGAGAACACAGTATGAATTCAACCTTTGGCTGCTTGTGCTAAACCACAGGGAGAATCTACGCTTAAGTGATGTAAAGTTCATAGATTAGACAAAAACCCACAAAACCAAACCCACGGAGCAGTGTTCAGGCTTGCAGAGCTCGCCGACCCTCTGGCTCCGTCTTGCTTGAGTTGTTACGGAAGGAGAGAGCCTTGTCCCAGGGCAAACGCAAAGGGAGCACAGTGTTCTCCTCTTGTTAGGAGGGGCTCCCGGTGCTTGGGGGAGGATGCCGAGGCATAAATCCCTTATCAAAAGACTGAGTGGGAAAGAAAAATACGATCTACTTCATGAACAAGGCAGAGAAAAAGCAATTGATGCTGTGGAAGTGAGCGTGTGGTGCATCAGGAGAGCATAATCTTTCTCACATTTTACAGTTAAACTACCTTTTGTGTTCCTGTTCTGGAGTTATATTTCAATGTTCATTTAAACTTCATGCACAAAGCACCTGATATTCCTTGCTATCCTCTGCAGTGAATCCCCAGGATTCGTTTCCATAACCTCAGCGTATCACTGATCTCAGCGCCACAACAGGTGAGCGAAATTTATACCACGGTTTGCCCTTTCAATTTCACACGTTTCTGTGTGAACCTTGAGAGGTGGGAGGAGAATTATTCCTGGTTCATATGTGATTTCAGTTTTCTTCTCTTTTTTTTTTGGCCCATGGATTTGGTTCTGTGCATCAGTTTAGGTTCCAGATGATAAAGATCTCAGGCCATTATTTTCTCTTTGTCGCAGGTCAACTCTTTTCTTACTTCATTTTAAATGTGAGGCAAGCTCTATTGCTCTGAACGCGGAAACGCAGCTCCAAAACCCCTCTGCTAGGAGCAGAGCGACAGCCAAAGTTCTGATTAACTTCACCTCTTTTGCGGGCTTCTGTAGCAAACACAAATGGCTGTGAAATCTTTTCCAGCAGGGTAATGGAGGGAGGAAAAGAGTTGGCTGTAAGTTTGAGAATTATTATTCCTATAAACCCATTCACACACCTATCACTTGGGACAAGTGAAGGGCCAAAGACATGCCAAGCAATTACACAGCTACACAGGTCCGTGCACAAGATATTCCACATCACGTTGGCTGTAATTTGTGCTCACTACATTGGCACTAGCTCCACCTGTGTCAGATGGCAGCAGAGAAAACAACTTTTCTGGGAGACTAAATCCATCTCAGTTGTGGCCAAGCCATGTCCCTGTTTTGGAAAGTCTGATTGGGAACAGCGTCACCTTTCAATTTGAAGGGGGAAAAAGGTTTACAAAACTCAGACTCCTTAGTCTCTGATTTTCACCTTGCTCCCTGCACTCCCAAGCAGTGTCAAGATGCTCAGAGCCTGTTGGTGACACCAACGTGGTGACACAACGTTGGTGACACCAACGTAACTTAGCCACAGCTTCCAGGGGATTTATTAGATAATGTTCAGTCCCAGTTCTGACCTTAGCCAGTTCTTTGTGTCCTGAGGAGAAATGATTTCTAAACAGGGTTATATTTTCCCTCGCTACTTGTTTGAGAGAAACCAGATGAATCTGCTTCCTAGTTCAGACACAAAGACAGAAGAACCACCTTTCCCAAATTACTGAAGTTCATGACACGAAGGATCTTGTCAAAGTAGGAAGAGAAGTCAAGATCATCATTTGTCTTTTACAATGTGTTTGCAGATGCTTAAGAGTCTACAGAAGGGTTGATGTGGTGATGGCGTGAGTCTCGGCCTTGTCCAGGCTAGTATTCAATATTGAACAAATCAATCACCCCCTTTTTCTCTATTGGTAAACTGAAGGTTTCTCTTCCCTGCCAAGCAGAAGTGGCTCACTTCATTATTTTTCCCAATATATTTTGAAGCCTTATTTCATTCAGACTTGTAGACACCCAAAGCCCATTGCTGCTGTAAAACAGACCGCAGAAAAGGGCACAGCAAGACAGACAGACCTGCTCTGAAGGGTTCCTGGAGTCTAAAAAATGCAACACTGACAACTAGATAGGTAAGGATTTGTTGGAACACCTTGATTTTGACCAAGGATTTTTTTTAACAATAGGAAGATAATACAGTCTGTTACCTGGGCGCAAAATGTGTGTTGACTTAACTCACCAGAAGCCAAAAGACCAAGTCAGAAGGGCTAAAGATGCTTCTGTTTCCTTGAGAAACATGTCTGTCCAGCTGCAGGGACTGCGTGCCGTCCCCAGTATTAAAAGATCCAAGGGATTTTAAAGAGCATCACTATGCTCTTACAGACTTACCTATTATTCTATCAACTGTTCACGGGCAGGACAGAAAAGCCCCCTCACTTTAAGTGCAATACGTCGGAAGACTGTAACTCCTGTACAAAGATTTCAATCTCAGACTCTTAGAGCTGTGCCCTTGAAAATCGTGTCTCCTGTTGGACGAGGCTGCACAGACTTAGAGTGGCATGAACAAGGCTATTCTAAAAATTAGTTATTGTAACCACATCGTCCCACGGGACTAGTTTGGCACAGCACTGTAGCTGCTTTCTGCTGTTTGCTTGCCCCAAGAGGACAGATAGTTCAGAATTGCATCTCCCTCTCCCAGTAAAATTGTGTTTTGTGCTGCTGTTCCTGCTTTGCCGTGTATCTGCCAAATGCTGCAGGTGCTGAAAAACAAAGGTGAAAGCACCCATATGGTGCTTTCGGATCACAAAACCGACTCAGAGAATCAAAAGCCCAAAAGGACCTGTTTTTTATTCCCTCATAGGAAAACCTAACAGGGAATCTATGGAGTTACATCCAAGTGCCAAGGCCTATGAAAGGATTTATTGTGAATGTCTTTTACAAGATTCCTTCCTTGTTGGAGATAGGTCCTTTGGGATTCCCCTTCATGATATTGCTAATCCCATCTATTCAAAATTTATGATGCACATTCCCTAGAATACCAAGATGACTTTAAAAACACGGTGTAGATTGGGGCTTTTGCTAGTTTTATTGCAATTTTCTTTTTAAGATTTCCGAACGCAGGCACTTGCTGTATTCACAGGCTTCCTTTTGCAAACAGGAGAGCTGGAATGTCACTTTAATTGGTATGCAATATTGTGCTCCGTGCAAATGTTTGCTAATATTCTTGTACAGATCTGGGGGTCCGGGGCTTTTCCTGGAATCAGGCATGCCAAGACGCAGGATCAGATGGTAAAAGCAATTTTATGTAAGGTGTGTGTGCGTGTTCACATGCGTGGTTTTTTCCTGCCTGCTCCTTCAGCCACTGGTTTAGGAATTAAAATCAGTTCAAAAATATTTTTTCCTTTCCACACACAAAAGAGTAACTGCAAATATAGTTTCTCTCATGTTTTAAAATCTTTCTAGTCATCTTTCTCTGTGTTTGTGGACTCCGGGTACCTGGAGACTAACTCCGGAGCTACTCTGCAGTTCCCTGCTGCGTACAGGTAGGAGGAAGAGACCAGGATGTATCCCAGCCACCCAGAATGTCCTGTCCTGAGAATAAATAGCTTTATTTCACATGCGTCGATTCCCTAGCCTCTGCCATCCTTACTATTTACAGCAATAACATACACGGGGCTTCCAAACCTGTACCTGACTGAGGCAAAAATGACAGGTCAGTGAGCGACAAGCTTTCCGTTTCAGGCAATACTTAAGCCCCAAAGAAAAACACATACCGGGCGCTTTTGTTTTAAAATGTCATATTATGTTTTCCCCTACCCTTTTGCTGGATGACTTTAATTTGGTTTGGTGTAATTAAGAAAAAACCCCAAATAACGTACAAGTTATATGATGCCTTCGTTATTTCAGATTAGTGAAAAAACAATTTTTTACAAGGTTACCTTCAAAAAAATACAAAAGAATTTTAAAACTAGCATTTTTTTCTCCCTTCTGTTTGCCTTCTCCTTAAAAGAAAAACACTTTCTCTGTGGAATATGGTCTCATTTTAGCTTGAAAGCACAGATTTACATCTCATCTCTGAGTCTCCGCGGTGCCTCCTGAGCACAGCAAGGACGAGTTCACAGGACAGTTCCAAACCAGCATTTTAGAAACATAAAATCAACCCCATCCTTTCTGATGAATAATCCATTCAATCCCTGGGAATATCAGGAAAGACAGAAAAATGATAGCACTAATAATAAAACCAAGAGCTGCCGTCATTACTAGAGGAGCTATACAAAGTGCACGTTAAATGAAGCTCACTTAAACATGCTCTGGTTTAATTAGATTTAGTTTAGCCACCTAAAAAAATCCCAGCAGAACTTGTGGTGGGGCTTTCGCTGCTGCTCCCCGCTGTGAGCCCACCTGTTTCTGCCGCCTCGCTGCCCTGGCAGTCGTAAAATCCCCGGGTCGGCTCCGCGGGCTGGGCAGGTCACAAGGACAGGCTTCCAGACTGCCTCGCCACCACATTTGGGGGAAAAAGTTTTTTTTGAACGCAAAACTAAGCTTCACCCGAGATTTACTGTGCTAAGAAAACAGAATAAAAAAAAAAATGCTAAGCATCTAACTTCTTTTTTTCAAACAGCGGCCTTCCAGGCAGGGAACAGACCTGTCATTTGAAGTAGTTTTTCATACTCTGTACAGAATCTATTAAAAAAACTACACTAAGACAAACCCTCCCCTCAATAAAATAATCTTATAAATATATATACATTAAAAAAACCCATACGCAGATAACAGCATATTTCAGGAACAATGTCTCTGTGCTTTTGGCCATATATTTGGATGCGGGAAAATTCTCCTCCTTGGAATAGTTCCCTTCCCGGAGAGTGCTCGGAGCCTGACCCGAATCCCAAGGAAGCAGCGTTCGCAGGAAGCACCTTCGGTAGCACGGGCCGGGCAGAGAGGACGCTCCTGTGAGCCACAGGCGGGGAGTGATGGGACTATTTCTATATAAACAAGCCCAGGATCAGCTAAAGTTGCTATTCACTGGCAAACGAAAATAAAGAGACAATTCAGAATCAAAGGTGAGTCAAAGAAAAAATATGTCAAATAAGAGGAGGCAGCCCAGACAATCAGTCAGATGCCAAAACATGTGACAGACCCAGAGGCAACTCCAAAACAACCAAACCAACTGCCTGTGGAGTCTGCCAAGGAGCCAGATGCTCCTGCTTAAAAATATCTTCCGCTGCCTTGGCATCTGCATTTTCTGCCTGCCGTCAAAAGAGGAGGGAGGGGAAAATGGGAGAGGGATGCGGGAGTAAGGGTTGGGGGAGCAACTAATAATATTTTTGCCATTTTAATTCTAAGTACTTCTGATTATTCATTTGCAGTTTGTCATCATGTCACCGGAGAGCAAAACAAAACCCCAGCCTGGCATAGGCTGGATATGGAAAAACAGGCAAAGCCCTCTACGGAAAAAAATGGAATGAGAAAAAAAATGGAAAAAATGATGAGAAAAGAGGAAAAAAAAAAGGCAAAAAATTATGAGAAAAATCTAATAATTCTGCATTGCTGTGGATGGCACATTCCCGTTAAGGTGATAAAAAGCTGTAAGCTGCTGGATGGCACTTTACCACCCAAGAAAGCATCCGGGTCACTGGACCCAGATCCTGGGCTCGTGGTGGCCGGGCCCTGGGGATTGAGCTGGGCATGGGATGCTCCAGCTTGCACATACCCAGAGCGTCCCCGAGGTGCCCCGCGCTGCACGGTGGGACCAATGGGGAATGAATTGTGCTGAATGAAAGTATTGCTGCTATTGATCACAGCAGCGGGTTTTAGTTCACAGGGGCTGCGGCTGCTCAGCAGAGGCTTAAAACAGACTTTTGTAATATTAACTTACTGAATGAAGACGCGCTTGTTGATTAAAACCGTTAAATAAAATATACGTTCTAGAAACATTAGATTATTCAGTAGGAAAAAGTCAAAGAAAGGCACAGTCAAAAAGGAATTTGTGCAATTCCTGTTACAGGAGGAACTGTAATGCAAAAAGTATTATCACATTTCATTTGTATGGAAGGTCTTCATCTCTTGTATGAGAGTATTCATAGGTGAGTACGTCCCTTCAGAAATTGAACTGCAAACCAGTTTTGTTTCTGTTTCTTGATTCTTTGAGCGGGAATCAGGAATCCCGCGTGTGGTCTGTCCCCCTGTCACTGAACCGATCGCGCGGCCTCGGTTTCCACGCACACAAAACCTCCACGATTCTACGTGTCGGATGCGTCCCTCACCGCTCCATCCCGAGCAGAGCTGGGCTTCCAAAGCCAGCACTGTTGGAGCAGCAGGTACCGAACATGACTCGGAATACAACACACTCTGTTGGAGAGGGATCTCGCCTGAAAAGAGTGTTTGTTTTCGTAAGATAGAAATCAGAACTTTATCTTTCTTGTGAGCTGCCCAGGTCGGGTTATTAGTCAGGAGGGTTTGGGACACTGAGTGCATCGGGGACCGCCTCAACCGACACGCTTCAAAGCAAGAAACCTGGTACCAAATGAGATGTATCAGAGACCATCACTGCCTTTTAGAAAGCAAACAGCACCGAAGGTCAGGTCGAGCAGGGCTGGGGTAAAATTGCGCCCCAATCCCAAGCTCCCGTAAAGAACAGAAAGCTCCTTTTGTGATGTTTGACTTATTTTCCCACTCGGATGCCTTGGCAAGGCCCGGCTCTACCGTGTTTGTTTCAGGGCAAAGTTTCACGACGGCTGGTCGCCGGCAGAGAGGGCGAGCTCTGGGCTCGCAGCTTCTCTCTCAGTCCCTCGAGCAATCTGGCACCCACGGGGCTGCCACCACCTTTTCTGCACCGAAGGGTTGAACTCCTCGCTGAAAATCTGTGCTACACCTTGCAGACTACATTTTGCATACAGAACTCATTTGCAGGGAAACGCAGTCGCAGTAAATAAATAAGTAACGGGAGCCAAACCGGCAGTGTGGTGAATCGGCAAGCTTATTTCAAATAAATGGAAAGAACTTGCGGTGACGAACACTTCGTTCGAGCCTGCTACTGAGATTGTAAGAATTTTGCATGTCTACATCAACTGACTGATAGCAAAGGAGTTTCTAGTCCCCCTCATGGCACACACAAATGTCTGTTAAAGACATAAATATTTAAAAACAACAGCTAGACTAAGAGGGTTAGCTTTCATTTCATCTAATTTGGCAAGCATTAGATACACCCACCAGAAATCATTTTATTTTGTATAATTTAATAGCAGATCTATTGTAGCATCGCAGTTTCTGACATACCGAAACAAATCAATGTGGCCTTTTTTTAAGTTCAGAATTAATATAAGGCTGTATTTCAAATGTTAGATGGAAATCGATAAAGATTAAAACCTTTCTGTGTTATTCACTTGTCTTCATCCTCTGCTGCAAAGTTTATTTGCCTTCCTGCATGTAATACAGAGACTTTGATCCTTGTTCAAATATCTCCGAGTTTTTACTTCCCTCGTGTTTGATCTAGTTCTCAGGTGAGAAATATTGGCAAAACTTGTTAGAATTACACCTGCCAATGGCAGCATACAGGCTAGCTACATGAAATTATATAAACTGTACTATGCATGCCCTTTGGGTTCTTACACATCAGAATAATATTCCCATAGAAATCAATCTGAGATTTTAATTTATTAAACCTTCTCTCTTCCCCCCACCCCCCATCCTTAAAGGGATAGATGGAGACACGGAGGAGGAAGCAAGATAACATCAAATAAACCAGGTTTAGAATGGTCATGGATGACCTTCACAATATGCGGTTTGCAATTTTGGGTGGATTAGAGGAAACTAATGATGGCTTTGAAATGAGCTTTTGGATAAAGCTTGGGAAACTCTAATCATTACAAATCCACTACTTAAGAGAACAATTCTGTGTAACACACTGCAGCTTTAAAGCATACATGTCTTGTTTTCTTTCCTCCTCCCAACGAGCTTATTTCGCTTTCACTTATTCTAGTCGTCTTATAGGAGCCCAGCGACTGTTTTCACTTTCTGCCCTGCCTTTTAATTTAAGGGAACCTATTGTTTTTTGCCATCGCGTTGCCCTCACAGTGCCTTTTGCATTTAGTTTAGGACTCATAGAGTTAACAGGCTGGGGAAGAGAGAGAGGAAAAAAAAACCCCACTTGCATTAAGCCTGAAGCCTGTCACCTTTTCTTGGCAATTACACTGCTAATGGCTGGGTCCCAAGCAAAGTGGCAAAGAATATCTCTTCTCACGTTCCCAACTCACAGTGCATTCCCAAATACCAGATGGTGTTTTTGGAATCCATTTCACTATGTTTGATATGACAATACTTTTGTATAATGTTAAATTATATATAACTATTTCAAAGAGCCGATATCAGGACGAGGCAAGAAAAGGAATATTAGACGCAAGGAGGAAAGAGAGAAACTGAAGACTGAAGGTTCTCGTCTCCTCCTGTTGTATCTTGTGTCTCTCAGATTTTTGTGTAATCTGAACAAAAGAGGAAATAAAAGTGGTTCAACAGACCAGCTCTTGCAGTGGTACTATACAGAAATGGTGTTGTTTCCTTCCCAGAACTTGGTGTACATCTTAGGATGCCTGCCAGCTCTACAGGAGGCAAGTGCAAGATCATAAATAGTGCAGAGAAAGCAGGAAAAAAGAAAAGGGGAAAAAACCCGGTCATGAGTAAACAAGTCCCACCATTTTCTCTACAGACTTTTCCTTGAAATCCTGGGGAAAAAAAGGCCCAGAAAATTCAGGAGGGGTAAATTGGTACATCCCCATTAACTTCAGTGGAGTTATGCCCGTTGACAGGAACTAAGTGTTTGGGCCAGAATTTTTAAGTTGAAGTAACTTGGATCCACTTAGTAAGACATCTATACATCCTACCGAAGGTGAGTCCAACCTCGCTTGCCCCAGCTGAGCTATTTCAGTTTTACGTTAACACTGATGGACTTAACAGGGATTGGAAATTATGCACTTAAATCAGGCCTGCAGATTGAGCTGGAATCCAATTCCTCACGCCTGAAGTGAAGAACAGAAGAAGCTTGGCCATTCCTCAGGAGACAACCAGGACCTCAGCTTTAGGAGGGACAAACATTTTCTTTTTGTTGGACACACTACAAACAATTTCTTAAGAACAGGAAGAAAATGCACTACCGAGGAAAAAAAGTAATCAAGATAATCGGAGGCCCGTCAGTCTGCCAGGGATGGCACTTTCGTTATCAGATTCCCATCATTTAAACACTGGTTAGTTTCACGATTTCTAAACTGAAATTGTTTATTTTAATGTAGCCAGAACTTTGTTTTCCTCTCAGTTGCAGCTCAAGGCACATTTTAACAACCAGCCAGCTTTCAGGATAAATGCTTACCAACAAAAACACTTCCCAAGCTTAACTGTAACATGAATATTGAAACTATAAGGACGCAACTTCACAAGTAATTTCTCCAGTTCAGTCAGGTTTTTTCCTGCATATGCCCCAAACCTGTGGCGTACATAATCCAAAAGAAGGTTTCATTCATATGGCTAAGCATGAGCAACTTACCACATCAGTATTTACTTTTTACACAACAAAATACTGATTTTTCCCTCTTGATTACTTACACTGCCAGCATACTGTAAAGATTATCAGCCCCTAAAAGGATCATACAGATCCAGTGACTACTACATAATTAACAATAACTTGTAGTAATGCAATTTAAGAGTCTTTTTAATGGGCATAGATGGCAGAATGTATAGCCCATCTTTCTTTGTCATCCTAGAAAAGGGGCCCCATGCGGAGCTGCTGGTTGCTGAGTGATGCTTTGTAGTCTGTACCAGACAGTTGCACAGTACCAGCTGCATTGGCAGGTAGCCGAAGTGCAAAGAGATAGCTGCCAAGCTATGCTATACAAAGGAAGCAGTGCCAGAGAGAAAGGGACCTTTGCATGAAGTCACCTTTGACCCTGAAGCCAGCATGGATCCCATATTCATCAATTCCAGACAATTGCATCTTTCATTCCACCACAAACTATGATTAGAAAGGGCCCATTTGTGATAGTGATTGTTAGTTTACAGTTCCCAGAGATTGGATTATTTAATCTTTAGTTCTGTTGGCAGCAATATTTTCCCTAACCTTTTGTAAAGGCATGCCAGTGATAATCTAACATATGTATATAGGGAGATATACACACACATCCACACACGCACCTCCCTTCCCCACCAAAACCAGATAAAGACGCAAAGAAAAGGGAAAAGCCGCAGCACACAAAATTCATGTTGTTTGGCAAACACTGTGCTAACATAAATTTTTGGAATTCAGTCTGGAAAGTGCAGTGCACTCCAGGTGCAGCAGTATCCCAACTTCTGGCCACAGACCCGACTTTCTTACAGTTCTTTCCATTTGAAAGGAATGACTTTGCTTTAGAGAATTGAGATGTATCAGAGGCATTGTTTTCAGACAACTGCAGATTACTTTTTTTTTAATTTTTCTTTTTTTTTAAATACTGACTGCTTGTAGTACATCCAAAAAGAAGAGGAAGATTTAACAGATCTTAAACGGACTCATGAGAAAACCACCAATGACAAGCAAAACCACTGAGGGGTGTGGGGGGGAGACAGTGCACAGAATAAAAGCAGCAGGGAAGCGTCTAGGCCCGGTTCCTGCTACTGTTCTCCTGTGTGTCTGGCTTTGATATTGTGAGCCCTATTGAAATCAATGGCAGAGCTCACCAGGTGCATGTGTATGTCAGCGTTTGCAAGTTTGGGAATTTAGTAAACGGGTCTCCAATAGTAAACCGTCCCCAAATGCCCCCCAAATTTCACACAACACTTCCTTGAGTAGTAAAGCAAGTTGCTGGCACAATCAAGTAAGGAAGGAATATAAGATCTCTGAGAATGTAACTCTTAGCAGTAACTTTCCACAGCGTTTAGGAGAAAAAGGGGTAAAAATCCCACCAGAATCAAATGAAGAACTAACACTTGCAATTGGAAGTAGAAAGAAATGGGGGGAAAAAAAAAAAGGCTGGGAGTCTATAAAACTTTCATGAAAACCTTTTTTGATCTGATCCTTTGGTCTTATCTCAGAGATGTTAGCTGAAGGGAAAAAATCCCTCTACCTGAAGGCTGGCCGTATTGTGCTGCACCTGACTTCTGGCTCACATGCGAGACCGTCTGTTCTTTATTTTCACTCTGTATGAAGCTAATGGAATTTGCAGTTGATTAACCTCAAATCTGGAGTAATGATCCAGCCTGGGACTGCAGCTGGCAATGCTGGGGCTATTTGTACTTCTTAACTGAGTAAGACAGCAACAAGTATAATGGCACAAAGGTAAAGATCCCAGATAGACGGGTAAATGTCAGAGGTGCATTAAAGGAGTTGAGAATATGACCTGAGTGTGCAGACAGTGGCCCCCCTCCCCACAAGGAGGTGGGAGCACCAGCTCATAGAAAAATTAGTCACAAGATAATACACTAAAAAGTATATGGCTACACTTATTCAATGATTTTCTACAGGGGACACTCAAACCACAAGATTTACCCTTTCTGCGCGCTGAAGCCACGCATTAGGAAAAGGTCATCTATTGAGGAACAGCCTCTCTAGAAAATTTAGGAGACACAGGGTGCTAAAACTTCTCTCCAACTTCTATTTGTGTGAGGGAAAGCAAAGTCTTCATTAGATCGGCACCACAAAATAAAATTCAGAGTAGAATTACACTGTACTGTTTGTATTTATTTATTTGTGCCGATTTAATTATTCTGCCTGAAATATGAAAAATGGCAGCTGAATCGCTGCAGATAAACACCACCAGAAAGCAATTCAAGTATTTTTTTTTCTTAATAGATGTGTTTCTGTTTTTTCCTTCACAATTGTTTAAAGCTTCGATGAAAAGAATTACACAAATGCGCACCAAACCTCGGAACTAATTTAGTTTAGCAAGCGCTTCACACATCTTCATTTACTGAACAATGTTACTTTCAAATCATGACAACATTCTTCCTTCCTTGCCTCATGACTAATACAGTGTTATTCAAGCCGCTCCTCTTCAGACACTTCAGATCTTTACAAATCTTTTCCCCAGCTTTACCACCTGATTTCTAATTAAAATCAAACTGAGAAAGTTCCTTCCACTCCGGTAAATCCCGCAACCCCAGGCCGGCGACAGGCACTGCTGAAAAAGGCATTGCACGGCTTTCCTTCCATGGCAGCGTTTGGAAGAGAAACTTCTTCAAAGAGTTGGATAAAATGAGCAGAGAGCTGGGACGAGCTGTGCTTGGTCTTGAGCTCTTATACTGCTTATTGGCTACATAAGTCTTAATGTGATGTAGCAAAAACAATTTTTCAGTCTGGGGAAGATCATTCTTTCCATCCTATATAAGACTTGTCAAATTAATGACTACCAGTGGACTTTCCTAACACTACATTACTGTCTGTATTTTATTTATATATCGTGCATGTAAATATACATGTGCACATGCACGCACACACACACTGTGTGTACTATATGTCAACAACTAATCAAAAATTGTTTGCCCACAAGCATATGTGAAAAATTCATCTAAATAATTGTACATTTAATTTTTAATGAAATCTCAGTAATCCACTCAATTTACCAAACTCCTACTTAATATGAAAAAGTGGCGTGCACAGAGATCTCTGTGTCTTACACAGCGTGAGCATACGTACCACTTCAGGCATCCTCAGTCAAGTTTTATTATAATATTATCTTGATTTTGAGATCACTGCTTTTACTTGTGTGCAGAGTGAAGAAGCATATGCTATATGAGTAACCCATAGTGTTTGGCTTAAAGGCAAAATAAAAGTCAGCAATAAATAAACAGTAAAAAACAGACTGCTGGTAGATGGAACGACTCCACAGCTTATGAGGTCTTTCCTGCCTTTAGTTCCCTAATTCTGCAAAATCTTATATTCGTAAGTAACTTTTTAATAAAATAACGTACTGCAATTATAGCATCTGTTTTCAGATAATGTTGGAAACCCATTAATTAACATCTAACACCCTTTTTGAGGTGAGTGAGTTTTATTATTCTGCTCCGTAGATGGGGAGGGTGAGACATAAAGAAATTGGAGTGATAGATTTGGCAGGCCTCTACAGAAACCAAGGGAAACGCATTGCGTATCTGCTTGTAAGAACACACATTTAAGCAGGCACCTGCATTTTGCAGGTGCAAACACCTATAGCACACAAATAATAATTCTACGCCATGCTCATGCACACCCGTCCTGGAGCGTGCACCCAGAAAACTCGTTAGAACAAAGAAATCTGCAAGCATGAACACATACATGGAAGTGCAGGTGTTTGATTATTTCAATCCAAAGCACATGAACAGATGTTTGCATCAAATTGGAATTGTCACCATCCTCAAAACTCTGCAGCTCTGTCATTCCACCCTTATCGGTCTGTTTATTTCTCATATTCCAGAAGGCCTCGTCTCACACTGTTTTTCAGGGTACAACTTCCACCCATTTTGTCTCCAGACCCTTATCCTGTTGAAAGGGAAAATAACAATTCCCAGCCCACTGATCTTTCTGTTCTTCGGCAGCCAATCATTCACTTTTTGACTAGATAAATATTTTTTAGTTAAGGTTTTGTGCTCCTCACCAGTGTCACTGCGTATCACTATTGCAAAGATCTTGGGTTTTACGCAGGATCAGTTCCATGATGACAGAGCAGATCTGAGATGAGATGTGTTAGGACAAGTAGCAGAAAGGTGGACTGCGCCATTCAAAGATGGGAACAACTGGTTCCATAAAGGCATGTGGCTTCCAAGGTTAACGTGCTGTGAAACCACAGACGTTGTCAAGCTGTAAGTGGGAGACGCCAGGATGCAGGGCTGTGGGACATGATGCACAATGGAGCATTAGACTTTTCTGAATCCCAGTGCCACAGGGGCACATTGTCAGCTTGGTCTTCGCTCCTTTTCCTTGTTTTCCTTTTCCCTGTTTTCACCAGAGTTTACAGCAAAGTTCCCTAAAATATTCCCTGAAATTTTGGAATTGAGCAGATGCAATCAAAAGTGGTTGCACTGCTGATCATGGGGGACACCTCACGGAGCTGGCACAGAGCCTTGTTTGGTTCGGCCACTGCTGTTGTCCTATGGCTCTTTGGCTTCCTGCTATGGAGTTGCCTCAGCGCAGAAGAGTTTGGGCAAATGAGCTACTAATCTGCAATTCAATCCGTGCCTTCGCAGCTGAAGAGAGGAAAATAAACCCACAAAGTTATTTGGTTGTGCAGTGGTCCAGTTACTGGAGGACCAGAGCAGTTGGTAGCCCATATGTTACTGAATGGGATTCTAAGTAATGAAAAAGAAACAACTTCAAAGAGAGATTTGGAGGAGAAGGAGAAAAAAAATCTCGTGATTCACTGTCTCTGCCCAGGTGTGATCCCTTGGCCACTGCTCTTCATAATGCCAGAGAACATATTCTCATATCAAATCCTGTTCTTCCTGTCTCCTTTACAGTGCCTGTGCTCAATCCCCATGCTTTGCTCAATCCTTTTCTTTCCATTCTTTAGACTTTCTCTTCTTGACACAAACTTACATTAAAAATTAGCAAATGTCACTGCTTGCCAGGAGTCAGGCCAAGGACTTCCCACCATTTTGGGCCTAAGTCCTCTTCCCACATGCCCACGTATTTCTGTGGAAGTTATTTCCCACATTTCTCTGTGGAAGGCTCTTAGAAAACTTCATTAAGCATGAAAAGAACGGGTGTCCATAGAAATATAATAAATTCCAACCACTCTACATATCTCCGTAGTGAAAAAGTTGTATCCTGTAACATCAGGTGAGACGGTTGTAAGCTGTAAGAAAGTTACTATTTTCTTTTAAATTGTTTTAGAATTTTTCATCAATTTTTGAACACGAGGGAATTCCTTGGGTGTGTTAAACAATGTCTTATGCTACTGTTTCCTACGGTTTCCTTCATTGCGCATGGCAGACAGACAGCTGATCTTTTAAGCCTCATTTCCTTCGGAAATCAAGAAAAAAGGAGAGGAAGCAACAAGTCCTAATGCGATGCTTATATACGTTGCAATTTGTCTAAGCTGTAAGTTCTCATTAGCACCAGATCAGGAGTAAATTTGAGTTTTACTTGTGTTTGCTTATAATCCTTGAAAACTTGGTTTTATTTGCGCTTTTGTAAAAACTTTGGTGATTCACCTTTCAGTCACTGCCCTAAATAACCCATGTTTAACCTGTTCTTCTTAACCTAGTCTTTCAAATAGCACCACAAGAGAAAATTTCTAGTAAAAAAAACCCCGTCAAACAGAAGTGCATATGTATGTTGTTTCTATTTGTTCCTGAAAGCAAGCAAAAATGTTGACAGAATGAGCAATCAAACGGGACAGTTTTTCTCCTTTCTTATTGACCATAAAAGGTTAATCTGGGTCACTTTGGAATACTCTTTATATTTCCTTGACGTAAACCAATAAGCTATGCTCTACTTTCCGTTTCCATTTTCTTTACTAAAGATGACTACTTATGAGTACCAGCATATTTCCATGCAAAATCAGGTCCATTTTCTCCAGCTTAATTGAATTCTGGATTTAAAAATAACGCAGAAAAACTCCTCTCTAATTTACTCACAAACTCTCTCAGTTATGGTGCTCTGACAGTGACCACTTCCACCCTGTGTCTTTTGAGTTAGTCACGTTTAAAGCAGAAAGGCCTATTTGAGAGCACTATTTGTGCTCTTAATTTCCACACCGCTCCTATTGACAACCTCAATCCATGTGTGCGATTCCAATTGGGTTGTGAAATTAATATGGCTGTTTGCGTACATCAAGGGCAACCTGTACTCCTTTGAAAGCAAGGGCACTGCAATTATTGGTAGTAGAAGTCTATGAGCTTATAGTGCCATCTGTACTATCCAACACTTCCACCCATATCTAGTTGTATTGCTAACTTTGCGTTTCACAGCCTCTGAAAAAAAAAAACCCACCAAAGAACAACAGACATGCTTATACAGGCAAAATATTTTGAACCTCACTCCATTAGCCAGCACATCTATTTAATCCATTCTAATGATTTTTATCTTATTGAGAAGTACTCTTCAGTAATCTACTGTACAGAAAATAGATCCAGAGATCTTCATCACAGTGAACATAAGTTCTAAAACCTTTGCGCAAAAGAGCTATACCAGGTTTGCCCAGCGCCTGCTCCGAAGGCGCCTCAATCAGAGTGGCTCCTGCTGCTCTGAGATCAGTCGGATTTCCTGGGAGCGTGGCAGGGCCTCTGCTTTTTGAGGGTTGATAAAGAACAAGCGCATTGCATACGTGAAGTATGTGTATGTGCGTGTACAAAGAGATCCAGCATTTGCAACAACGAGTTCTGTAATTATTACCTGCAGCACTTGTGAAAGAGAAGTTCCTTGTGACATTAATGGAAATAACAAAGATATTATCAATCCAAACCATGTTATTATGAACTAGCATATTTGTCTTCAAATATCAACAACGATTTGATTCATTCTAAAATCATCTTTAAATATTAATCAGTGTCAGTGACCACATCTGAGGGAGAGGAGTGAAGCATGCGCCTAGCAGCACAGTGAGATCCTTTTCACGCTGGAATTAAAGCATGGGGAACCTCTCAATAAACCAAACACATTACCTTTTTCCGTTCATACGAGGTAGGGAAAGTAAATATTTACTTCCTTATTTATAAAAAGTTTCAGATCGCTTTTTGTTCGCATGGAAACTACTGGGACTTTGCCAGCAAAAAGTTTCAGAATATTCTTTATTTTCACCTCCATTTTTGGTTACTCCCAGTATTAGTGGAGGGCTTGCCTAACGTAGCAGGATCAGACTGCCAGAAACCACCACAAGCATCCAAATCAAATAAAAGATCCAGTCCCGGGGTTTAAATTGGAGTATGTGATTAGTGTCGCAGCCTTTGGACCCAGACCAAGGTGTTAGACCTTTCGGGCAGTGCCTGTCTTTTTCTGTTTTCTTGCATGGTCTGGTATTCAATACAGTTTTGACGCCTTCAGATCTCAATCCAGCATGTAAAATTAAATGACGGTGAGCCGTCAGAGACACCTTACGTATAGCAATGACTGAGGTTAGAAGTCCTCCTATTTCTCCTTCACAAGATAGGTCCTCCAGATCGTAGTGTTACTTGCTTTTCCCAACTATCACAATGATTTCGTAACTAAAGGGCCACGACGAGCTCTGGAAATAATACATGGGCATCAACAGCGAGAATGAGCTGGCCCTTAAGGGTACAAAGCTGTGCTCTTCTTCATTCTCCCCCTGGTGAGACAGCTATCTACACAACACCCTCCTCCCCGGTTAACGCTGGGTGAGGACGTGGGACCTCCGGCTCCTGGCTCAGAGGGGAGCACTGCAAATCCAGGCAAAGTTTTTTTTAGATAAACTGGCTTTTCTCTCTAGCCCTTCCTCAGGGAGTCCTACGGCTACACCATCGTGTTACAACCAACGCGAAAGTTTGTGAGGGGACGAGGGTTGAACAAGGGTTAACATGGCGATCTCCTCTTACTAAAATGATGTCATTTCCCTCCCCCTCCCCGAAAGTATCTGTTGCTTGGTTGTTTACATACTAAAGTTAATTTAAAATATATATTATAGACCTGCATGTTTTAAAATTGAATGAATTCTCAAATCTGAAGACATTTATACAAATTTAATTTAAACCTACAGTGCTTCAGCGTTATTAAAAAGTATTGGTTTTTAGCCACAAACTACCCATTTTCCTTGTTCTCCGCATTTTCTCCAGAAAAATAAAGACTAAGAAAACAGAAGTACTGATACATTGTAGAAATTGTCCCAACGAGTTTATAATCCAGTGTAAGTTACACAGTACTGATAAGTAAAGGAAGTTCAACCAGACAGTTTAATCCTCCAATTTCCTGTCTTCTAATCAGCCACTGACTCCTCTGACTTTAAATTAGAAACATTCATGGCAATATTCAGGACAGGTGAAGGAAAAAGAGTAGAAAACAACTAGGACAAATACTTGTAAGCAAAAGGAGGCCACGTATAGAAAATGAAGATACTATAAAATATGTAAAGCGAAGGACGGAATGCGTGTGTTTGAGTTATATACGGAATTTAGCAACTCTGACAGAGAAGGAATAATTTTATTAAAAACATTTATACAGCAGCTGAGCAGTGCATGAACATACGAGAGTTCCTGTATAAAACAAAGAAAAGCCATGCTGCAATGTTACACTTTGTTCACACTTTGTTATTTTTAGAGAGGCAGGAGCAGGATAATTATTGATACGTGTATGCTTTTTGATATGCAGTCAATTATAAGCAGGAAGCACAAATCAGCAAAGCCACGTATGGTTCACCAGCATGTGGGGATTACCATGATAAACTCAGAAGAGAGTATGTATATGCACGTATGTATAGATACGCTCAGTGATTTAAACAAGAAATAACTACTTTTGAGTGTTTCATGCTTCTAGACTTTTTTAGCTTCTGTAATAACGATTAGCTTTCCATACAATGAAATTAAATATTTATTAGATGCATTTGTGATGAGATTTATAGTGAAAGTTCTTTTAGTTCGTAAATGATGGAAATGTTAGTAACATTTTGAAATTTTCATATTTTTTTTTTACTGCATAAATTACCTGAGCAATTTCAGCTATTCCTCTGAAAAAACGGAGCACTGAGGTGTGAAAGAAAAGTATTTACCAAGAGCTTCAGTGAAAAAATGATGTTGAGTTAAAAACCTGTAAAGTATCAAAATGACCATTTCAAGTCCAGTCCTACTATGTAGAATAAATTTTCTTAATTTACAGCATCTAAAGAAAATAAAGGCATAAACACCAAACTACGGATCGATAGCTGGGTAATAAAACTAGAAAACACTTATTTCGGAAAATGACTGGAAGATTTGCTTGGACTGTCATATTCAATAACAGCAGTTTGCATGCTAACTCATACAGGGAGTCATTTGAAACAGCTTCTTATTTATTAATGAGGCTTTTTTCTTCAGCTATTTCACGAAGGAAAACAGTTTGGGGTTTGAAGCTGTTTGCACTGAGACAACTCAAATGGGTCAAAGTTGGGTCTCAGTCACTCAGGTAAGTAAACCTGGAGTTGCTCCACTCTTCATGTAGCGACTCCAGGCTGACGGTGGCGTAAATCTGGAGCAGAATTTGGCCCAGGGTCTTTAGTTTTGTATTGTTATTGAGAATTTTCCTCCAGTTTATACCTTTGCTGCACATGTATTTCAATAACCCCGTGCAAAGGAATTTTGCAGACAATCCCTTATTAAACACATATAATATTCACATCATATTGGCTTGCTAGAGCAAATAATTAAAAAAAATAATCAGCTTGAAATAAATGTTTATAAAAGTAGCACAGCTGCACATATTTGTTACAAATGCAAGACAGAGTACCGAAACTTTTCTATGACTAACCCTTTAGTGTCTCTATGACAGCATCAAATTTAAATAAAAAGTGCCAACGATTACAAAGTAATGATCATTTTTCCAACAAACTAATATATCTCATATCTTCAGGCTGCTATACTGGTAAAAGTATTTGCTGTTACTTATATGTTAAAAGATATAATTCCTTCTTACACAAATTTACAGCATTTGGGGGGAAATTTTCTGCTAAAATGTCACATTACAATATAGTCACAATAACTGCTGCTGCATTTACTTGATTTAAGCGTAAGAAAAAAATAGATTAGGTGTAAAAAGACTGCCTTAAAACTGTGGTGACAAATGCAATTATTGCTGAAACATACAAATCCTGTGGGTTCTACTGAAATAGTTTGAAACATTTATAACTGTCTACAAGAAAGAAAAATAATGTTTTTCTTTACTTTGACCTCTTGCTATTTTGGCAAGTAAGATAAAATATATTAGCCATTCCATCAGATGGCTGGATAGAAAAACTAGCTGCGATGAGGAAAAACGAATTAAAGGAGCATTAATAAAGATTATCTATGAAAGAAAATAAGGTCAAAATTAGAATTCTGCATTTTAAAGCCACCTTTCAAAAATGCAAGCTGCTTTGCCCAATGCTAAAATCCATTCATTTTACTAATCATGCAATCAACCAATCTCCATTATCTCCAGCTAGCTAGCTATAAACATGCTATAGACTGGAGTGAAAGAGGGAGAGTGTGAGGTTGAGAGACAGAGAGAGAGAGAGAGAGAGAGAGAAAGAAAGAAAGAGAGAGATTACTACACCCAGCCTTTTATAAAGCCGTTTCTTTCATTATAACAGGTCTTTTCATCAAAATGACACAGAACCTTTAAATTTGGGCATAATGCTCCAGTACAGTACACAGCTATAGCTTAAAACGGATTTAGAACCTGCTCCAGAAAGAAAACAAACTCCCTCGTTTGACACACAAATTGTTTACGATTCATTAAAAAGCAAAATTGCATATCACAGTGCTGGCAGCTGAGTCCATATGGGTGCAAGGGGTATTCACTCATCTCTTTGTATGCTGGCAGTACCAAACCGAAGTTTAGCACTGCGCAGCTGAGATTGTGTGCAGCCAGACGATGCATGAGGTAATTTTAAAAGCTTTATTTGTCTTTAAAACATTAAAAATCTGCTCTCTAGCTTACTTTTGATTAAAAGAATGTGGCAAACGCGATGAGGTTTGGGGGTAAAAAAAAAGAACAGATATCTACTTTTTGTTGTATGTTTTAGATTCACAGACTGTATGAAAAACTGCTTATTACTCCATCAATAATTGAAACTTTGCACGAAAATTATTTGCAATTAACGCATCTATTGTAAAGATCTTGAATTATTCATTTCAGTTAAAAATAACATCTCTTTCATCTAGCACAACTTCTACAAAAAAAAGGCTATTTTAGTGATTTTTTTTTGTTCTCTTAGAAAATAAATGGTGTGACGTTCAAGTTTAAGGAGAACTTTCTGCAATGTTTAATCTAAACAACAGCATGTGTGGTTATAAAACTGTTTATTTTTAGGCAAGTGCATTACTAAATGTTTCCAGCATTTTTACATATTATATTCACAGCACTAAAACATCTGTGAAATAAATGTGACTGAAATGAAACTTCCTCGGACACTTTCTATAGGGTGATAATAACTGCCTAATAACATTTGAGGATACTTAGTAAATAATAAACATGGACGTACCTCATCATAAAAGCAGCCGATAGACAATAAAAGAGGAGCGGTAATAAAATATACAAATGGCTTAAAATAAAGCAAAATCACAGCATGATATAAATCGTGTGGTTAAAACAGGCACTTGAAAACTTTGCTTCGAAAATGATAACTAAGAATCAATAGACTTATTTACAGGGGTTTAACAAGCTAAAAAAAAAAAAAAAAAAAGAAAAAGTCACATGAATAGTCAACAGTTTATGTGCATGCAAATACCCCTTCCCCCTCCAACTTCCCCTGGCAGAAAGTCTAATTGGAAAATCAGTACTATAAGGAAAGTGGTTAGCCTTCCCTAGTCCCATTAACCAAAAGCTGTATGTTACATTTTGCTGGCAACCACTGGCAAACCTCTAATAGACGGTTAAAAAAATTAAGAGTTTAGACAAAACAAAACGGAAAAACCCGAGCCCAAACACCTTTAAATACAAGCCACATGATATACACAATGGCCACCACCAAGCTGCAGAATAAAAACCTTCCGGATCTCACTTTTAAAAGTCTTTCAAGTCCTCAGAGGTCTTAAACTTTCCAAATGATACCAAAATTGGTCCGGGGCGGCGAGGGGGAGGGAAAGCCCCCGACTTGTTTCAGCGTATCATACAATGAAAGTGATCATGCCTTGTTTTGTAATTCCACTCGCCAGTCCTTTTTTAACTGATATCTATGTGAAATGAGCTGAGGTTCACGGTCCAGTTAGGAGCGGATAATACATTCATTGTCCTGGCAGCAAACTTTTCCTCTCACTGGAAGAATTCACGCTTGCCACAAGAATAATAATTACAGAAAACTAAAAATGCGCTGCTAACGAATTAATCCCTAACGGACAACACGCTAACGAGGGCAGTAATGATTTGAGGACTCTCTTCCTCACAACAGGACTTGCATCTTCTGCCACAATGGGCTATTGTGCATCCTCCTAACTCACTATACCTCTTATAGATTCAAGATGTCAAAGGTTGTCTGGCCCGGCTGACCATGACATGCTAGTTAACTCGTTCTACGGAGCACGTTGGGACTTTATTGAAACTTTAATTGCGCCCAAAAGCAGCTAGAGCCAGACTATGTGGGATCTGTAACACATGGCTCCAGGTCAGCAAAGCCCGGTAACCTGTTCTAACGTAAACAAGCGGAGGGAAAAGTTAGATGGGGGTCTCCGATGAAAGGCAGCACCTCGCAAAACACGCTCCTCTCACACGTGATGATTTTACACCACGACACTACCGCACCGTTCCAGGCTTTTACAGTAATCAACTCGCTTTGTAACGGACTGAACTTTCCACCTCCCCTCTTTACAAAATATCGCATGGTAAAAAATGCACACGCACACGAACGCTTGAAAGCAGCAGATAAAGTAAAACAAACTGAGCGTTAGGCAGCCGACTGAGACAACTTACTCTGCACAAGGCTTTTTCAAACTACTTCTTTGCATACTTTTTTTTTTTTTTTCCCCCCTTAAGGAGAATTGAAAAAGCTTCCCTCTGGAAACTGTAGTGCACATTAACGGTCTCCTGTTACACAGGGGAAAGCACACAAGTGGGACAAGTGTGAGGCTGCTCTACTGAAGAGTGTGAAAAAAATCAAATGTTAATTTGATAAATGTGAGGTCTGGGACATTTTGTCAAAGAGGGAGGGAAAGTAGAAAAGGGAGAAAAAAAAAAGCAGCCCTGCTGCCAACTCACCATCCACCAAGTTCTGGCCGAGATGTCGTAGCAGAGCTGCCATTTGATGGAGCCGTCGGAGGTTTTCCCTGCCATTATGCTGTCAGCAAGCTTCATCTGATGCTAACTCACGGGAGATAAGACACCTAATTGAGAAAACATTTGCACTGGCATGTTGGGCAACATGTAGCCCGGTCCATACCATATGGAATCATGGGTAAAAAAAAAAAAATCTCCTTGACAATGAACCAATCTCTCACAGACCCAGTGGCAAGGTGAAGTGGAGATGAAAAGTCATCTGCTCCTAGCACTGTCTTCTCCTCTCTCTCTCTCCCTCTCTCTCCCCCTCTCCCTCTCTCTCACTCACTCCTTTTTTTTTTTTTTTTTTTTTTTTTAAATAAGAACCCACTGCTCAACATCAAAGAGAGGCGGTCAAAATTAGGGCTTCATCACTCAGATGATTTTGGTCTGCAAGGTTTTTCTTTCCTTTCCTCTTTTTTTCTTTTTTAAGAAGAATAAAGAGATTTAATAGGACAAAGGCAGGTAGTGGACTGCGGAGGGAGATCGCCACAGGCTATTAGCCTAAAATTTCTGCTTGACAGATGGAACTGCTTAGAGACTATCATGCAATGTTTTGGGTGGTTTTTTTTTTTTTTTAAAAAAAGACTTTCAGTCTGATTCAGTATCTGTTTATCGCAGCTACTTTTCTCATGTACGTGACCGGGGGGGGAAAAAAGACTGGGCAAAAAAAGAAAAAGATTGCGTCTTTCTTTTTCTTTCTTCCTTTCATAATTGTGCATAAAATCATTTAAGCAGTGAAAGGCAAAACAAAAGTATAAACTGCTGAAGTTTATTCCTCAATTCAGTAAAAGAAGCTTTCTGAAGGAATCAAATGCTCTTTCATTTTTTTGAGACGTTAAAGTTTTGGCTTTTTGTTCCTTCTTGATTTTAGATACCAGATCTTATTGTTTAAATAAATGACTTTTCATATGAAGGTTCAAATGGCTAAAGTACTCCCTAAGAACTGAACAATTCCCTTTCTATCTTATTTTTTTTTTTTAATATATTTTTGCTACCATTTTTTAAAAAACTGGTTTATAATGTTATGCTTTCTAATACCATCAGGTGATAAGCACCAAAGCCACACCGAGGTTTGTTTCTCCCTCCTGCAAAACTTCTCTGCAATGTTCAAAATTTACACGAGGAATTGACAGATAACTTGGAAAATGACAGCTCCCAAACACAGTTTTGAAAAAAGTTATGAAATCCTGGTATTGTCCAATAGTAAAATCCTTTCCTGGAAAACAAAGTAAAAGATAACCATACGTTTTCCCAAATCCGTTTCCCACTTCTTCTGGTGCACTGTAAAACCAACAGAAGTATTACTTTTATGACAGCTGACTATTAAACAGGCAGTGAATGCTTTCCGTTTAAATCGCCCCGCTGTATCACAGGGAGCGACGGCGGCTCAGCTATGACCGCCACCACTTAATAACGGGGCACTTCAGTCTATACAGTAGTGCCTTTCCTCAAGTGCTCGATAAAATGAACTTCTGAACTGGCAAACAGGCTCTCGCCAGGAATATTTCTTAGGTCTGTAGAGCCGTGGCCGATATAACTTGCTCACTGAGAAACAGCTACACCCTGCAAATCTTTTCGCGATTCGGACACAAGAGGAAAATGTATTAGAAATATCCACTCTATTTTAAACAATATCCCTTTGCTGTTTGTAGCAAAAAGGGGAGCTCGTGGGTGCACAATTCCTCATTTGATTGTTTTGTGTACTGACTATTGTTTAACTATTTGGCTACAGCAAAATGATAATTCTGGGCTGCACAGATTACAAAACTGTCATTCAGTACAGGACAGAACTAACTTTCATTGAGCTTCAATAATACCTTCAGATTTCTGTGATGTGCAAGACGATAAGCAAATGATTTAGGGTAAACACAAACTGCTAGTGTAACACGAAGGGCTCAGTCTTTGTTTTTGCCCCAGCCTTAACAATCTGTTCGGACTGCACAAAAAATACGTTAGTGCATGATCCATGCAACTACTTCACATCCCAGTTTGCTTTTTTGCTCCGGGTAGCAGGTACGAACTCACTGCCATTTACAGGAAAGGGACTGACTAGCATGGGAAGTGTTAAGTTTTAGTCCGAGTCCAGGAAAAAAAAAATGGACACCGTGCCAGGAACTGCCCTTGCACTGGCTGGCCAAAGCATTTATCGTCTTCTGTTACCGCAGGTTCGTTAGCGCTACCTGTCCTTTCTGTGGCTTGTTGCTTATTGAAAAATACCTCCCTCCAAATAATCACGCGAAATATAAAGTAAAATGCTTAAGTAACAATCAGCCTTTGAATGGGTGTCAGATTCAATTTTCTGCTGCTCTCTTTGCTCCTACCTCTCAAACCGAACAACTTACCCACCCTGCTTATTATTTATTTAGCGTTTCATACCCAGTTGGGCTGCATGTCATTCCAGACAAGTTCTGATAAATCTCTATTCAGTCTATATGGTTTTCCATCACCTGATGTAGTTATAGATCTACTGACAAACTTTCTCTCGATTGCTACGTTAACCACTGCTTCGAGGGTACTTAGGTCATCCTATGCCAGTGTATGACTTTACTTCCCAATATTAATTATAAACACACCGAAAAACATTTTTGTAGAAGAGCATACACTTTTCAGCTTATGAATGACAGAAGCATGAAACCATTTCCTTCCTGACAGTATAGTAGTTATGTGGAAAGAAATGAGGAGTGCTGTTGGTTAACAGCGTTTTAAATTCAGAACAATTAGGTGCAGTTAACTTTGCCATTGTTCTTTCTGATGCTGGGGATGGTGGGTTCTTACCCGTAGAGCAATTATTCCTTTCATAAGCGGCTGTTGTTAATAGCATTAAAACAAGATTAAATACAACATGTTAAATATTGCAATTATTGTGGAAAATAAAATTATTTGGTGAGCATAATGGGGAGCAAATCAAGCATTTAACATGATCCAGGAAATGCTACTCCAAACAATTGCATTTGTTTTATGCAATTTTTCCCCTCTGATTGCTGACAGATGCCGTTTTGGAAACAAACATCTAAGTAGTTTTCCTTCAATCAGGAAAAAAACCACACACCAGAAAATGGCTACATGTTTTGAATTTAACTCTTGTCAATCAGCATTCTGCACAACACTCCCTGTGAATAGTACTGGGACAAAACGATGCCTTCCAAAGACTAATAAGCCACAAAGATGTTTGCTTCTAAATCAGACTGTTCCGAAGAAAGAAAAAGCCTTCGTGCGGCATAGACATTTGTGCAGACACAGCTGCAAAATAAAAACGCTTGCAATATATGAGCGATATTTCAAGTCGGAAATAACTTAGGTGTATGTGTTTGTGGGCTACAGAAGAGATTTGTTTTCCGACAGCTTTAGGCCTCAAGCAATGAATGGAAGTACTTGCCAGTGGCTTTCTGACTTCCTACTGGAGAAGTGGCCAACTACCCCAAAATAATTTGCTTAATTGTTGAGCAGAGTTACCTGCCGCAACACAAACAGCGTGAGCGTGCCCCTCTCTATCTCCCCTCGGCAGCACATTCGCATGAGGTCATTGCTGCTACCAAGTGTATGAAAGCAGGAATGAATGCTAAAAAAGGCTAATAAAGTATATTAATTCAGATGACTATATCAAGCTGGCATTTTACAGCCTACTGGAAACTGAATGCATGAGAGCATTAGAAACGTTGGCATAGCGGGTGGTTTCTCCAAATGTTGGCTTCTACTATTCGCATCGGTAAAAGAAACGCGGCAGAACTGCGTGTAGCTCCCAGTGCTAGACACATCTTCAGGATCTCAGTACTCTTTACCAGATTATCTATTAATTGCATGGTATCTACTGCTCATTAACCCTTTCTTTTTTCCCTTTGCCTCCCCCTATTTCCTCAGTTGCAATTGCTTAGAACCTTTTCAGCTGATTGCAACAGCGTGATTTTTAGATCTGTTCCTAATCTGGGAGGCGTTTTCTTTGGGAAGCCTGAACCTAGATGAGTTACCAAGAGGATTTCCTTATCTCGAATAGTGACAATTAGTTCAAGCGCCATGTGAGAGCAGGCAGTTGATTTTTGGACAGCCTCTGAACTTATGCAAAGTTGCTGACAACGAGTGTGTGTTGTAGCTTTTGGAAATCCTATAATCCTGGCTTCAATCAAGAGGATCTGCTGTTGCTGAAGGCGTAAACAAGGAGAGAAGCAGCATGTGACCACTGCTCCTGCACCTTAAAGGACTCCGAGCCAAAATGAGTGCAACAGTAGAGCTTCTACTGAATACTCAAGGTGACACACGCATTTCGGATGATCTTGCTGAACCCAGGGAAAGAAGTCCTCTCCCCTCCCCAGGAAAGTTGTCTTTGGACTCTGCATTTCCCCCCCCCGTAGCTCTGTTGTGTGTATTTCTCGCCGCTCCTCTCTCACTCCTCTGATTTTCTTCTTGCCATCTGTATTCCCCTTTTGCCTCATCTGAAACAAGCATCAAGATCTTGTTTCTGACAGAACGGTCTGTCAATATGGAAACACACTGACATCACAGACAGTGCTGTGACTTCATGTCTGAAAGAAACAGGAGGAACAGATGAAAGGAGTGAAAGGGAAGGAATGACACATACAAACATTTTTAAAAAATAAGTAAAAATCCTTCTCTATCAACCCAAAATGTAAAGGAACACAAACCAGATTTATTTTTAAGTCTAAATATAACCAACTATTTCCTAATCTGTGACCATAACTCAGCACAACGTTTCAACATGCTCTTCATCTGGGAGAGGTACCCGTCCCCTGGGAGCACGTACTTTGCTGGCTCAAGGCCCATGTGACAGCCAACACAACCTCTTGAGAAGGACTAAACAGGCACTAATCCGGAAAGAAGCTAATATCAAGCTCAGACCTGGGAGAAGCCTTCAGAGGGAGAGAGTGACTCCTGCCCTGGACCAATCTAAAACATCTAAGTAAGTGCAAAGTCATAGAATTTAAGATAAAAGTATTCATCAAAACCACAAACTCGGTTTTGATGCATCTGGATCAAGGGCAGCGTTACCCCACTGAGGCGGGGATACATGAAGTACCCAGAAAATATTCTTATTGAGTAAACGTGCATGGAATATCACCGTACTATTATTTTCTTTTTTCATCCTGGAACGAAATATTAACAAAAACATCTAACCATTATTTCTATTACTAGCTTTTTTTTATATGAGAATTTGGGAGGAGTTAGAAGCCCCGCGTTTCCTTTACTATTTGAAATACTTGTTTTAGCTCTAACATTAGAGGGCAGCCAGAAGATATCGCTTTCCTGCCATCTCCGGAGCCACTGCAAAACTCTAATAAGGAAATTCATAACTAGTAGGAGAGGAGCTCAAGAAAACTAAAAGGTTAATATATTCTAACTAGATGTTGGGTATAGAATGTCAGATCTGTCAAATTTCATTACAGTTTGCTGCTCAATGAAAAAGATTTGATTTCTTTTGCCACTGTCCTACTATGTTCAAGTCACACAGTGCCAGCAGCAACCAGCCAACGACCACAGGCTGGCACTGAGCGGGCCCGAGTGGGAAGCCAGCCGCAAGGACCATCTGTTTCCGATTTCTAGCGAAGCCAAGATGTGCAGTGAAGTGCATTCCATTCACCCAGCCAGCCTTCTCCCTGCTCAAGTTATTAGTGTTACAAGTGAAATTATCTTTTCCAAACAGCGGGGGAGCTATAATCCTTATGGAACAAGACTTTAAAAAAAGGAAAAAAGAGGAGGGGGAAGAAAAAAAAAAAAAAAAAAAAAGGACTGAAAAAAAGGTCCCTCAACGCTCCCCCCTCCCTGCTTCAAACATCTTTTGTTAAAGTTGTCGATGACACTGTTTGTAAATTTAATTGCCACGTTCACGGGTTTTATAATTTTAAAGGATGTTTTATTAAGAACTATATCCTCTAAGGGAAGAATGTGTATGTTGGTTCATGGGATCTAATGGAATAAACCATTCAAATATATTTAAAGCGTTATTTATGAATAAAGTTAAACACGACAAGATGAATGCTCATTTGAGTCTCTCTAACATTAAGTGCCTTGAAAAACATCATAGGTTTCAGAGTATAATTTAAAGCGAGAATGCATAAACAGTGCTAATTACATGCTACTTACATTGTTTCAATATGTAATGCATATGTTTAACCTCTCAGAGAAAGGATTGGTCTTGGCACAGCGACTGTGGGGATTTAAGGGTATGCTAAACTGATAACTGTAGAACGAGCTCTGACATAGGATATTGGTCTCCTACTGTTACCTAAATGCCAGGTGAAACCAAAGGATTTATAGAAGGGCGGGTGGAAAGGGGGGGTGGGGTGAAGAGAAAAGACAACACAATGAGGTGAAACTGAGAAGTTTATTTTCAAAAGGGGAAACATTTATCCTTTGACACCATTCCATTCCAGTGACTTTATTTCTAATATACCATGAGATTAATGATGTGGCTACTGTCACTGTGTCTGACGAACACTGGCAGAGCTGTGGAACAGTTGCTGCCTCTGCTATTATTGGACATATTTGTAAATTGGCATATATAAGATGAACTTGTTCCATGTGCCAACCAATTGGAAAAAATCTTATTCGGGAGGACAGAGTTTTTGTTTTACCATTGAATTCTATATAATATACAGTTGGGCTAAGATTGGCTGATTTAAAAACTTGTTTAAATTAACAATGTTTGGCAGTTTTCATATCATATAATAATCTCAATATGACTCTTATGCAAATCAATTGCAGATAATTAAGGAAGTAAATTATCATCATGAAGCAGATTCCTGACATACCAGAGGGAAGTCAATATTTAAGCCTTTGCTCAGGGAGGGCACAACTGCTGAATGTAGCCATAATTGTTCACCGTCCCATCCTCAAATGATTTATTTTTTCAAAAGTAATGCTATCATAGAAGAAAATATGGAATATCTTCCATTAATTTTCTTAGTCCTTTTCAATCCGTTTTTACAGGACTGAAACTATTGTCATGAGTGGTTGACACAATACATTAAGAATAACCGTTAAGTCACCTGAAACCTAATTACTAGACGAGCCCCTTCTTTGGGTTTTGTCTTTTCTCAGTGTCTTCAGTGGTGCAACTGGGCAGTGATTGTCATTGCTTCAGGACATTATTTGAACTATAGCTAATAGTAAAACAGATTGTAACCTCGTTCTCAATTTTCTGTCTGTGTATTCAGAAACATCTATAGCTGCATATATTGCCTATCTTTAAGATGTTCTGTTTTGCCGTAAGTAAAATACATTTCAGGTTCTTTGGTACTGAGAGAAACAACCCTTCTGGGCCTCTCCAGGCAAACTTGCTTCCTTGTAGGTAAAGTCGGAAGAGAAAGAGGGGGGAAGAAGGACCCAAAGACCTTAAGTGGGAACTGTGGGATTGTTCCACACAGTTTCTATACTTGAGGTCTGCAGGGGATGGGAAGAGAGAGGGCCTAGCAGGTAAAAATCGTGAAGCTCTGCACACTTCTATCATTATCTTGGTCGGGCATTGGCGGCTGAGTACCGGTGCTTACTGTATAGATGACTAGCATAGACTATCTATATGTATAGGCACAGCCAAGCCTCACATCCCCTCCTTTTGAGTTTGTAGGTAATCCCACAGTACTGAAGACTACCTTTGATATTCAAAGATTGCAAGGTCACACGCCCTAGGAAACTAACTCTGAATCTTATGCTTTTAATTGTCACTTATTCTTCCAGTTTCTGATAAATATTTGCTGCATGTGGCTCATAGTGGAAAGAAAGATTTTACTATTAATCAAGAGGGACAGACAAGTGCTCAAAGTCTCCCTGGGAATGGCTTTCTTACGTAGGACCTACCGAGTCCAACAGTACTGCTAGATTTTCAGGCAGCTAAATTGGTACCTTTTATCATCTATAGCTACATAAAAGACTGCGATTACTCCTTCCTAATGAGAGACTTCTGTAATGCTCTCTGCTTAGGGCTACTCTTGAGGAATAAGGAATCCAAGACAGATGTGGCAGTGACCATCATATTAATCTCAAAGACCAAATCCCTCAAAGCAAAGGAAATATGAACAATTAAAACAATAAATACACTGAATCATATGAATTTCCAGTGCCCTCAGTACTAACTCCAGTTCCACGCATTAATTTGTAATTCTTGAGCCATGAATAAGTAAATCCTCTTTTGTTTAGAGAACAAGATTAAAATGCTACTAATATTAAAACCACTCCTGTTTGCTGGCTCATATGTCTTTTTAAATGCCTGCCTATTTCTTTGCTTCACCTCTTGAGCGTCAAACTTCTCCTCCTGATAGATAATACCAGCTGAATGGCAGCCAGCAGCCTGAACGCTGTAGGTAAATACCTAGAGAAGCGCGTTGGGAAGGGCTGAGCTGCACGTAAGCAAATTTTATGAGCAAGTCTGATATAATCCATTGAAGTGTCTCTGGATTATTGAACTTTTTACAGCAAGATAACACTTTCGTGACCCTAAGATATATTTACAGTCTTGTTTAATCCATGCCACTGGACATCACACCGTGGAAGAGAAATATCTGAATGTATTTTATTCAAAACACATCACCACAAACACTATTTGTTGTTCAGTTAACTGGTCACAAAGACAGAGGAACTGTGGAGATGAACTCTGTAGCACTAGTCTCTTCACGTGTCGTTCCTTTTATTTTTCAAAACAGATTTAAAAAAAAACTACAGGAGTCTTAGCTAATCAAAAAAACTAACCCAGCAAGAAGAGAAAAGAGTTTCAACTAATCAGGTTGAAAATTTTTCATGAGTTTAGAGCTAATGAAAATCTATTACTTTAGACTTTTGAAAATCAAATTTAATTCAAAACATTGCGTACTGATAGCAAAACCAAGGTTATATAGAAATTCTAACTTTTATATTTTTTTCTTGTATTCACTGGACATCTCCATTAAAGTAAGACAGTATACCCATGAAAAACTTGGTTCTTTATTGCCTTAATTATGAAGACCTTGCTTCTTCCTTGAGCTAAGGGACTTCCTGTTGCAAAAGATAACTCTGACTGACAGATATGACAGCACTGGTCAGCACTCCGGGACGCTGATTAAAAGATACGGATTCAGGGAGATTACAGAGTTGGCCTCAATGCATTTCAGTCTTCTCCTGACACAGGGATCCACCATGAAGACAACAACACTTTGTGTCTATGAAGGCTCCTTTAGAGGTGGGCCAGGGCCAAGATGTTCCTAATCACGACCCCCTTCTGGGCCAGCACTGACAACTTTTCAAAGCTGACTTGCCATTTTGAATTTCTGTGGGTAAAACGGGTGGTGGCCCTTATGTTGCCATGTCATCTGTCCCTCACGGGCTTTCTCCCGGCGCTGCGCTGGCAAGAATTTGTATGAGCCCAGAAATCAGTCTGGGTGCTGTGCTTTTATCTTCATAGATGTCAAGTAAGGAATAACTGTGGACTTTGTCTCCATTCTCAGGATCAGATGTGCTCAGTGCTGAAAAGCTCAGGAATGCTTTCAAAATGCACTTTGAAATCTACTTGGTAGGAACAGCTGGAATGTATGCCTCCATTACCAGCAAGCTGCTCTGATACTGTGAGCAAAAACACAAGCTGAGTCACAGTAGATGACAATGGTGCTGACAAAATGTTTTAAACTGCAAACTAAAACAACAATAGGATTATTTATGGACTGCAACTCTTATTTTAATGTCAATAAATGTACTGGATAAATTCCCCTTCATTAGCTGGAAACCTCAGAAGGAAACAGAAATATTCTGGTAAACCACAAGCTTGTTCTTAGCAAATACATGGCTACATTTCCACTGCAGAGGCGTATCCAGACTCTTTCTTCACTGGGACAATAAATCTCTGGGAGTGAAAAACAGTCTATAAAAGCAAGACCTACAAAGTAAGGGTGTGCGACACGTGGCCCTCAGGGCTCCGGAGGATGACATTGGAAAGTATTGAGAGTAGCTTTTTATTTTTTTTTCTTTTTATGAATGGAAAACACGTTTTCATTCAACTCAAACCAAATGGCTGGAATGAGTCCCCTTCATTATGGGAGGTGTTTGCTCTCTTATCTACTGGGCTGCAGACATCCCAGAGAGAGCAAGGTGGTTTGACTGCTGTGTGCAGAAAAAAAAAAGAGGAATAGCACAGAAATAGAGCACGTTATACCTCCCTGATTTCCAAGATGCGTAAGCAGCAGGTATTTCCCCGCAATAACTAGCTCCGTAGATACTAATCGTCAGCCCACGTGATATGCTGAATGCAGGGTGCTCCAGTCCTTCCCCATCCTCCCTCCTGACGCCTTGCTACTGATAGAGGCTTCGTGGAGAGACAGGACGTAGATTTGCCACTGGGGCTCTCCTATCATGGAAGAAACTCCAGTTGATCAGCTGTGGTCAGCTTCTGATTCCTTGAGACTGATTTTCAAAGGCAGATAGAACGAGGCACAATATCTTGCCAATAATACTGATGTCTCCTCATGTTTCTAGAGGGAATAGTTTCATCTCGGGATGGAGAATCCAGACATCATGGTCACAGATTGCTTTGTCCTTCTGCTCCTCAGCACTAATCTTTCTTTACTTTTCCTTTCTAAATCTGTGGTCCTATATCTTATCCTGCACCTAATGGCTTGCGAGCCATTTCCATAATTGAAAATGTGGTAGTCTCTTATCTCTGTAGCATTTTGTTTATTTATAGCATGACACTAATGACACTTTGAATTTGCTTCATAGTTTTTTTCTTATTGTAAAGACAAGACACACAAACAATTGTGGCTGGGTCTAAGTACATTCTTAACCCCATTCAATTTATTTCAGATGCCGAGTCTTCAGGAGGGGGGACCAACGACTAATAAATCAGGTGTTTTTTCCTACAGTATAAGTCACATACCGGGATCAATAAGAAGCAGAAGAAAAAAGTTCTCTTATTTGCATGAGGTAATGCAGACAAATAGCTGTATGTAGTAGGTAAGAGTGTATTTTAAGTCCTACACTTAGCATACAAGCTAAGCCTATCAAGAATAGCTCGTTGTATTTCAGCAAGACTAGAAATCTATTTGATAAGAAGGGAATACAGGGGTAAGAACATGACTTACACCAGAAGGTAAAATGAAGAATCCAAATCCTTCCTCATTAGCTTTCTGTTGAGCCTCTGGCTCAAAAGCTATATATCAGTATTCCCATTTCAGAGATCCCAGACTTCTTGTAATATAACACCTATGAACCTGACGCTCAGCTGGGCAGGGACCAGAGCAGGTTTCTGGGGATGGTACTGGAGTTGCCCATTAGCGCTACCTTGCACGGGGTGCACTCTCCTACCTGCACAACCTTCCCTCTCTGCTGACTTGAGCCAGGTCATTGCTGTGTCCTCAACCATCTCAAGGCAATCCAGAACCTCTCACACCACAGTTTATTTTTCCACTGGGTAAAAATTAGTCTCGCACTCTCTGTAGATAAGCAGATACTAAAGAAGCCCCGCACAGAATGCAAAGAGGTAAAAGTATAGTCACAACTAAATGTTAACACAAAATGTTATTCCAGTAATAATTTTAGAAAATAAATCTCAGTAAGGAGATGAACCTGACTGTCAGTTAGCTGTGGACAAGTCGGTTGGGATCATGCTTCCTTTCCCCTCCTTTCTTCCCACAAAACCTCACCCGGACTGTTGACTAAAACCTGTTTTTCACTCAGTCTTGCAAATTATTTGCCTACACATTGGCTAGACAGTCTTGCTTCTGGGTACTTCCCAGGACCAGAGCTTTTACCATCAAATTATGAGGATTCAATGCAAATAATTGGCACAACATTACGTTGAGATGAAACATAAAGCAGTGAGATGACTACAAATTACAGATACTTTTCAGTAACAGGGCAAGTCCTCAGTCTTGAAATAGAAAGACCCATCACAGGAAACATAGGGAGAACCATTTATCAAAGAATGGGGGAAAAAGCTTCATCAGGCTTGCGCAAGTTCACAGGTTCCTCTGATGTAACTAAAATAGTAATGATGTTTTTATAGCTAAAGAGAAGCTTGTTGCAAGTACTGCAATAAGACCAATTTCTTCTAAGGCCATCCTGCCACAAACAGGTTGCTGGTAAATGGCACACATTATATATATTTGCTTTCACATGTAAACATGCAAACACACACGTCCATGGTCTTTATTCAGAAGTTTACATAAACCTCATCCTGAGTCAGGCTTCCAAACCTACAGTACCTGAATATGTTCCAAACAAGGCAGCATCTTTATGTACGTACACACTCGCGGTCAGGACCAGATATTGTTTTGCCTAGAGCACCTCATTTTGTCTTTAAAATAAACACAGAATCAGGTTCCTCCTTGTAGTTCCTTTACCTGAGAATATAGCAATCACCTTCCTAAAGGGAAACGGCATTAACTAGAGCTTGTTTGTGTTCATGCTGGAAGACCAGGGCTCCAGTGGATCATCCAAAAGATTATTCCACGGTGGATTAACCCAGACAGTACTTATCAAAAATGTCACACCACAAACATGAGCCAAGAATACATTACCGGAAAGCTGCCTGCACCAATATAAAATTAGAGAAAATGGGAGAATATTATGTATCAAACAATGCAACGCACTTGCATAGTCTGTGAACATATGTTGCTATAACTGCCTTTGTATTAAGTCAAAATAAGTAAAATTAAGAAAACTAAACCCTGTCCCCCTCCAGTGTTTCATCAGATTGCATTATACTGGCAGCTCCAAAGGACTTCAGCGGGTCTTGACTCTCACATTCTCCACTCGTACCTCTGCCAATATCCCACTGACAGCAGTAGCAGGTTGCCATCCTCCCTGGGGATGAAGATGAAGAGATGGGACATTTTGCAAGTCCCATCCTCTGACCTCTGCACATCCTCTTGTCCTACCCTTTCTGCACTTCATTATTTCTCAGACCTCCAGTCATCAGTTTCCCCAAGTCTGGATTGCCTTGCTCAGTAGTCTTACCTGCACTCAGTAGCAACACAAACTTAACTTTTCCCATAGCTATTCCCATCTCTCCACATATCCAAGCTTTTGCTCAAACCTCCCTTGCTCTATGACTCTGGCCTCTTTGCATTCTTGAAGTATTTCTGTTTTCTTTTCCTCCCACTTCATTGCGTTACTCTCCTTACCCTGCCCAACTCTTGTTCTCTGGTCATCCCCTCTCTAGCTCCTGCAACCCCCAGTCCAAACCAGTTAGCTTTCCTCCTTGTGTCGCTTCCAAGCCCACTCCTGAAGGGGCAGAACGAAAATATTTGGTAAAAGCCTCTGCTGCTGAATCCAGGGCTGCAGTTCAGTGAAAGAGAAACTCTGAGTTTTATATAAAAGAGAGCCTTTGAGAACACAGTAATTCAGCCCAGGCTTTAGACTGCAGTTCCATCCTGCCCCACACACATCAGGAAAGTCACTTACACCCTCAGCTTTCAAACCCACCTCTGTGGCCATCTGCAAGTCAGAAAATGCTTGATTCATCCCACTTAATTGGGACAATATAATAAAAAGAGATATAGAGACAAATACAGAAAGCTGGATGTTTTCACCTGCCTCTGTGCTTTTTGCCTTCTGACAACACAGATTATTTGGGGTAGGGATCTTATTAACTCTATTTATACTGCACCTAATATAAAGGGGCCATGATTATGGATTTGGTTTCTGGACAATTTCATACTATAAAATAAATTTTATGCTGAAGAAATACCTACAGGAAAGATACTGGCAAGATCTGTCCTATTCAAAGATTTAATAACAAATGTACTATTTGGTGCATAATAGGCAATTCATTTTGCTATGCATTTACTCTATTTAAAACATAAAGCACTTAAGGATATTTGGAGTATGGAAGACACTATTATAAAATCAATTTCTATTCTGGTTTATAACCCAACCACTTAAAGTCTTAATTTGCTACAATTCACTTTCTCATATTCCAACTCGTTAAAAGGGGGACCAGCTACCTCCTGAACTCCGATCGTATGCTTCTTAGAGCTAAACTATTTAATTATTGTCTACCACATCCACTGCCTCCACTTGCTTATTGCCTACGTTCACGCATGTACAGCACCAGCTCAGGTTATTCGCACTTGCTTGGGAACCTGCTGCCTCTTTTTCTGAGGCTTGAAGGAGGGAGACTTTGGTTTCACTGAGTGATATCCCTTTACGCTTTACAAATAAACAAACAGCAGAGTAACCGGCAGGGAAGTCATGCCCCTTTGGTGAGCAGGGCCCTGTCTCAGCAGAGGGCAAACGAGGCAGCATCGTTTTCACTCCAGCACAAAGTGTCTATTCTTGACTACTTGACCAAAGGAAGCAAGAGCAGAGGGACGACTAGCAAAGCACATCTGCAGGGCTGTATTTCACAGGAAGTAATGCAGCTCCTCTGCAGATAAGTTTCACTGAAGAACAAAGATCGATTTTGTTCAGGGCTTCAAGAATGATGCGTTGAACCTGGACCTAGCTTTTCAATCCCTGAAAACAAGGCTTAGAGAGTGAAGCTTAATTTTTCCCTCACCCTTGTTCAAATTAGCTGCATGATTTTCAAATTAGCCCTATACTTACCATATGAAGAAAGCTTAAAAGACACCCACTAATCTCCATCTAGGTTTACATGTTTTATTTATTGGTTTTGCAGGCTACACACAAGTTAGTGCATCTGAGATAAACGTCAGAGCAACAATAGCTAAACCAGTTACACAAAACTTATCCTCCAATGCTGAACTGCCCTAAAGCTTTAGAAACAAAATATTTATGACTAAGAACAAGACAAATGGTGTAATAATATATTAGCAGGCAGCATTGTCACTGATTGCAAACATATTTTGAGCTTACATCTTTCCTTCATATCATAGCCTCAGAGGCATACTACCCACTACAATTGGTTTTCCAGCAGCTCAACATTTAACGTGAGATAATGAGGTGTGTTTTTGAATGATACAAGCAGCATTAGATGTAGTGGGAGCCAAAACCATGATCATATTAAAAGCAAATAGCAGAGCAAAGATTACCTCTTGCCCTCTCTTTTAGCTTGAGCAGCATATTCCAATAAGTGCAGAAGAGACACTGTCAAGTACTTCTTTATAGTTTAATTTTCTTTTTTTAATCTCCATTGCTTGCAATGCCCTTGCCCTCTTTAAGAGCTGCAGAATAAAATTCCTTTCTCTGTCAATTTTGTACCTTCTCTGTCAGCAAAGAATGACTGGGGATATAAAAAAGCCCCACCCTCAAAACTTCAGCCCCTCCCCAAGAGAAGAATTAGAGATAAAGGTTAAAGATAAGAAGTTTTTATCAAAATTTAAAGGACGTGATAAGTTCAAAGGAAGGTCATCTGTCCCACTCCTAATTATTGCTCATTTCCACTGTGCCAGCTCTGTAAAAATAGTGAAGCATTTTATCGCAAACCATAGCTAACAGTAAGCGCAGCCTTGGAGAGGTTTGCTCTTTAAGGAGGACAGTACGGTCTTTTCTCAAAATATTTTTTTGGCATTTTGGGAGCAGAAGCTGGGAAACATGGTGAGAACAAGGTAACGGTGGTCTGGGGGAGGTCCCTGCATCTGAGCAATATCGCTACAGCAGCTCGGTGATGCTTATTCTAAGAATTCCCCTTGGTGAGTGCCTGATCCGGAGTCGGACTGTGACTGGAAGGCAAACGCTGTTTGTACTGGCTCGGGACGCGGGGACTGGGAGCCACTCAGGGCAATGGGATCACCTGGGAAGTTAGGCTGAAGGCTGTATGTTTACTCTGGCTTGGCAGTCCACAGCTGGAAGCTGTCTTGGTGAAAGAGAAAATATCCAGAGCCCCTGAATTTATAGATTGGCCGCCTCTAATTTTTTTTCCTAGCTGCAGCGGAGAAACTCTCTCCTGGTGATTATTGATAGAAATTTTCCTTCAGTTTCAGGACTGATAAGATTATTTTTTTCTTTTTTAAACTTAAAATCATATTTCTGCAGACCATTATTTAAACATTTTACCCTTGGTGTGTGCTGTATATCACATATAGGAGTGCTCTTTATGATTTAGTAAGCATATTGTTTAAACACCGCATTCACAAGGTTGTATATTTCTGTATATAACCTATAATTTGCATTAACAGTGGGACTAAATTTGATTTAATCACTTTCTCCCCTCATGTCTTGAAACTCTGTAAAAGAAACAGTAACGTGAGGAACAAAGATCTCATCTCCCTAGTTCCCTTCCCAACCTTCCCGTCAGTACAAGTGATTCAAGAGTTAATTAGATGGCATCACATCTAGTGATTACTCTCTAATAATGCACCATTACACCCTTTTGTTACAGTAAGCATTTAGGTCAGCAGATGCCATAGTGGCAGTGAGAAAAACTTCGCTGGCATCTTTTGTAGCCTTCCCTGTAAACTTCAACAAACTTTTCTCTTTTATCCTTTTCCGTAGGGTTCCACAGGGAAGCAGCTCAGCTCTCCAATACGCTGAACAACATCAACCCTTAGGCCGATTTCTCCATCCCAACTTCCCATATATTTAAAATGAATCATGAAAGAATCAGAGACTAATTCACAGCATAGCTAATAACTCCATTACAACAGAGAAACCTCAACCAGCAACTGAAGTTATTCTTTTGCCAAAGGAATAGGGAACTGCTATTCACGTAAAATCACCGCATCGGAGAAAACCGTTTCACAAAGCAGTATGTTTCAACCTCTGGGTGATAGCTCACAGTAAGTTCTTTAGTTGCTATGTTTTTTGCTGCCTACTTCTACCTGTGATGAATCTACTGCACAAGTCTGAAAGATAGGCATCCACTCCTATGCATAGAAGCAGCCAACACAGGGAACCAGAAATAATTAAACTTCCAAAGGTTGGTCTCGTTTACAGTTGGTTGCAGCAGGTGGAAATGCCAGCACTGGACAACATGCTTTTGGAAGAAAGGTCAAGTGCTTCCTCACTAAAAAGGGAAAGAAATAGTCCAAAAAGAGTTTGAAGATCAAAAGAGATCAACTCAGAAGATGTAAATCAAGCCAACTGGATTTCCAGATTAGACACGCTCAGGGGAGGAAGGTTCACCATCGAATATTTAGTACTGCGATCACCTCAGTATATTTTTCCTGTGGTATTTCCTGACAGGGACTATCCAAGATGGGACCTGTCTGTGGGAAGTTAGAGCAGAGAGAGATCTGGATTTTAATGGGGCTGGGGTTCTGCACATCTGCCACAGCAGCAGCTGATACACGGGTGTAGTGTGTGCCATGGTGCCAGATGATGCTGCTGAAGGCAGAGGCCAAGCGCAATGACAAGATGCGTCCTCTGTAGGGACATCCTTCTTTAATTACTGTGCTTACAGCCTCCTGCTCCTTTCCCACCTTTCTTTCCCCCCCAGAACACAAAGGAGGAAGGGGGGGGCAAATAGCAACTGGCTGTCAGCTGACTCTGGAGGGAAATTAGATGGAGAGGAAGAGGAAGGAAAATCCCCTCTGAGATGGTACTTTTTGATCCCCTCTCTGATCAGTACAGTGGCCTAAGCAAAGCTGTTGCTTCCTCCTTCCCCCTCTGCAATCCCCTGGCAGCCGTGATGCTGTGAATGTGCAAATAGTCCGGCAGCAGCGGCCCGAAGCCAGCAGGTGAAAGAAATGACTCCCACTAGCTACAGAAGATACAACTGTTGTGAGAGGGCATATGCTTTTGGACAGGGAGCTGCTCTGGGGGCAACTGGGGACGGATCCTTTCCTCTCCCCAGGTGTTCCTCAGCCTGTCCAAAAGTTTGCTGGTTGAGAAGATACGCAAAGCAGAATGTGTGTAATTTATTGTGTCCAGCAATAAACAAAATATTAAGTGCATTTTTAATGCTGTAAAACCTTTTAAAAGACTCTTAAACCTTTCACTGTGGGACATAATTAAACTTGTTTTGCTATCTGCAGCAGGCCTGGCCTCCAAACACATAATTAAGCAGTCACAAATTGCAAAATTGGTTTGTTTGGTTCCCACACTACACAAATACTGTTAAAAGCTTTCTCATTTGTCAGTTATTGCACTGTAATTGACAGGCTATGGGCAACACAATCATGCGAGTTTGGAGCTTGAAGACCACAACCATGTCTTCCCATTATTTCCCAACACTGCGTATTTTACTCGGCATTTTCTCTATGGTTTCAGTGGCTGCAAGCACTCAGGTAACATAGCAGCTACAACTTGAAATAAAGGATTTAAAGCTTGTTAAGCATAAAGGATCTTTTTCTTTCTTTATGAGGCAGAGGGTTATGCTTTCCTGTAGCTAATTATACCATCTCTAACCACTGGAAGGATTCATAAGCACCAGCATATGCAGAATGACTGGCTACATCTTGTAGCTCCATTCTTATGGACACAGATATGTGTCCTGGAGACCAGAAACACCATATGCTCTAGGAAGCAAGTGCTGGGGCTTCCGCACCATCTCATGTGTTCCTTGTATTGCTCAGACTACCCGGTGCACTGAATAGCCAATGCTTTTACACATAAGAAAGAAGTATGCTATTGTGCATACCTTGTACCCGTGAGAATTTTTTATTCGGTGATAAAGTGTGATCTATCAAAAAAAGAAAGTAGGGGATTTTGTATAAATCATTTAAGCAAGTTCTCTTCAAGCTTTCCAGTAGTAGCGTTTTAGCACTACCAATCAGACAGAGAATATTTTCCAGCATAATTGTTATTGCTGAACTTCAATTCTTTATGGAAAAAGCCTAGATTACAAGGATGAAAGCAGAAGTACATCAGAAATATCTGAGTAAAGGAAAGAATTGAAGGAGACCGACATTGTCACACAGGTTTTCCAATCTATTATCTAGCAGCCCTTTAATGCTTGAGATCCCATAGGACAGGTCAAAATACATAGAAAGATTACTACTTGCCGTTAAACGTATCAGCTAAACCGAGGCTTTTAAACCGTAACTCTGATCAGGGGTCTATATAAAACATCAAAATCCTTAGAGGATCACCAGAAAGAACATAAGGAAGATACAATACGTCTACATGCTTTTGTGCTTGACAGGGGGAACCACAGTCTGCTCTCACAAGAGCATAGAGAATGTTCACAATCTGGATTTGTATTTATTTTCCAGCAGGAATTCCAATGTGCCAAAGACCAAAGGTCCAGACTAATTTCTGCAAAGAGGAAATATCTCAGCTTTGAATATACTGCGCCAGGGTGTTTCACCAGCACTCAGCTCATGAAGTTTAAAGGAAGAGAGAGGAGAACCTGGGTGGCAAATGAAACCGCTTGACGAAGCAAGTGGTAGGACTCCATACTGCAGGGTACTCCAGATGCTGTAAGTTTTGTTAGTTCAGAAGCTTCCTGAGGATAGTATTTGCTAGAAATATTTGTTAATACTTGCCCTTCAGCGTCAGGCTCCCCTCAGTCTCAGTTTTACTCTTTCCCTTTGCATTAAGGTAGATAGGTAGCCTTCCATACTTAGTCACAAATGAAATAGCTTTGCTATTAAAAGGCTGAAGTCACAATCCTGCTTCCATCTCTATGGATACAAGGTTGCATTTTCAAAAGCAGACACAATTAGACTTTGGTTTTACCTACATAGAAAGATTGCCTTATAAGCGGTGCTTTGGATTTACACTGGTGTAAGCTAAGTTTAGCCCCTGAAGTTGATGGTTCAGGGTTTTTAATGAAGTGATAATTTTATATGCCTTAAAATAGAATTGAAAAACACTAACAACCTTCTACCTATTTTTTCTAATATGTAGGTTAGTGTGTCTGTTTCTTCAGTTACTTTTTGCTTTCAGTTATTGCCATTTGACTTCTGTGGTTTTGGCAGCCATAGTCAGCTTCCTCTAATTAACAAAGAACGAGAAAGGATTTCTGTGCATTTTAACACAAATCAATATGGACAATGTTATACCAGCTTCGTCGGCTCAGAAACGCGGACAACTTGCTTGCACCTGGGCTGACTCTGCTGCAGACGCATCGCTCAATGCGGTGTAATCATCACACCTTTGCTAAACCCAGGGTATTAGTCCAACTGAGCTACAGCACGCTGGAGCTAAAAACCAATCACAACGCCCAAACGAGAATGTCAAGGTGTTCTTGGCAGAATCACAGAATCACAGAATCTTCAGAGTTGGAAGGGACCTCTAGAGATCATCTAGTCCAACTCCCCTGCTAGAGCAGGATTGCCTAAAGCACATCCCTCAGGGAAGCACAACTTAGTCTGCGTTGCAGCAGTGCGCGTGTTCTGCTGCCGTACCTAACATTGCGGCAGCACTTCTGTATAAGCTCTTATTCTCAGGGCACCACATTGGCTTGGATGAAGAGATTCACTCTTCAGTCAATGCTGGCGCATGGAGTTATGTAGTTTGTCTGCATACAAACAGAAACACCTTCACATCTGAGCATAGAGCTATACATTTGAGCATATAGCTGTTCTCAGAAGCTACAAACTAAATGTCACTTGCTAATCACAAGAGGTACTCTAATGTGACATTATTATTTTAAAATAAATAAAGTAGTTTTACAGGGTCTGGATCTAATCAAGGAATGAGAAGGATGTAAACAGAAGCCCCAAATATCTGACAATAATAAAAAAGAAGCTTTAAAGCCTTAATCTGCCACTGCTTAGTACTTGCAAGTCCATTTGTGAATAGCACCTGGGTGCCCATATCAGCGCTTACAGGACCTTGAAACCAGCATGCCTCTGCCTCCAAACATTCCTTATATAGCAAGAGTCACAGAATCCCATAAAGATCATCTTTTAGACATCGTGTTTTATCCAGCTTCACCTTTATTGGGGAGGGGGATAGGGGGCACATCTGGACTTTCCTGTGCTCTGAGCAAAAGTTAAATGCTGCAGAAAAATACGGCTGGGCTGCTCTGCCTGCCTCCTTCCTGCCGCTGTGGCGCACAGGAACCGGACTGCGGGCAACACACTTTGCAGGTAACGTCAATCTTGGCTCTCCCTGTCAGCCCCAGTTTGTGTTTTTAATGCTCTGCAGTTGTGAGCAAGGTGGGATGCGCGGGGTGGGGACCGCTGGTGCAGAGGCACTCCCACTCTGCTGCAAAGGATAACTCCCTGCTCCTGGGCACTCTGTCCCCTTCAATCACTGCCGACCGGGGAGGGCTGGCTATGCTTCAGCTCACCTCTGAATGGAATGAAGCTTTGGAGGAGGATCCAGGCGATTCCGATGGTGTGGGATGGATGGCAGCGAGCTGGGCCCTCAGTAATTAGTGGTTCATAAAGATTTCTGGTATCTGAAATGAGCCTGGTTATGTGACTGCATCAATCTGTTCCGGGGGATGATCAGAGGTGAGAGGAATAGCTCTGTGCAGTCACTCTCACAGCTCTGCCCGGGGAAGGGTGGTGGCCAGGCCTCTTCCAGGTCTTCTGTTATTAACCATAACATCCCCTCTGTGCTCTGACAATGAGTGTAAATGGCCCCAAAAATCAAAGGCCTGCAAAGGACAACAGAGGTCAGGTATCATAGAGCCATACTCCTCTGGTTTGTGTCGACTATTCCTCTCCTGTGCTGAAGCAGCAGTGTCAGACTAAGCAAATAATGAAAAATTAAGTACAGTTTCATTGAAGTAAGGTAATTTTCATGGCAGTGTTTGCCTGAAGTAGGAATTACTAAATCACCAAAAATCCCCTAAATCCTGCTGAGGATGCACTTTACCAGCTTAACCAGAGAATGAGATGTACAAAACATTCAAGGTATTTTGTCTGGAAACAAAATTAACATAACACTGACACTTTTTCAACCACTAAATAATATTCAAAAAGTGACTACAACAGCAAGAGCTGGGTGTGGGAGAAACACTACCTTCGCACAAGAAGTATTGGAGTTTGTGGCAAGAAACTTCATTCAGGATTGAACTTCATTTGCTTTGTTCAGAACTCTACCCCCATCCCTATTTTTCAACCAATATTTTAATTTATTGTTTAAGAAAAAAATTTAAAATGTCTCCTGACCCTTGGAAGATGCTTTATTTCTAATGAGGATCCTTTTCAAAAATGCTTTGATTAGATGAAGAAAAAGGAAAGATGAACAGACAGCTAAATATCCTCTAATAAGAAAAGTTAATAAGGAAAACGGTTCTAATATTTCTTTTTCTGATAATGGTTCCATTGTTTTGATTTTGGAGGCGTAAGTGAAGCATACATTCAGCGATGCATTCCCATGACTAAATCACCTGTAAGATTGCATTTTGCATTTGAAAGCTCTTTTACAATGTCTTTCCCAGAGTAGATGCCCCTGCTTCTTTGATGCGGTTAAGCAATTTTGCACAATCACGTAATAGATTAGATTAGACTTAGTCTTCCCTGAACATTTTTATACTAGGTCTGGGTTATAGATGGAGCTTAGCAACATCAATTCTCATTGAAGAAGCATACTTGAGGGCACTTCACCACTTTGCAGGAAGGGCTTAACTTGAAGAATAAAAAAAATTAAAAAAAAATCAGAACACAAACCTCTACTTCTACAGAACAAATATGCTCCATTTTCAGTGGCCTTAGCTTTTTTTTTCCCCCTGCCACCTATGAGCTGGAATATCAAGCCATGCCATTTTCTACTATTCTGTAAACACCTTTTTAAGGTGGAAAAAACAAACAGACCCCACTACACTTAATAGCCCAATGTAGTACCTCCTTGAGGGGATAGAGGCTTTGAGTAAAAACGAAAAGGTTGCAAGTTCTTTTGTGTAGCCACCAACAAACTGCCCATTCATGTCATTGATGAAGCATGGAGCCAGCAGCAGGAAAAATGAACACTAAATAGTTGCTTTCATCTTGAAAATTTAAATAGTATTTAATGAAGGCATTAATTAGCAAAAGAAACATTTTGTGGATATTTGCCACGACATACAATACACTCAGGGAGTCCATCTGAGGGAAAAAAATACCCTTGATCCGGCAGTCTACATTTAATAACATAACAGAGGACATAAGCATTTCATAAGAAATAAACGTATTAATCAGGCCTGATTTTCTACTACCTGGCTTATATTTAAAGGCCTGGTTCAAGGTGCAAATGGAAAGTTTCCCTTCGATTTCAGGTGTCTTTGGCTATGTGTTGCTTAATAACAGCTTTGCTAATGAAGTGCCCATTCATTACTGAATGTGACACTCATTTCCTGACATTTTAAAACTTTTCTAAATATATAGAAAGTCTACACTTAGATTTTCTTAAGAATGAGGGGAAAAAAAACAGCAGCTGACACTATCTTAGCCAACAGAATTTCAAATACTTTTCTAATCATAACGTATGCTGAGATATATACTTTTTTTAACATTGAAAAGGGGGATTTTGGCACCTACCCCTGATAATGACTAGGGGAAGGGCCTCCCTTTACTCCAACCTGCTTGGGCTGGATCACCATTCACCACCCCTTTCCTTCAAGCTACTGTTTGCTTTGTTTTGCTCTGAATGAAACCAGAGAATCTTAAAGCAAAAGTTATTTGGGTTGAAACTGTAAACCCCATGAAACCCCTGATATAACTTAGGTGTTGGTGGTTTTGTTTTGGTTTTTTGTGTGCTTCCCCCCCCCCCCCCCCCAAGCTTAGTCAGAATTCTAGCCAAATTGGCAAACACGATCAGAGCTTCAGGTGTGTGAGCAGGAAACAAAAATTCTCCCAAAAATCTGAAAAACAAGCCACTTTTGCCTTATTTTAGGGATTTCTGTGAAGAACATTAAACAGCCCCGTGTAACAGGATTAAAATAAATTTACCTTCCAGGGTCTGAAATTTCTTCCTCTGGGTTTAATGACAGTTTTATTAACATAAGCTGTTGCAGGATTAGACCGTAAATATTTAAATCCCAACACTTCCTGGAATTAATCTAGAAGGGGGAAAATTTCAGACTGTTCCTTACCTAAAGTGATCTATTCCACCAATGTACTTATATGGTCCATTCCTCTCATAGGTGTTTTTCAAAATGGGATACCGAGTCACTAGTTAATTTACTTTCGGTGTAATTTACCCAGAATACTTCTGAACTATTAACACTCTGGTCTGAAGGACAAAATTACTTTGACAAAGTCACGCCTAAAGGCTCCTCCGTGACGTGTTCAGAGTCTAAGAATTTTGGTACATGTCTGGAATTGACAGTGACTCAATACATAAGGATATCCTTTTGTATTCATTTGTGCGATAACCTCACTTTTGTTGGCACAGGAATATGTTGTCTTTTAACCTGACTTAAGGAGCTGGCCCTAGGATTAGTCTTCATCATTTTGGATAGCAAGTTGGAATGAAGATTATTTTGACAGATGGGATCTAGCCTGTCTAATATGCATTTTACCTGCTCCATAAATATTGATGACTTTAATACATTTTTGTTCTGCCATATGCTTCTTAAAGGTACACTTCCAAAACTTGACTTGGCTGCATGATTTAGATGGAATTAATCTCCATTTTGTAGTACTATAAATGAGATCAGAATCACATGCATTGTGTCTGATGTTGGAAGATTAAAAATGTGTGTGTGGGCACAGGGGGATAACTCCAGCAGATTTGCATCCCGGTTCCACTCTCATAGTCCTGAGGTCATGGGCATTATAGAGGGACACTGTAGAGGTGGAAGTAGTCTTCATAATAGAAATTACACAGAAAGGAGATCCGGGCAAAGGGAACCCCCTGTCTTATGAGGTCCTGCCACTCAGACAAAGTTTGAAGTAATCTCACCCTCTCCATTGTGAAACCCTTCAGCTCAGTCAATTCCTATGCCTGCCATACCAAATGCTCCAAGAAAATAAAATTTGGAAAGAAGGTGCTCTTGTTAGATACCTACTGAATCAGCTTTTTAAGACCCACAATTGCACGAGCAACTCTTAACACGCAGGCTGATATGCTATACAGATACTCCCCTGTATAAGCACTCTTTCCTACACCCTGCCATTTAAACAACATATCCTGCATGCTTTCGGCAGATGGGGTGTATAGTGACAATTAGCTCTCATTAACAACATCACTTTCCTGCTTCTCCATCAAGGTTGCAGACCCGTTCACAGTGCTGTAACTGAAATGGGAGTGGGGCCAGGGCTGCTGGCAGGAAAAGGGGAGATGTGGGCTAGCGAAAGCCCAAGAACCATTCCCCCAGGCTCCGGTAGCCTTGAAAAAAGCAGCACTGCTTCCAATGGGAACAGCCTCACGCCCCACGGCTGGGAGAAGTTGGCTTTGACTCTCAGCAGTTTTTCCTCTGTTGAATTTGCCACCTTGTCTCATATAACAAAATAGGCAGCCTTATCACCACCCCTCTTCACGTTACGCTTCTGCTGCTGCTTTTTCCCCTACTCTAATTAGAAATTCATCAAATAATGCCAAGGACATCGTCTGTGCATATATTTTTTCAAGCTATTCTATAATATGATTGAATATAGCAGCACACAAAGAATATGGCATGCTCTTCATAGTAAACTTAGGGTTTTGCAACAGTTAGAAATGATACAAAGGAACTGTTTTTACCAAAAAAAAAAAAAATTTCAATCAGCATTTTTATAGGTTCTCAGTGAACAGGATTTTTCTCACAACTAAAAATGATGAAAAATGTATAAAAAATGACAACTTAATATCAAAGCATTTTCTCAAAAAATGGTGAAAGAAACTCTTTTCTACCATCAAGTGTACAATATTTTCTAGCTACTTTGAGAAAAATGAGAGATTAAACTTAAAAAAAACACATTTAGGATTAGAATATTAGCATATACCAATATTTTCCCATCTTTAAACAGTTATTTTGCTTTTTTGTAAAGTATCTGGTATTATTTCCTCCTCTTTACAAGGCAAAGGGTAGTGCACCGTAGCTCGTCAGCAAAAGAAGGAAAACAGAACTAGAAAATCTGCTGAGAATATTTGCAACGTGCTTTGCTTGATAAATAATAACCACTTCAGGGCTGAGCATGTAAAAGGAGAGGTTAATGGTCTTGCTGATGCATGGGTACATTAGTAATGGCAGAGGCTCAGTTTGTCGGCACTGAAATCAGACAAGAGCCCATATACAGCACAGTACTTGCAATAGAAATATAGGCAGCCACGTGCTTTAACCTTGCTACCCAAAGTATATTACAAAATTAATCCAACCACCATACAACACTGACAGGAAGGTTTCTTTGCAAAGCGTATTTATGTAAACTCTCTTCAAATTAAACAAATAACTTCCTAGTCTTCCTTTTTTTCCACAGCCAAGTTGTAAGAGGCTTGGTCTATGTCTGCTCTCACTAGTTTAACCGGGCTTTCAATTACATCTGTATGTAGGGCTATGAATAGAAGCGAGAGGCTTGCTAGAAGAATTCACAGCCAGGATTTATCCCCGTTCACTGACTTACTGCATAGCAGCAGCCAGCAGCCACACAGGTCGGTATTTATCAAAACTTAAAACTACAGTGACGGCACTGTCCAGAAATGCATGCTACTTGCTGTAGGGGGGCTGGGCCATAAAGGATGTTTTGCATAAGATTTGGTTGCCTGAAGAGACTTAAACTGGCTACACAAAGGTAAGCTTGATGTGATGCCCACTCACAGAAGCAAATGATACTCTATATAGAAAGCACACTGCATTTCCATACATTCAACATACGTTTGTTACCTAAGTTAAAGGTTGGAAGAGACGCACCTGACTATACTATATAAAAAAAGATATATTATTTGCAAGAAAGCCAACAACATAGGCCTGTCAGGGCTTCAAAGACAGGTCAGATCCTTAGTAGATGTAAATCAGCAAAGCATCACCAGCTTTTGTGTATTGAAATCAATTTTCACCAGCTACGAATACATCCTTGCTCTGGTTGGATGGGACACAAAGGAAATACAGATACCACAAGAAGAGCTGGCAATTCCGAAGCCAATAGTAATTTCTGTTTTAGACCATAATAAGAGCTTTAGAGATGTCCAGGAGTCAGTACTCGGCTGGAGCAGAGTATGCTAATTTGTGCAGGTGCTAAAACACAGTAGCTTGGCAGCTGTGAATGGGAAAGAGAAAAATGAGCGCTTCGCCATCTTTCAGTTGTAATTTGACATCTCCAAATGCAGGCAAAGGCTGAACCAGTTCAGAAGGTTGGTTTGACCAAACACCCAAGAAGGAATATATAAAAGGAGGCAGAAACACAATGAGAAATGGCTTCCCTTGAGTGGCTTCTAGGTAGACCAAAACTGCACTGGGAAAAACCTCCCTCAGAGCTATTTTATTTACTTATTTTTGCCACTGTTCCTTTAGTATCAGTTGTGGGAACACCAAGGCAAATTAGAGCTGCTGTGGCAGCAGAGGTTAACCAAGCATCTGTAACCCTCAGAAAAGGTGAAGTCTATTTCTGTTTGGTCTCAGGTAAAGCTTCTGCTTCTGTTTTTATTTGATTCAAGCAATTTCACAGGTACTTAGTCATTTGTATTTTTGCAGGGATTTAGCTGTGATTACAACAGCAGTGGATGCTGTAAGTTCACAACTCTGCCTGCTGTACACTGGCACCACGCTAAACAACTACCTATGAATTGCAGAGCCCATTGCAACAGCCCAGTCCTCAAAAACACACAAGTGCTTGGATGAGAGAGCAGTTCACTGCATTCAGATTTGGGCACACACTGGGCACAACAACATAAACGTGTTCCTTGCTTCACACTCGGTTCCTAGCAATGTTTTCTTTTTGCCAGTTTGCACCACAAAAGTGGACAGTTACCCAGGAGCATCCACAACAGTTCCAAAAATCTAATTTCAGAGTGATAATGGGTAGGTTAGATCCAACTGTTCTGTGCAGCAGCTCAGTTTCCCTCCACATCCATTACTTTGCGCTTGTTAACCTGAATTTCCAGGTGCCATGTTGCCACCTCTTCACTCGGTTTTGTGATGTCGTTTGCAACACTTTGCAAGTTTTGACAATGTTAAAGACTCCAGATCAAAAAATAGATTATCATTTGGAACTTTTTTGTTTGTTTGCTCTTTCTTTACTAGTTATAAACCCAAGACAAGATCTTCTGTTTACCTTTTGGAAAGCTAAGTTTCTTTACCGGTTATACTATATTGACTGAATAACTATATTGAAGAAGTTCTGAAGGTGTAGTCTCGAAGGACACCTGTGGCCCACAAAGCCTTTTTAATGTTTTCACCTATTTAATTCTTCCAATTCTTCATCTACTAAACTTTAAGCAATTGCATTGCATGTTCATTTTATTCTGTGGTTCCTTGCCTGATGTCCCCGCAGTCCCTGAATGATCCTGCTCTTGCACATCGTCTGTGATGAGTGCTTTTCCAATTCATTTTGCTAGAATACCAGAGAATACAACTAGCAATCCCAAACCATAATTCATCTGAAGGATTTCTTAGCAGAAAAAGAAAAATGCGTATAGGCAAGTCAAACTATCCACTTGTGAGGAGATCAAGATTCTCTCAGGCCTTGCAAGATGGCAAGAGTCACAGTCCCTATCTTTAAGGCTCAGGCTAATAGTCTTAAAAACGTCTAATGCAGCTGGTTTCTGTCTTCAGAATAGAAAAAATATTAACATTTTCAAAGTTGTTAAAGGAAAGAGGTAGCCTAAGGGAAAAGAAAGGGTTACACGGGTGTGAGGAGAATGCAAAGTTAGCTCTGAGAAAACATTATATTTATTAAGACACAGTCAAAAATATTGACCTTAAATGGAAAGTAATATGTCAGGTCCTCGTGTGTGATCAAACCAAACGTGGTTGTACCTTCTCGTTTCAAGGTGGTTTGACTTAACATGTTTATAGAGACCCCTCACTGTTTAGTGGGACACTAATATAGATAACAAACTAGGGGCATACCCCTCAAGAGCTCTCAACATCATTTTAAGAGAAAGAAGACTCCGCAGACAACTGAAGAATCCGAGAGTCTTTCAACCATTTTTCTTCAATCTGGCTGCAATTAACTACTGTAGCTAGACAACCAGCCATTTGAAACAGAAATGAGTTCAGTTTTGGGCTCAAGTTCAGGAAATTCTTAACTTGGTGAATAAGAAGTCCCACTGACATTACTTTGCATTTCCTATCACAGCACCTCTCTAAGGAATGCAGGTGCTGCAGGGCTGATTCAGGAAGGACACACGTGCAACTTTAAACATCTGCGTTATCTCATGGCATCAGTGACTACAATAGGGAAGCCAAAGCCACAACTCTGTTTCTGATATACCTAAATCATTAGGAAGCTGGGATAATGAAAGCACAAAAAACGTTCGTAATTCCTGGGCTGCTGAAGTCTGGTAACAAGCTTTATTTCCATGTTTTCTTTTTCCTAATATGTACACAATTTACTTCTGAAGTCCATGTACTGGGTACTCTGTAACAGATCTCAGGAGCTTCTTTTACTGTCTGAGGCTTGGATTTGTAGTGTTAATGTATCACAGAATGCCCCCAGAGGAATAACCTTTCGCCCCATCCGTTTGTTTACTATAGCATTTCTTGGTTTAATAAATGAGGTAGCTAACATGAAAACTTTTACTTGTTCCTAAGGTTTTGTTATTGCTATTTAAAATTATTTCATTACTTCAGAGGGCTTATTTCAAATCACTACCACATCTTTCTTTTGTTCACATCCCCATAATAAAAGAAATAACAGTAAAACTTTTTTCTTGATTACCTTCCCCTCGATCTCATTACTTCATGTTTCTCTATGTTGAATTGGATAAGTCACTCAAGTGTCTACACTATTCCAAACCGTTCAAATTTAAACGCCATGCTTCAGACCATTAGAAAGTAACATCTTCTCATAAAGGTTTTTTTTGCTTGGAAGAAGCATAATTTAAGTCCCTCCAATACTGACAGTCCTCCTCAGTTTTAGTCTTATCTGTAGTTCTAATTTTCAGTGTGCAGAATACTCTATTAAGTAATACACAACTCTAGAGATATGTGTGTATATTAATTATGAAGGAACCCCATGTAATCCTAACAACCTCGTTAACCATGTAGTTCCACCCAGAGAAGCATTTCATCTTGTCTCAAGAACACTTCCTAATAATGGTACCACAGTGGCTTTCTTGCTGTCTACTTCAACAAGTTACTGTTCCATTTTCACCATCCCTTCAAGAGCTGTTTTATACTCTCCTTTATCAAAGAGTTAGTTTCCCACCATAGAAAGTGCTTTTAAGGCCTCTGCAAACTCTTTCATCAGCCTTTTGTTTACCCAGACTTGTGTAGTGGTTAATGTACAGTCAGATTCAGGAAGCAGAACAACGGTTTTGTATTCTTCATTCTTCCGTGTATACGCTACATGACCTAGCCAAACGAAACAGTATTTCTGAGCCTAAGGTTCTCTTTTTAGAAAATGGAAATAATAACCCATACGTAAATGTAAAGAAATATATGTTATTTTAGATAAAAGCATTTTACAAACCTTATATAAATTTATTATTCTATATACGCTGGAACAATTTCGAGTGCAAAAGAGTTTTAACCTTCAGTACAGACATTGTTTAATTTCTCATGTGAAGTCTTTTCTGGGTGAGTACAAACCCAATGACCTTCACTGAATTATGAGAGCTATTGGGAACACTTTATGCTTCAATCTCTACTTCTTACTCATGCATTTCCTGACTGATAAAGACAGGAGGGGAAGACTTAAGTCCACCACTGACGTGGGGAGGATAGACTACTGACTTCTGCAAAAGAAAGTTGTGCCTGGTATTAATCAAAAAACAAAGCAAAACATTACTCCCAAACCAAAGCAAATGGTCTCGATCTGTTCCTTGGCTACGCAGTATCTTGTCTTGAGATTACGTCAAAAGTTGTGAATACTAAGAAAATTCCGTCTCCAAATCATGGGTACATCTGGTTCCTTGATTGCATTGTTAACTCCGGTAAGGAAACAGACAGCTATTGATGTCAATAGGACAAACATTTCAACCAAAGTATATGCATGATTAAATTGATAGTATTATCAACCTTTTAGATTGGAAATTGAACACTATCATTAGTTTTCAGAGCACTGCAGCAGCAGGAAGACTACTCATTAAATTAAATCAAAATCACCTTGTGAATGGATTCAGTGTTGGAAATAAGCACAGTTATCATTTATTTTGATATAAATGAAGACTCTAAACAGTTTCCCCCCCTCACCCCCTGTTCCTCCGTTACATTTGTTTGATTCAGTGCTCCCTCTGGGCTGCACAGGTGTACATGCTATAGAAATTTGGCTTGATGCACATTTACCTATTCCATCCAAACACAAGACTTCTTGGGAAGCTCTTAGCTTCCACTTACAGAAAAAGAAAAATCACATTATGTAAATGGCAAATCAAAATTCAGCATTAGTAATTGCAGAAAATTCTCTAAAAACCTGCATGTTTAGCAGTAGTGGCATCCCAGAACTTCACAGCTCTCACCCTCTGCTCCCGTATGGTGCAGTTCTGCAACAGAAACCTGTACCAATGACTGAAACTGGTGTCAGCCAGAGCCAGAGGGAACGGCATGAGATCCTGATTTGTAAATATCACTGGACCACTCTGAAGTGGGCTCATTTCTGGCTTTGCCTTAAGCATCATTTGAAGGGCTAATTCTGTTTCATTTCCCTCTGTTTTCAGCTATTTAGCATAATTAATTTGATCAGTCCAGCGAAAAAGAGTTCTTCTGTCTCTCATGCTGCAGCGATGTAATTTCTTTGACCCCTATTTCTGCCTTTTAGATACAAGAGGTTCACATAGTTAGAAATGGTGACTGTTGCATTGTTGGCAGGCATATTGCCAGAATAATTACTTCAATAGGTGGAAAAAAAGCATTTATTTATTTAAAAAGTATCAAAATTTCAGGTTGCCTCAATATCACATGCATTTTACGCCTCCTGTCATATTGCTCCAGTTAAATATCTTTTCAGGCAACCAAATTGATATAACTTTTGGAAAACATGGGAACTATGACAAACTGTAGCGCTCCACAGTAAGAAAATATCACCTTCTAGAAAAAGGTGGTGTACACAGATTTATTAGCAGTTCACAATTAAAAACCAGCACTGATTAAATCCAAACTTGGAGCTAGCTTAATCTTAAAAGTTTCAAGATAATGAAAGTTCAAATAGGCCTGAAAGAAGAATGTTATTATACCCTGAGAGTCAATCACACTTTTAAAAAAAATTTTTAACGGTAATAACTATTTCTCTTACTGCAACTCGAATTCAAAGCTTTTAAGCATACGCTTACCTTTAAGAAAGTAAGATGACAATTAAATCAACTTACACTTAAAATGTGTTCCACCTGAAAACACTATTGCTGGTTTCTAGCTCACCCTCCCTGCTCTGAGTTAGGTGTATTCACAACACATACCATGAGGAGATGTTTTTCAGATGGCAGGGAGTATTCTGGCCCATTTTTTTCCATTGATTTATCATCCTCACTCTTTTAAAACCTATGCTGATTCTGTAAGGTCTGTGGGAGCCAAGACTACAGCAGGTATGGGATTTACCAGGGTTGCTTCCACCACTGGCCTGTATTATTATTTCTTCATACAGAGCATTCAAAGCAGTTTTGGGGGCTATAAATTTATAAGCAACAAGCCTGATGATGGTCAGGTAGATCACAGTGTAATATATTAATAGCACAGTGTCATGCTCTCAATTGATATACGCACGACGTCCCAGATGCAGTCATTGTGGCTTCGGCACATGAGCATCCACCTCAGTTTCACTCTAACTCAATCATCCTCTTCTCCCCCCACCTTTTTTTTTTTTTTTTTAAACAGACATGCTATGATAATAATTGCATTTTTGTTCAAAGCAGTCATTCTGTAAGACATGATACTCAAGGTAATACTTTTATTTTTATTTTATGAGCTCTTGTTTTGTTTTGTTTACAATTATCAGTGCCTGCTGTGGGTTCTCTAGAGAGCTTTTTTTCTGAAGCAGGTGCATTTTCAGCTCATGTAATGGATTTACAGATATTTGGCTATAAATAGATGGTATTAAATGCTGCTGTAAAAATGAGATAAATGTTTATTACCCAAAAGGTTAATAAAAAAATCCACCTGGGACTTTCTAGAAAAGAACTAATCCCTTTAAGCCTGTATTGAACCAGTGATGGTGGTGCAAGATTCACAAGCAAATTGCATCCCTAAAACATCCTAAAAGCAGAAAAAAAACCATCCCAGACTGCACACCACACTAAAAGGAGTGAAAGGCATTCATGAGATAGGTACCATTTATTATCGAATTTAAGCACTTAGTAGCAGCGTCTGTTTACAAATAACCACTTTCAGCATTAGATAAGTCCCACGTTAGGTTACTGTTCCTTCCCAACTTCATTATCAAACAGTATGATTTTATCAGAGTAACACGGAAAATCTCAGCTGAAAGAGTTCTGAAATAGCCAACAAATAATCCAAAATGTCAACAGGAAGAGGAAACAGCACTTGCGAGGCGCAAGATATGTAAAGTACATACAATATTTTCCCTGAATTGTACAGGTTTTCACACCTAGCTTTAGTGGATTAAATGTAATTGACATTTAACTCCCTTTACACCTTGCTGTTGAGTACAGAAATGGTATGTAGTAGCCTGGATGGAAAAAATAATTTATGTTCATAGGAGTACAGATGATATCATAACCATCAGACCTGACAGTTATCCATAACCAAGTGGACCTAATGCGATCCGTTTATAGAACACACGTTCCTTTAATGCAAACTCTTCCATCTAGCCACTTGTCCTAGCTTTCCTCGGGGGCAGGAAAAACTTAGGTTCTCCCAAAAACAATTTCCTTGTGGCCTCCCAGTGTTTTCAAGAGTCCTCTTTCCTTATTTCCACTCATAATTCTTCCACTCATTCCACATTTCTGCTAGTTATAAGTCTACTTTGTCCTAAGTGACAAAACGGATAGCAAAAGCTATTTATTCTTGCTGGATGTGATTAGTGGAGTTAAGAGTTATTTGGCCCTCTAGGTTTTAAAGAGCCTGGCTGTCATCTCCCCCTTCTGGCTGGCTGCTAGAATGATGCAATAAGTCTGAATTTGCTTCCCCAGAGGAATCCAGCTACTCCCAGGGATGGTGGACTTAGGATAGATAAGATAGGTAGATAGTTTCTGGACCATTTGGCAGGCGATACGCCTTACACTTTACTCTCATTCTCCTTATTTTTCCAAATAGCTGACAGATTCTGTTCGGATGAGGACTGTCTTCTTCAGGGAAGGATGAAAAGTGCATAATAACCTGCATTTATCTAAATGACTACTTGAAGCATACACTAGAGATGAACCCAAGTTAAAAGGTGCTGACTGAGATTTGAACTTTCCTAGGGCTGCAAGTATGCTTTTGGGAGCAGGTAGTTACTTATCTCAACAACTGAAAGAATCTGAACTGTACCTCAACAACAAATGTTTAAGCTACAGATTTCAGTTCATGAAGTTTTCAAACTCTGGATGGAAGGACAAGGCTGGTATGCATCTTCAGTGTATTTTGGTGAAAAAAAAGAAAGAGTTGCACAATATTGAAACGTGGGTTTCAGCACTCTGAAACAGTGTGCATGGTGCAAACTAGCGAGTTGTAAAAGACCTTTCACCAGTTAAATACAAAATAATTCTTTTTCTGACTCCTTAGGTGAAAGCTACTGGAGCATTTCCACAGTTGCATTTAGTTTTTAGAAGGCTGGCATAGGACTTAGGGGTCATGGGCTCTAAATTCATAGTAGATGCTAAAACCTTTGGCACATTTTTATGTGCCTCCATTTCCGATTCGGTATAAATGGGAATGGCAATGGCTCCCTTATAAAGTCATGAAAAAATTAACTGTCCGACATAGTCAGGGTCTCTCAGCTAAAATGTTCCAACAAAATTTTGAAGCAAAAGTTGGCCAACTGCTACTGTATCTTTCTTCAGGTCACTGTATTCAAACTCTGGTTTTCTATACATTTCCGCCAGAAGTCATGTACTTTATGCTGTCTTTCCTTTTCCTTTTATTATCACTGATACCTTTCCCAAAACTACAGGGTTTTCAGGAAATCTAGCCCTTTATCCTCCCAACCCCTAAAATGCTAAAAGGCTATTTTGTTTTACTAGATACACAATACTTTAAGATACAACCATTCCCTTAGGCACATCTTTGCTTGTGTGTGAGGAAATTTGAAACTCCAATTCCTTTTACGCTACAATGGTGTTTGCTAGAAGTATATCCTGAAGTTAATGAAGTATCACTGCACATGAAGTTTATGCCAGATGCTTCAATCGCCCCCAAATTTTGTGATATTTTAAGCCAGTGCATAGCTTCAATTAGCCCCGCATTTCTATGTCCCCAGGTTTGGAGTCCTGTGCTGATGAAATAGCCTAACTCCATCCTGAGACTGACAAGTTATTAATTAGGACAGCAGGCCTGTCACAACCTCTAAGCCTCACCAGCACTTCCACTAGTTCCTTGGAGAGATGTATTGTCGCCTGCTATTGGGACTAAGCTTCTCATTTCCAAAATATAAGGCTCAGTCATGGCAGTAGATTGAAAATTACTCCAGTAGTATTTTTGTAGCCCGTTGGCCTGCATCTCTTCCTTTTTGATTTTATGGGTGAAGTCTCGGACCATTGAAAACAATGGGAGTTTTGCCACTGACTTCACTGGGGCCAGAATTTCACTCTACATATTCTACAGGGAATCCTGAGAGAAAGAATTTAATTAACAAAGTAGATTAACAAGTGCAGTGGAACAAAAACAGCCTTAAAATAGCCTCAGTTGTCTCAATAATGGAGATAGTGACTTGGATAACTTAGGGCAGGACCTAATCTACATAATCTTGCCATATTGGCTGAGAAAGCAGCAGCCAGTGCTGCAAACTCTGATAAACTAATAGTGAATCCTTGTAGGAGAATGCTCAAAGCACCTGGAAAAAACCCACCAGTTAACAATGCTGTTGGACTCCAACAAAGTAAAGGGAAGCTTTTACAAAGGGTGACCGAAGAGTGACGTTCTTGGGGCTCCCTGTAAGTTGAACTCTTGCCTTGACACAAAGCATTGGGAGAGCGCATAGGGTTTGGACTCAACACAAGCTGTATGTTTTCATATTATTGTTTGCATTGTACTACTTAGTATTCTATTGGATTCTTAGTATTCTACCTGGTCTAGAGGGAGGTGTCTCTGTGCGTGGCAGAGGCATCGTAACTAGATGATCTTAAGGTCCCTTCCAACATAAACCATTCTATGATGCTTTAATGAGGCCATTAGCATACAGTGATGGTGATATGCAGCATAAGCTAGATTCAGTTGGTAGCAATTGCAGATTCTGTTTAAGAGAGTTTTCAGTTGCATTGTTTTTACTTTCCACTAGTTCAGGGAGACAGCAGAGTTCATCTCGTACATACAGTGTAAGGAATAAAAGAATGAAAAAAGAGAATTTTATAGGAAAATATGCATGCTAGAATTTTGATGAGAGTATTGTATCCCATTAGAAACATTCACATTTACTATCAGGTACCCTGAAGAATAGCTGCAGTGCTAAAATGTTAGTGCTTTTGCAGCTCTACTAGTTCAGTGACAGCTGCTTTTCTTGGATTCGATTCACAAGAAAAGCTCTAGCCAATGCCATGTAGGTCACCATGTGGGGTTCTAGCACTTGCCACACTGCAAAAACATTATTTAAGACCAAGTTTTCTGAGGGAGCCAAGAGCCCTCTGTAGCATCTGGGTGTACTGGTTTCTACTTCATTGCTCAGAGGAAAATACATGGTTTCAAGACAGAAAATGGAAAGGGATTAATAGCCAGATTTTCGTACAATGCAGAGCAATGCCCAGTCTCAGATGTTATTCTTCTATGTATTTATCAAAACCACCAATGTATATAGCTTTATAGTCACTGTTTTCAAAACATCAATAAGGCCTGTAGACATCATGTAGTATTAACATAAGTACAGTAGGTAGAAAAAAAGCCACCACTGAGAATGCGTGTCTAATTGCACCCCAGCCTGTATAATACCAATTTTCACAGTAAAGTTATAGTCAGTCATAATAATTAAAAAAATCCTACCTTTTCCTTCCTACACTTTTCTAGTCAGCCTTTTTCAAAGCACCTCCAAATTAATACTGTTTAACTGCTGGTTTTAAGCATGAAAGGACTTAGTTATGTTAGATTAAGTTTTCAGTGAGCAAGAGTCAACATTGCAGATTTATGCATGACCAACGTAACACATACTGGCTATCACACCGAGGTCTCTGAGACTGCTCCAGTATGGAGACTACACAAAAGCACTTTCCCATTCTTGGGAGAGTTCAAGTCTAGGTCATTTTGGCAACGGACATGAAGGAAAAGCAGTGCTGTTCATGGCTGTGCTGGAAAAACAGAAATCCAGCTTCAATCAGTCTGGATCCATGAGAAGGGCAAGATTTTCACCCAGACTTTAATTAACACTTTGCTATTCTTTACACACTCTTAGGCATGTTAGATGCTAACCCATAGTAATACAATTCAGCAAAGCAAGCAATCGTATCACAACTTGGGATACATATGATTCTCACTAAATCTAATAAAACAGGTAAGTAACTAACCAATTTCTAACAGCCAACAGTATCACGTTCACAGAAAGCTGCAGAAACACTCAGTGGAGGGTCTTTCCTGAGAGGCACACCAGAGACTTCCATTGCCCTTTTTTTTTTTTCCAAATTTCCCATTAAACCTTACTACAAAAGCATAAACAACAATACTTCTTTCCTACCTACCCCATTCACAGTCCTGCCTCTGCTGAGAAAGTCACACAAGGGGTCTTCTTTGTCACACACCACCAGAAGCAAAAGCCATTCTGCCACTGAGGTGAGACCCTCAGAAACACCTGGGTGCATCCATGGGCCTTAAAAAGGTGCACCTGGGCATCATTAGCTTCACCAGCCCTGCCTTCACCTGCAGGATCTTTATTCCTAATTGCTGTGTACAAAAAGATTGAGCTCAGAACAGCTTTCAGGTTAAGAAACTGATCAAATGCAGAGACTCAGGTTGTCCCCATAAGCATGAAATGGCAAAATGCCCTTTTTTTTTTTTAACAGAGTCATTTTCCAGGATGGATTTATATCCTGCAGTGTTCACAAGGCCTGTGTTTTCACAGCATTTGAGGCAAACAAAATGCTCTTGATGAAATACCAGCTCTTTCTGTGTGCAGAATATGGCATTAAATTTATAGAGCAAAGGAAGAAGCAGTTTACGTGCCTTGAGGGGAATTGAGAAGTGACAGTAGGCACTTAACAGCAAGTTCCAATTACAGCATTTAAATATAATTGCATACTCTGTTAATCTATGTCAGGGTGGCATCATTTTAATATGATTGTCACAGATTCTTTCTAATATTATGAGTGATGTGAGCGAAGCTGAGCCTACTGAAGAGGTTCAGTTCCAGGTCTTAATATACACTCTAATTCTGTCCGTCAATTATGCTACAGCAGAGTTCAAATAAAGGTCTGGGGATCTAGAGGATGTAGCTACCTTTATTAAAGTACTTCTATTGTAAATACATGTATGGGTCAGGAGACAGTTATCATTTGGTCTTGTTATTTTTTATGAGCCTACTACTATTAGAATAGACTCTTGTGTATAATGATTTAGATGTGTCATGGAATCTTATTTCAAATGGAAACTGTGAAGTGAAACAAAAATTACAGTTTGACCTCTGCAAAAATGTTCATTTAGGCACTCCCATTTCTGCATTATATAGAGTATTACAGGAGACAATTATAATCCAAGGATCCAAAAGCACTTGGTACCTCCTTTATAAACTCTAAACCCCTAATTGTATAATGGAAGCTTAAGTACACACAGAATGGAGATTCATGTTTGGAAGTTGTTCTAACTTCAAAACTTAACATAGGCATTACTCTTATGGTAATGGTAAAATGTGTGGCAAACTATTTCTTCAAGCGTAAAGACCACTTGAAGGTGTTGCCTCATTGCACCACCACATGTAGGCCCACATTGGGACTGACTGCCTCCATACTTGTGCTAATGAAACCAACTGCATGGCTGCACTTTAAAGCTGATCAGAACTTTGCTGAGTTAAAAAATATCCCCTTTTGGAGGATTTTTTAGTCCAGCTCAGCTCATTGATCTGGTTTAGAAAGCAGCCCATGCGGTTGCATCAACACAAATGTTACAGTAATGCATTGCAACTTGGGGGCTGGAATGAATGACTGCGGTAGAGAACGGAGAGAAATTGTATCACAGAACTGTATAACGAGCTTCCCAAATTACTGTCTCTTGCTAGAGAGTATTTGAAATATCTTTATACAGGCGCAAACTTCTGATTATACGCTTCATCAAATGCTGTAGATGTTTTGTGGGCAGGGTATATAAACAGAATTTACTACAGAGGAATCCATTAGTTTTATTGTAGTGATGACCACGATTAGCCAACAAAATAAAATGGGAAGAAAGGCCCATACAATGGCAAGCAGAGGGTGGAATTACAAGACAGTAATTATCAAAACTTTCTTATTTTTGTGCAAATTGTCACTAGATCTTTGGACAAGTTTACATCTCGCATTAAAACATCACTGCCACCAAGGAAACTATCCCCTAGCACCATGCTGGCACTTGGGTAGCTGTAATCATGCAGGAAGAATGCCACTTATTGAATCACTGGATTTTCCTTGGCGGTTTCCCATCACAACACTACAGGGCTTGGCTGTGTTTAACTCTCAAGATCAGGCAGGATCTCAGCCAAAGTTCCATGGCCACATATTTTCTTAACCCTCCGACCAGCTGCCATGTTAAAAAGACAAGTTGCAAATGCCCAGCTACATAGTTTTTTGAATTTAAGATGCTCTCCTAGAATTTTATTGTTGCATTTAGTCTCTGAAAAATTGTTTCTTGCCAGTTACCTGTAATTAGCGGTCACCCTGTTTTCTCTATAGTCATTTATGGGAGAAGAATAACTTCAAAGTAGATTTTACTTCATAGAAAGAACGAAAAAAATTCAAAATACAGAGTTTCTTCTAAAATGACCCTCACTGAAGCGATGCCTATCCTGGGGGCTTGTGAGAAAAGGCAAAAAAGAGATGTGCATTTTAGAAATCAGTGAAGCAAACGAATGATTGTCCTACAAGCTCTTGGACAACACTGCACAGAGCTACCATATGCTTCCTAGTGCTCCCCTAACTGCCAGCTGTCTCCACCTCACTCCTTCCAAATGGCAGAGTGGGCAGCCGAATTGCCAAAATTGATGTTTTGACCTGCAGTTATAGGCAGAGAAGAGGCTTGGGGTCCGTTTGATGAGAACATAAGCTACATAAAAGTAGAGCAAGGACGAAAGAGGGTCACATCGTTCTGCTGCTGTCATAGAAGTGTAACTCAGGAAAAATAACTGTATAGAGGCATTTCTGCTAAACTAGTATGAGATCAAAACCAAGCCCAGATTTTGAGCAGTATTTTACATTTGTTTTTCCTTTGCTTTGTAGAAGAGGCAAATGTTAAACAAAGTGCCAGGCAACAGAAAATCGGGTCTGCTGCCCTTTGAATTCGTGTCATGATCTGAATACAGATAAGCCTAAACCAAATGAATTGTCGACAAATGTGCAGGCTGGGGAATGTATATTACAAGCACTGTATCATAATCTCCTTTCTCAGAATGATGCAATTAGCTATCCTCCAGCTCTCCTTGTTCCCCTTTCCACCATTTCTGTCCGTGTCAATGGAGAACCATCACGATAGTAAGTCTTATTAGTTTGAGCTCCATGACACACTGTGCCTCATCTCTAAACGCTGGTACTCCCCAGTAGTTAGTGCACCCAACATACAGAAATGGCAGGTCCTCACTACCTGCCGGACTTGGAACTTGTACTAACACAGACCTACTGACACACGAGGGGTGAGTGTGCTTGTGTGTGTGCTCCTGAACTTGATGAGGATGTTAGATGAAAGCCCTTAGATTAAGAGGAGAAAACACACCATTCTGCTAAATTACAATGATTGCTCCCTGAGCCTGTCACGTTGCTAAGGGTAGTATAGAAACCCCTGAGAAAACGAGTGTAAGATACCAGCATCGTTAACATTGCTTTAATGATTATTTTTTTCAATGCATTGTTATGATGGTGTATCTGGTGATTTTTTACTATACCAGCTGGAATCCTAAAGCTTCCTTCTTATGAAACATTAAATTGGATAGGTTATGACTGTCTGATTTCAGTTACTCTCTAAGGTATGCATCTCAGGGGAGATTTTACAAATGAAAGCTTTTACTAATGAAACACATAATAGGCAGGTGTGAGGTGGAATGTAGGAATACATCCTTATCTCAGTTATAAACTGAAAACTTGGGAGAAACACTAATAAACTGTTAAAAGCCTTTAATTTAGCGTGGCTCAAATAAATTGTGTGCTGTTTGGATGTGAACTTAAAGATCATAAAACCTCAGAAACTCTTATGAGTTTGGACCCATGACAGCCTGGAGACACTGAACATGCCACAGGCCCTAGGAAAGGCAAAGGACAGTGCAATTACTTTGGCAGTCTTCATTGTCCCAGTATCTTCCTGAGGGTTTCATGACCAACAGAACAAAGAGCGCCAGGACACCTACCAACTGGGCAACACCAGGCAGCAAAGTGCAAAAAAAATTCTTACCTAACTTTTAACTACCCTTCATACAGAAGGAAGACCTGCAGAACCCGGCTCCTGAGAGGACAAGTTTTAGGTGTGGCGTACCATCTGTCTGCATTGTGTCCTTTAATACTTTTTGAATTTCAGACGTGTGAAGGACAGCTAAGTTGGGTAAAAATCAGTATTTGGTTAGAAGAGAAAGACCCACCAAGTGAATCTATACATACTCTAAGGAAGCATTTATTGCACAAGCTGGTGGTATTAGATGTCAGAGAATCCTCAGATGATTGCTCCTTCCTAACACCCCAAAAGCCTCAGTTCAAGCTTGTATGACCGAAGACATTTACCCCAAGACATAAATTCTTAGAGAAGTCCAGTCTTCATTAGCTCTAATTCCCGTAGAATGGCTTGTTTCAACTCTCTGGTCTTGAGGCTGCCCAAAGGCAGTTCTATCTGGATGCAATAAACTTCAAGGGGCCATTCAGCAGTCACAGATCATGATAGCATCAGGTCAATGTCTTCAGCCCCGGAAGACAACCAGGAGTGAAGTGTAAGCTGGACTGCTGAATGGACTCTTCACCAAATCAGAATTTTCTCCACCCTCGGGTTTCTTTGCATTGCCAAGTGGAAGTAACTTTGTGCTTGGTGCATTTGCTCTTGTATCCTCCAGAATGCTCTACACTTCCAAGAGCTCCTTGGAACAGAATGGTACAAAGGGCAAATCAAGCTCAAGTAACTAAATAAGACGGTACTCCCTGTGTGTGTACCGAACACAGACACACGCATGCTCATTATTTAAAACACCCCCCTTCTCCCATCCATATGTTGTTGCTTTTCCCTAATGATGCTTCCTCTTTGCCAGTGTCGTCTCCTGAACAGGAGATGTACAACAGCTGGTGAAACAGTACAAAGTCAGGGGAGAGTAGCTATTAGAGGAGTTAACTGGTGAAGCCTGGACACCACTAGGAGACATTTTCCATGTCACTGTGCATTCAGCATGGAATCTGTGTCATCACATGATGCGGCAGTCTTGGCAAATCTGTTCCAAAGCTGAGTCTGCTGGCACTTTGCAGCTACCATCATCCCTGCTGTCATTGCTCTTTGGCTGCCTTACTGCAAATGGTATTCTCTTGTCACCTCTGCTGCCACGCAGACATGCAGAGCTAAGTTCAGTTCTAGCTTACCTATGTAGTCTGTCACTAGGCTGAATGGTATTATTCTGGACTCCCTTTTAGATGGTATTTGTCCATAATAGGCAGCCTGTAAAAACAGGGATATAATAATTTTCTGCTTTTATCCAGGAATAGAGAGAATAGGGGAGGAATTCCTGATTCTCTTTGGACATAACTATGTTCAAGTCAGCTCAGTTCAGATGTTATTTTTTCAGTGATGATCATTCATCAGATAAAGAATCCCTGAAGTTCAGGCGTTAAACCTGAATTCTTTAAAGGGACAGCAGACCTTACCAGGAACTGTAGTTTCTCTTCTGTGTAAATCAGCAGAGGAGCAGGTAATAAACTATGTTGGTGTTAAGATATTTTTGTGTCTGTCAGAAGCAGTTCCTTCTATATAAAACTGTATTCACTGTGGGTATGCAGTTATAAAAATGGAAAGGCATGAGGGCGGAGCATCTCCTGGCTCATTTGTCAGATGTTGTGAGCATATCATGCTCCTTACTGTACTAGTGAAACTTGGTTTTCCTACTGTGCTAACCCTTTTCTGCATTTCATCCCTTTCATGCATCCAATTAAAATGTTCATTATTTTATGAGTTTTGAGGAGTCCTTCAAGGCAGTTAATCTCCTTCAATGCAAACTTTCTACCGAAAGTAGGATATTACTTATCATTCCATTCTGCTGCTCTCATTTACCGTGGAGAGGACACACTTGTTGTTCGCTGACCCCTCTAGATTGCAGGCAGCAAATGTTAAAAGCATTTGCTCTATATCCACCCTATGGGAGTCCTTCTCATTTTGACTAATTCCCTGTGCTAACATGTACTTAAACACACCTTGAGGCTTTTTGCTTGTGGGTGGGTTTTTTTGTTGGTTTTGGGTTTTTTTCCTGAATCTGCATGTAGACAAAGTTTTGGGCAAGTCTCAAGGAGGATGAATTCCCACTTTAGAAAGAAACTGGTTTGAATGTTCTAGGGCCTCGCAGTAATGGGCCACTTCATCCAGCCAGCATGCTGATGTGGGTCTACAAGCCTTTTGGAAAAACAAGATTTAAGGGTTGGGTTCATTATCCACATGCCACATTATTGTGCTAGGACACAAAACCTGTAGGAATAACAACCCGCACCGAGATATCTTCAAAGAAGTAGAACTGCTGGGTTGCTATCTTTTTTCTTCCTTCTGTCAACTCCTGCATAAAAGGGAAACAATAACAACTGTCCAACCTCTACTTTTGTCAGGAAATTCCCTGTTTCTGAAAGGTTTCATAACACCTTTCATTAACGTGCTATTATGTATCCAATACATGCCTTTATTTACAAAAAAAAAAAAAAGGAAAAAAGAAAAAAAAAGGTTAATCATCTTTTGACGTAGAAAATGAAAGAATAATCTTTAAATGTTCTTATTATTTGAGCCATTATAGTTTCAGGCTCCAGCTTTCTCTCCTCTGCTGTTTTCTACAATTGACAAGGCCTTCAGGTTCATTTTTGCTGCCTTTGACATCTTTTTACACCTCTTGTCTATGCATTTTACTGCCTTCCTGCTCCTAGCTACTCCATTGCAAGAGGGAACTTGTGGCATTTAGGGATAATGCAATTTTTCAGAAACCTTGCCCTCAGCAGAGGGACCAAAGGGACAAAGTCCATTTGTTCTACTTGTCCCAGATAAACCAGATACACAAGATACGTAGACATACAAAAGCCTCACTGGACGTTCATATAGACAAAAACTGTGCTGATTTTGGCTAACAAAGTCCCCTCAAGCATTTTCTTCTCAAGCAATCAGAAGACTTCCCTGATACCAATACTAAGTAATTTTCATCTAGCATGTTTGGACTAACCTAATCAACTTGATATGACTGTATGTTTTAAATGGTACAGGAGGACAACTAGAACAGTGCAGTACAACTTGGAGCAATTTTTACTCTAAACTTTACCAGACACTGTCTGGTTTAGTTTATCTTTACGGCTGGTTCCTTAGCTTCTGGCAAAGCAAGTATTTAAAAAATGAACATATGTTGCATAAAATGACAATGCATGTAAATTCATTATTTTACTCTGACATACATTTCTAGCATAGCCCTCTTTCTGCAGAACGATCTGTATCGCTAGCAATTCTGATCATGTGCTGTGAAGTCTGTGTGGCCACATCTGTTAAAATGCAGCTGCATTTCAGAAGTCATTCATTACCTTTAAATGCAGGTACTTATATGAAGTAAAGATGAACTTTCAAATAACTGATCTAATGAGGACAGGGAATACTGTAGTAATTTGTGCTTTGGGAGTAGCTGTTAGAATTCATAAGCTCTTTCTGTGGATGACACTGTTTTATTGAATGTCTGATTCCTGGATTTGAGTTACTTACACGCAATGCAGGTGCTATTTACACATCTGCCTTCTAGATGAGTTGTAGGTATTTTTTTAAAAAGTAATGGCAAGGAAATAAAAAGCATTGTGGTTAATCACTTGAAAAAAGCTATAATAATAATCTTACTTTTTGCTTACTGCTCCCCAAATAACCTTCCTGACTGGATTTTTGTTCTTAAAAACTGAAACTGAATGAGAGAAAACAGAATCAGAACTGCCTGAAATGTCAAATCTTAGGAGCACAGCTTGGAGAGCAGACAGATGGACCTAGCAAAAAGCAACCGCATATAAAAGTGCTATAATCCGTTGGAGCAGCATGTTAGTCGAGAACAATCAGATTCAAAATTGTTCCTCTGAATTTTCTCGCTGGCAACCAAACATTGTGACTTTTGTCATCGTGCTACGAGGATGAATCAGATGGGTGACAAGAGCCAGGGACTGGAGAGAAAGCAGCAGATGTGAAGACAGAAAAGTGAAGCCAGCACAAAATGCCGCTATCGCTTACGAGGGGAGGTAGTGATTATGGCATTAATCAACATTCCATAATCAATGGCAAAAACTCTGAGGAGTGCCAATATCTATTCATCTTTATTTATGCATATGCCAATCCTTCTTTATAATGTTGTCCCTGGGAGTAGTTTCTAGGTTATAAAGATTGTTGCCATGAAAAGAGATAATTGTAGTTCATGACCTGGAGGCCAAGGTAGTGCATAATAATGCTATTGTGCTCAGGGATGTACAGAGAGCTCTATAATGAGGGTGGAATGTAACCAAATACGGCATTCCAGCATAAAGTCAACAATGCATTTTAAACAGAAAATTCTAGCTATGCTATTAGAAATATGCTTTTGCCAGGATGTAATTACACAGAAAACCAAATTATATCACAAAAGTGATAGCATTCCTGACATCAACAGCCAAAAAGGTACTTTACCCCGGGAGCTCACCAGACCTGTGAACAATGGAAAGTTCTGTTGGAGGGCTGTTAGCCTGGGACTGAATCCGACCTTTGAGTGCATAATGCTTAACTCTTTCCTTGCTTCTTGAGCAATGTTTTCTGTCTTGCTCACCCCATAATTACATGCAAGATCTGCCACATTTGACACTGAGAACTATTTCCCTGTATAGTACTAAAATGTCCTAGTTATAAGCCTTAAAATTATCTAAGAGAGTGTCTGGCTTAGCATCCTTTGAGCCTGCTGTTCCCAGAAGGCTTTGGCTCAGCACACCGGATAAGGAGGCCTCAGGGATGCTTTGCTGGTTTTGGCAAGGGCCATACTAAAACCCTAAACCAATTCTGACTTCTCCTCTTTACTGGTTGCAACTTCATTTTCTATTTTCAGCATACTTTTAGAACAATACTAGCATGCCTTTTTTATACTCGGACATAAAGATAATAAGCCTCACATTAAATTGGAGGCTGACATGCTTTTTTAAAAAGAGTGGAGTGTTGAAAGTTTATGGGAAGTTTGACTTAAAACTAGAGTCTACACCATGCTCCCCAGGGGAAAAGACAAGGCTCCTTTAAAGCTTGGAAATGATGCTCCATTTGCATTGCATGGTATCTGAATATACTGGATTAAGTTGCTTTATGTGATGTTATGTGACTGAACGTAACCAAGTATAACCATATGGTCCATAAAGTAACTTGTGAAATAGACTTGCCTTGCCCTGGGAATAGATGTTGCTCATTTACCATTCCCAAAATATTCTATGTCTAAATTACTTGCACGAAGCACAAGGTAGCTGGGCTGTATTTTGAGGCCAGTGCAGCAGCCAGACAGAATCCTGACACCAGTTCATCTATAAAATGTACTCGTAGGTCAAAGATACAGAACAAACTGTATCACATTGACTGCTGTCTTTAGTGTTTCCCAGTGAAGATCTATTCAATATATAAGAATGCTAAATTACTGTTCCTGGTTATGTTAAACTGAATGCTATAAAGACTATCACATTATTCTGGTTAGTTCTCCAAGGAAAAGAATAATCTCAGAATCCAGTTCTCCTACACATCTACCTCAAGGATAAAATAATCTGTTTGAAGTGATCCCAATTCATTTCTCTGTAGCCTTAGTCCCTGTCTGCTATCTTTGACAGCTAATTCTTTCACATTCTTTTGGAGTGTACTTTAATCATGTGAAACTGCACTAATGCTTCTCAAATATTTCAAATGCCCACTATTTCTGATTTGTCGCTTACAATAACGATTTGTAAATCCTAGAAGCTTTCATGAGAAACCTTGAAAGACTCTATTAGCATTTCCGTGTTCGTCATTTTTAGTAGCAGCTGGATGTTAGGAAGTCACTGGATGTTGCTAACATGGACCATAATTACAAAGTTAAGACTCAGATCATAGTTACTTCAATACCCTGGATTAATGTGAATTTGGAGCCTGGAACTAGGCTATGATAAAAAGATACAGAAGTTTGAAACAGGGTCTTCTCCCGGACTAAAAGAGGCTTGGATCTAGAATCCTCATTTGAACCTTTTGCTAATATCTAAATTGTTTTCTTTCAAAGGATGAGTAGGCATAACTGAATACTAACAACAAGCTCCTGCAAGAGCAGAATTAGAGCACACTGAGCAGTTGAGAGTCATCTGACTCTCTTTTCTTTGTTCTTCATTGTCAATAACACTCACGAAATTCATATTTTAAAATAAATAAAAGGACAGAGAAGAAAGAATAAATAATTTAATTGGTGGATTAATCTAATAATCACATGGTAATACTGGCAATAACCATTGTTGGTTTAGAGCATGATGAATAGTGCTGTTTTGATTAAAGCTATATGGAAAAAATGCACACACACTGGTTCTTAAATATCTTCATGAAAATAGCTTTACTACCAGATACATCCTTTCCCAGTTGCCTTTGATTTAAGTTATGCTAGCTGGAAACCAATGGCCAGGTAAGTAAATCAAAAGGAGATACTTCTGATGAATGTCCAGAGGCAGTTCTATATATTCTGTAATTAAAAAGTGTAGTCTAAATTCAAATACTGCATCAACTACCTGTTGACTTTATTAGATCTGTACTTCTTTATTATCTATTAGATTTTTGGGAGGCATCCATAAAGATCTAAACCCCTGCTAAGAGTATAAATCTGGAGGTGATGGACTCTATTTCATTATGGAGATTTACGCCTTTGACAAAAAAAGAGAAAATTTGATATTAATAATAAAGATCTTTGCAAATTTCCTAGGGATTTACATGACTATATCATCTTGTGCAAGTTACTCCATTCATAACCATTTTCACGCGCTTTTAAAAGACTGAACATTCATCTTTTCTATTTTGTTAAATAAGAGAGATTTTGGAAGTCATATAACATATCTCCCTGTGGATGTGTGCTTGCATGTGAACGTGCGTGTATGTGTAGGAAAGTTTCTCTCTACTTTGCACTCAGTGAAGTCCCACACCAATCTACGTGCAACTCTGTTGTCTCCAGTCAGAGACTGTTCCCACGGATGTCGGTGGTAGACGTATCAAGCTCTGCTCATGAATGTTGTATGAAAAGAGGTAGAGATATTGGCTGCCCCGCTGCTCAAGGAACTAATTTTTGAGCCTTACTTTACCTCCAGAAGGAGCAGAGTGCCTGAACTATTTAGACTTAAATTACAGTGATGTGGACCAAATGTAATTGTTTTACCAGATATTGAATTCCTATCCACATCTGGCACTAGCATGCAATGATGAAATAGGCAGGAAAAAGAGGAATTAGAGGTAAAGAAATGTAGGAATGGATAACCATTCTTAGAGGTATGCTTCAAAGCACTGAGTACTATGTCCTTTTCACAGTGTTTTCCACTGTCCCTCAGTTTCTTCCTAAAATCTAATTTAAGCAGGTGTCCAGAAAACAAAGCCACCAAACTCATAAGCAACTTAAAAAACCTTTGATCTTGTTATTTCATACCTAAAAGTCCAATAGTAAGATGCTAAGTGTGGAAAAAAAATGGAAATAAAGTTTTTTTGGCCTTTGTCCTTTGGACATCAGCTAGATCTTTTTTCTCCACTCTGACTGATAAGCATGGCTAAAACAGAACGAAGACACACCAAGCGTGTTCACGTTCTTTATTTTCAAGCTCACTTGTTTCCTTCCTAGAAAGGGAGAAACTTCTGCATGTTACATATTAAGCTGCAACTAATAAAAATGGTGCCTCCTTCCTGTCACACTTTACAGCAGGCTGAGGATATGCAAATCATGAGACTATGGATTTATTTTCCCTAATTTCATTAAATATGTATCTGTGAGGGAAACGGGCACAGCCAGGATTATTCCCATAGAACAATTTCATACATTGCACATGTTCTGCACAGACTTTTAGGCACAGACTAGACATTCATCACTCCTTCCTTAGATTTTTTTCCTCAGGTCTTTCATTTTATTTTTCTCTCCCCTCTGGCTTGCAAAAAATTGAGCCATTTCCTCCATAAAATAATCATCTTCCTAAAAATAAGAAAATAGAAGCTTCTGACAACTGTATATTATTATGGTGTTCAAGCTACATAAAATAATCCCAACATCTGTTTCTCTGTCAATTTTCCAAACCCTAACCTACTAATAATATGCTAGATGGATGCTAAAACCAACTATCACGCTATCTGGATCCTTCTGATTAAATAAATGCGATAGGATGTGCGGCAGCTTTTGTGACAACATGAAATGAGGGTAAAAAAATAGATGCAAAAAGAATCACAACAAAAAAGGAGCATATGCCATCAATAAGCAAACATTAAAAGTAAACTCCAGAAAAATAATTTTGAGACCAGTAGTTTATCAGAACAGATTTGAGACATTCTGTTTTTACAGTTACATCACTTACAAGATGCTTTTGAAATCACGGCTGACCAATGAGGTAACAGCTTGATATAATTTTCTTTTTCTGAGTGTGTCTAATACTTGGAAAGATGTTCTCTTGATTGACCTTGACATTTCACCCTGGATACTTGCATCCTGGGACTGCTTCTTATCAGTGGGCAATCATTTTAGTGTCAGGAAGTCTGCAGTGAAAGCTGTTGTCATCTGGTCATGCAAGAACATTAAGAATGTTCTATTGCATATAACTGTGACCTTGATTAATGTTTAGAAAGCAGTAATGGGATTTGATAAAATAATTTTCCCTAACTATGTTGGGGCCATGGATGAAACAATAGGGAAAAAGAGGCTGTACTGACATCCGTTTCTATGCCAGACTTGAAAAAGATCTTTCTTCTGGTACATGTAATGTGACTAACTCCTCTAAGTACCTAAGAATGGCAAACTAAGTCAAACTGGGGACCCTGCTACTTCGATCTCCTGTCTCCAACAGCAGTGAGCAGCTGAAAGAAGCGTATAAGAACAGAACAAGTAGACAGTAGACAGTGATACCTTCTCCCAGGTTCTGACAACCCGCATTGTATGAATTTCCAAAATCAGACACGGTGTTCACATCTTTGTGTTGAACAGCCCTTGCTGGACTTTGCTTCTCTCAATCTGAATTATCAGGTTTTGGGTTGCCTTTTCCTTGCGGTCTCCACACCAGTCTGGATGCTGCAACTTGGAAGAATTCATCTTATTTTCTACTCACCTTTTTTGCACTATTTAATGTGAAAAGTGAAAGTCATCAACAGCTGCCTCATCCTCTTCATCAACTATGCATCTAACTTCGACCTTTAAATTGCACATTCCTCTATAATCCTAATACTTCCCTTTGTGTATAACTGGCTTTATGAATGAAGGCGCAGTGATTAAATTACAGTGATGACATTGCATTGACTTCTTTGCTATGCATTGTGCTATATGACAGGGTTTGTTATCTAAAGCCTCTCAGGATGTTAGTTGTCTGAAATAATCTCAAAAAACAGTTCAATTTTTAATGATAGAATTCTAAGTATCAAAATGTAACAGAGAATGGAAAAAAACTGAATGAAGTAGCAAAGTTTTATGATTGAACACTTTCTAATTACGATAACGCACTCCAGGGCTCAAATTATCAAATGATAATTTACACCTAGGTGATTTGACAGCACTCGGCCTTTGGCCTTCTGCCTAACAACACAATAGGCGTAAATCATTACCAAGTGATTCACACCCTGTCATGTCTTATTGCTTAATTAATTTGTCTAAAAGGCTTTCCATGAGAACTTATAGCAAATGCCTTTGTTGTACTTCTTTTAGTATGGGGGTCAGTACCTGCCCTCTCTGTCATTCTCAGCTCCCATTTCAGCCTCCTGTGTTTTAAAAGTGTCCAGAAAATTTTGGGTTTACTATGCAATAATTTAAATTTATGCTTGCATTTTAAGCTTTCTTCTTTTAGGTAACTTCATCTGATGTTCTATGGCTCCTGTATCTGTGGGCTCATGGATGAAGATTAAACTCACACTGAGAGTGAGTTTACTCTAGTTTACACCTAGAACAATTGATCTTATGGGTCACTAGAAAATTGAACTCAAGCAGTTAAGATGTTATTTTGTTAACCAGTAACTGTATGTTTACTCAATCAGGAATATCAATCTCATATATAATCATAGAACAAGTAAATCTGTATTGTTGAGGTAGACATTAAATATTTTGAATATAAATAATGTATAGTGTACTCTTGCAATGATCCAATCCTAAGCCCCATCAGTGTTCTGAAGAATAATAAATCTGATGGTACAAAAAAGGAGTTAAACAAATTGATGGAGAATATAACTACTGATAGCCATTAGACAGGATGACCCAGGTGCAGCCTCGAGTCCTTAAACTACTTACTGCTGAAAACCAGAATGATTACACAATGGGAAGGTCACTCTAGTGCTGCTTTTACACTCTACTTTTAGAATCACTTCTGACTCCTTTAGTAGGGAAGATGCTAAGTTAGACGGATCAAACATGCAGAAAGGCTTATATTCTTATGACATTGATAACCAGAATTTCCCAAGGACTGTTTTCTGCTAGAAAAGACAAAGAAATTACAAGAAATATTCCATAAGCCTTTGCAAGGGCAATAGTTTTTCTAGGTATTTACTCAGGACACACAAGCCCTACCCAATCCCCCCAAAATGCTTCCTTTGCCAAAATAATTTACTCATCATACAGACTGCCTCTCCTGGAAATGAGGGAACAAACAATATGTGACCGGTCCTTGCATCCAGAATAGTCACTGTTGGAAGATTCCCAGGATCTGGAATGATGGGCATGGTACAAAACTAAAGGCAGGAGCGATAAACACGTGACAATCAAGGCAAGGGAAAAGCTGGAGATTTGAATTACATCTTAGATTAAGCAATGTTCTCCTAAGGAAAAGCACCTCTGTGTTAATTTTTCTTCTAATTTCTCCGTGTTCTAAATGTTGCTTTGTTGTTGTTTTTTTTTTTAATAAAATCATTGCTCTTGTAAATTAAAAAAAAAAATAAAATTGAATCACATAGTGAGTGAAATGCCACTGACTCAAAAGCTGAAGTCCTTTAACTATTCTTGCAATGACAGGCACAGTAGGACAGCCAGCAACCCACCAGTGTGCCTCCAGCACTTCTTATAGGACACATAATGCTGAGCAGACGTCATGCCCATTCAGACACTTGGCCTCTCTTGCTTTGACTGTCACCTAGAACTAACCAAGTATTTAAAGATAACTTGCTTGTTCTGATTGTACTTTACTGATTGTAATTTTTCCATGAAGACATCATGGTTTCTCTCAGACTTTATCTCATGGCTGAATAGTACCTGGGCTGGAAAGCGTCCTTGAATTATTGCAAGCCATGGACAGTCGTTATTTGCTACATGGAGGTTTTTAATATCTGTGCAGGTGAATGCAGAATGAAGTTTCTGTCCAAGTAGCATTGTTTTTCTTGGATACATCTGCAATTCTTGTTAGAAATTATATTTTGGGAAATCATCAATCTAAGGAAACTCCACTGCCAGGTTATTGCAGACCAGAGAACGGATGCAAGTTCAAGGAAAACAGAAATCAGCTAAATATCTGAACAGTCATAGAAATCTATGACATTTTCACTTCTAACTTCATATGGGATACCCTCCCAGCCACATAGAGCAGTGATGAAACACCTGTCTCTAAGGGACTGTATCCAGGTAATGTGTGTATACCATGGAGATCTCTTAAGAGCTTTGAGATAGTTACAACTTGCAGGGTTTCACCCAGCAACTGAGAACTGAAAGTGTTTTAATCTCAAAGCTACCCCACAGCTCTTCCTTGATTATTAATACTATTAATATAAATAACAAAACAGTGCTAGGAATGCAAAAAGTAGACACAAGAGCACATTTAGCTTCCAAGAATCTTATTTCTCCTTATTGAATTTCTCCCTTTGAAAATTAAATTTCATTACCTGCAACCTATCTTATTTCAAAATAAACACCTGTAAACTACAGAAATGTACTTCACTTCTTTGACAACTAAAGAAGGGAAAGGCAACCCAGAATCTGGGCAGCTGGGAATGTGATTGCAAGAGAATATAAATTGTTCCCTTAAATAGAGTTTCCAAATTAAGAATATTTTCTGAGAATACCCCTTATCAAAGGTACTTTCTTTCTAATACTTAAAAATGTAACTATTTCTTAACTCAAATTTCAGATGAACACATTCCAGCAAACACATTTACGCTTTTTCTTGCCTGTATTCATTTGCCCTGTCAATAACAAACAGAGCTGTCACCTTTCCACTTATATGAGACTGAGTTTCCTGATAAGACCATGGTTTTATATGTATCTGTATAATGGTAAAATCACGATGCTGATGTCAGAACTTGGCGCTCTCTCTCTTACAAGTGTGGTGACTCTAATTATGTAAGGGTGACTAGGACATACATATCTTCAATTGTCTTTCAGCAGCTCAACACTCACTGTTGCCTTTGTAGCCGTTTGCTCCCGGGCCTCATGGAGGGTTTTTTGTGTGTCTTGTTTTGCACAATGCAAAGGATGCTGCGAAGTAATAGATAATTAAGCCAATTGTGCAGTAGGATGTTTTGAAGAGGCAGGGGATTATATCAACCCTGAGTGTTACTAAACCTGTTTTCTTTCAATATTGATGAAGAAACTCATAGAACTGACATAATTTTTCAAGCAGTTAAGGAATATGTGCCGTGCAGGCTGTGCACAACGCAGATGTTCTCAGCAGTGATAGAGGACAGTTCTTGTCTAGACCTAATCACAGTGATGCATGGATGAAAGCCCTTAAAGTAATTTCAGGTTGTGAAGTGAATGTTTTTGGTGTTTAGTTGTCCACCAAAAAAAATAAGGAGATAATAACTGTATTTTCTACTTATTTACTTTCATATAATCTCTGCAGTAGGATGTTAATTTTATTTCCCTGCTGTTATATTGCCTGCTTTGCGTCACGAGCACAGACTGAGGGTATGAATACACTACCACAGTGGTGCCTTTTCACACAACCTCTTTCAGCAGAAGCTGGGCTAAAGGAAGTCACAGCCCGACTCCTTCAGCCCATCCCTGCTGTCTTGCTACTCCTACTGTCTGGTGATGTGGCTGCTCCTGGGAGACCTCCCTTACCCAGATCAGTCCAAAGGTGATGGATTCATCCGAAGGTGACCAAGCATCCGTCTCATTTTGTGTCCAGTAGACAAGGAAGGTCACTCCATAAAGGAATTCCAAAACCGATCTTTGGAAAGGGAAGCTCTAGTGAAGGAGTGGTAACGAGTAATGGGGGACAGGGCTGGGTGTCAAACTTTTATTAGGCAGTACAGCTGTATCATGAAGAGGAGAAAAGAACAAGGTCAGAACTTGAGCAGTCATAAAACCAAAATTTCCTAGGCTAGGAGTAGCTTTTCCAGGAAAGGAATGGCTGTAAAACACATCATGAGTATTTTGAAGGAATAATAGGAAAAATCGCCTCTTGATTGTGACAAGTTCTTGTTTATCACATTGTCAAATATTTATCTTGTTTGGGGACCTTGTATATAAGGTAGCAATATATATTCAATGTATATAAGTTCAAGCAATGGTTTTAGCAATTGTCACCTAGTAGTTTTGTATCATGCGTATACGGTTTCTACAGTGCAGGAGAACATGACTTGGAGATGGCAGGTGACTCCTCTTTCTAAGAAGCCAGGAGAACGGGTCACATATTTTACCACTGTAAAATATCTTTGCGTTAAGCAGTGAACTTCATGAAGGCTAGCCAGCCCAAATGATCTGCTGTGCTCAAGTGAGGCATCCCAGGTTATCAAGATCAGATGTTTAGCCTGAAGGAGGGCCAGGCCATGCAAATACTTAATATTGCATAGAACACGCAGACAAGCCCAATAGCGATGATTTCAAAGGCAGTTGTATAGAGATCTAACTGTTCCTTTCATTCGCGTTATTTAAGAAAAAGGAAATTAATTCAGTGTCATTTCATCTCCTACAACTGTTGGAAAAGTACCCAGGAGTCTGGCTATCAAGTTAAAAAGAAACTTTATGGGGACCACCCAGAATCTGTCCTTGGTTATCCAAAGCAACAGAGCCTTAATGAAAGATTTTCTTTTTTCCTTGTTTTTGTCTTAAACTTTAAAAGGCAAGGAGAGCCCTTTAAGCACTTAGGCAGCTGCTCAGACACTAGCTTGCTCTGTCAGTCAGCTTGGCCCACAGTCTCTGGCTTTCTTTATCTTAATGCTGAGCTCTTCCGTAGTAACATTGAGTTCTCAAACCATGAGCCACTTTTAATCTTTTTCTTTAAAAAAAGAGGAGGTCGGGGTGGTTGGATTTTGAAGATGTGTATATCTCCTGTTACTGTTTTACTTATTCTTGGCCTTAATAAATGCATTGAAAGGTAAGAACTGCAGGAACTTGTTTATTTCTTTGAATTCTGAAACCCTGTTCCTCGCATGGAACAGCCTCATTTCTGCTCACTTCAGAATGATCTGAACATAAAGCAATAAATGCACTGTCTTTAAAACAACAGCCAAGGGGCAGTTTTCTTTATTCTGTTCCTGAATTCTGATGATCCCTATTTTGCAACTGTACTGAATCAACCATAAAAAGGGAATTAATACAAAGCAGTCTAGACTGAGAAGTGGAAGACAAACATCTATTTAGGATGACTCTTGTTTTGATTTTTAGTTGAGTGTAAGGCTAAGTTTCTACTCATTAGACCAAATTTTAATATTGTTACACCCAGCGAGCTAACCAAAGGCAGTGTGACTATAGAACTGCAATTAAATTTCACGAGAGTGACATGGCACAGTCGACAAGATTAGCTTGTAAATTCTCTGTGAAGACCATATGCAGGACAGTGAAAAAATATTCTTAACAATGTCAAAATATAGTGCAATGTTTGAGTGATAACAGGGCCTCCATAACTTGTTCAGTTTGAACAGAAATTCTGGATTGGAAGTGCCCTTTAAGATTCATCAAACCATTGGGGCTCTTTTCCTACATCAGGTCCCAGGATACTCCACAGTTTCCAAGGAAGCCTTGCAAAAGAGAAGATTCATGCAGCATGACCCAAATGTGACATGAGAGCTCAGCCTGACCTCTGAATCGTATCCAGATCTGTATCACCAGCACTGCCCTAGCTCTGGCCGCTTTTGATTAGGAGATTTATTCTAAGGTTTATGATAAATATTTTTCCTGCTCTTTCATTCTAATTTTTTCTCATTGTAGTTAATACCATTGTAGAAATAGAAGCTGAAAAGAGCTCATTCGACGCAAATGCTTTACAAGCACCTCTAAATTGCTATCATACCAAATTTGCATGCCTGCCATCTGCACATAAAAACGTTGTCTTTGCTCCAGTGAAGCTGACTTGCTGAACTTACAGTCTCTAGATTTGTACATCTCTACGCCATCGCACGGTTATTTGTGTAAACACGGACAATGGGAACAGCAGCAGCTGCCCATGTCCATCTGAGGGCAGAATGCGCTCTTAATCTGTAATAATAATAGTGTCAATGTGTAACATTTAAATAAGTCTTTTCATCTTCAAAGTCCTCTGCAGGCACACGAATTCACCCAACATCTCTCTGTTGTGGATATTATTAGCATCATTTTATAGAAACAGTTAGGGGATAAAGGAAAATGATGCGATTTGCCCAGGGCCAATTGTGGGATTGCTAGCAGAGAGATTATTATGAATTGGCATTACCTGGAAACTGAAACTTCGTTTACAGACCATCAGAAAGAATAGCAGACAATCACGTGTTCAAAGAACCACAAAGAGAGCTGACGCTCTTTGAGTGATGGTGTTCCTTCCTAAGAGTTTACAAGGATATATCCCAACCATAAACCTCTCTAACAAGAAAAAAGAGGGAATTTTTAACTAGGGAAAGTCATCTGGAATTCTCCTGTTGGTAGTTCAGGGTGTCACTCAGTGTATCATGATGTAGATTAGATTGATTTGTTGCAGAAAAGTGCAGTGAGAGTGAAATATCACCTGGGTTTTGCTCCACTGCACATTGATTTAAACCACATTGAATTAAACTGCAACAATCTAGAGGCTTCGGATCAAGCCACCCTCCTATAAATATAGGATCAATCTTTTTATTTTTAAGGGATTCCGTTTTCACAGGAGCAAATTCCTGTGCAAAGTCTGAAATGCAAAAGAGCATCAAAACTGTATTGCAGTAGCTGAAATATGAATGCACTGCATCCTGGATTGCACCTCTCTCAAAAACATGACATGGTTTTGATCTAAGCTATGGGGAATAATGTGGACAAAAAGCCTTTTCAAAAGCAGAGAATAAAAATGGTCTTATTTGAAATTTGAGTATAATAGCTGAAAAAAACGCCACCCTCATCTTTATTAGCCTGCTATTCGAATCACATGAAGTGAAGACATCATAACACTGTTATTGTCACCCCACTGGACGTGGAATGGTAATAAATGGAAAGAAATGCATTACGTACTGAGAGATCTGATCCCGAAATGCACTGAGATGCTTATTCCAAGCCAGGGGTCCTTTTAGTTGTCTTTGACCTCAGTCAGAATCTTGGGCTCTCCAGTGCTATTGCACGGTACTCCTTATTTTAAAACTCTGGGATAGGTATATTGGAAAATACTTTTAAAAGAAACACTTGCAAAATGTATTTACCCACTTTTTTTTTTTCCTTACATCTCAACAGTATATCTGGCAACATAAAAGTATGGCAGCTGAAAAATAAAAATTATATCTATTTTGTCTAGGATTTGTAAATTGTATAAGGTTAAAGATATTCTGCAGCAGAGAAGCACGGAAGTGTATTTGCACTTATATTCTGATGTAAAAAAAATCTTTAACACACTCTTCCAAGCTCCTACTGTAAATAAATACAAAGTAGACACATATTATTCCAGCAGTATAATATTGACTGGAAAAATGTGAGGGTTTTTTTTTTTCCTAAAGAACTACAGCTAATGCTAGAAATCTTACCATCCAGGGTGCTGTTGATTTTTCTCGTTCTTTATTTATAGGAGACAGCTATAGGCATACCACTCACTCTCTAATATTCCTACAGAAATGGCAACCATCTGGGTGCTGGGGTGGGTGCACCGAGCCCTAGGGTGCCTTTAGCCAGTTCACTTGAAATCTCGAGTCTGTCCTGTCCTATCACCCAGCAGCAATGGAACATTTGTTCCCCGAAGGGCCGGCACGCTGCCAGCAGCAGGTGTTAGGCTGTCCTCTGGGATGAAGGCAGCAGGCATGAGCACTGATGTGTGCCTATGACAAGATGTTGCAAATCTGCTCTCATAGCGACGGTGACAGCATCTGGGACAGTGTTGTGAGTCACCATTCTGTAACCATTAAAAACCAGTTGCCATTCCTTTCATAATAATAAATTAAAATATCATTCCAAAGTGTGCTGGTTTCAGGAAGAAAATTAAAGAATGCACGTACGGATAAACACATGCGTGTGCACTCTCACACACAGAGAGCTTTACAGCATGTATTATCGAACCGTGTTCAAGTGATTGTATCGTAAATTAACAGGTATAGTTGATTGATAGGATAGGTTTCTGGCTACTATTAAGGCTGCGTTATTAGATTTTCTTAAAGGAAATACAATCAAGTAGAAAATGGTTAGGAGTCAGTAAAAAAGTTACAAACACTATTAGGAACATATACACTTTTGAATTAATAATTTTATAATTAATAGACAATTCTAACACAGTTGCCCCTATTAAGTCCAGATCCCTAAACCATTTAGGTTGTAAATTTTATTTACATAGACTGAAGTTGTGCTTCTTCTGCCTATATTCAAAGCTAAGCAGAGTATGTGGAATTTTACAGGAGGATTTATATAAAAATCTGCATGGAAACAATAATAGATTAGCAGTAGCTGGCTGTTTCCAAAATGTCTGTTTTGAAAATGCTTGCATAGATCTGTAGGCAGGTGCACAGATATTATTTCCATGACCTCTTCCCATGGAGATCATATTCTTCTACTTCAGTTTATACTGGGTTTGAATATGGATAAAGCACATTTTAAAAATTCCCAAACAAGCCATACAGCAAATACCCAAATAATGCTGTCCCTTGATTTCTCTGGAGTCTTATTTCAGCCTGGCAAGCCTATCTTCCTAGCGATCTAAATCCGAGACCTTCCACCTTATTGACCTTTGTTGAATATAACACATGGGATTGACGAACTCAATGACTGGGCCTCCCTTTGACGAGTGGTCTTTTGTCAGCAAGGCCACTGCTTTAATTTGGGCTGATCCTGACCCGGTTCAGATCAATGACAGAACTGTTAATGATGTCAACAGATTCAGGATTTCACCCTTGCCCTCAACACTTACAATGGTTAGCATTATCATGATGGAGTTTTATAAACAGTGCTTATCAACATGAGGGGCTTCAGAAAGAGAGAACTCATATGAGGGTCGATGCCTCAAGTCTCATTAAATCCAACACAGTTTATCCCAAGTAGCTTTTATCGTTTTTAGTGTTTCCCTTCCATTCATGCTCAGTCTCCACTTTGCTTAACAATCCAGGCTTTTAGTCTACCAAAGAAGTCGTTTGCTCGCCCGCTTCCCTTTACAAGCCCCATTTTTTCAGGTTTGCCTAGTAATACCCCATGCACTGCTGAACACCAGATAGCTCGGCCCTGCCATATTTCACCACATTTTAGTGAAAAAGAAGTTATTTCTTCAAAGACAGATGAGAAGTTGGTTTCCAATGGTTGTTCTTGTGGAAATACACTTTACTTTTTGCCTTCTGTCTCTTTTACTTCCCTGTTTTTAAATCAAAATCTCTTCTAATTTTTTTTTTTCCTCACATATGAAATGTGCAAAATAGAACTAGGGTGGGTTTTTTTGACAGTTTTGAAGAAACGAAAATTATTTGTTAGTAGAACAGATTCAGTCAATAATTTGGTAAAATAATGCAGAAAATATTGTAAATGGCTAAACATTTTTTTCTGGTCCTTTTCAAAATAAAAATGTCTGATTTAAGGAATGTTGATACTTTTTGGTTAAGAATACTTTAGAATTTTCCCTCAGAAAGAAGTATCTTTCATTTGAAATTTGACCTAAACCTGTAAGAAGAAAGGAGTGTCTAGAAATTTTAATGATATAAAAAGGAAACAAAAAAATTCATTTGAATTTGAATGATAAATTCAGGGATCACTCAGAGCAAATGTTTTGAATTTTTATTTCATTATGGAATTGAAAAATCCATTGATTACTCAGCTATTTTTTTGCAAAGTATGGCAGACAGAAAACCGGAAATCCAACTACAGTGGCACGATCAAACAACACCCTGCACCCAAGGTATTCTCATCATACACTAAGCTAATTGGTTACCTATAATACTACATTAACTTGATAGTTATTAGAGTGTCTTCAGCATAAACACCTACTAAGACAGTCAGAAAAGGAAATTCCATGTGAAAGGGAAGAGAGACAGAAAAACAGGCAAAAATACTAAGTGCGGCTTTGAACCTCTAATGTTTTTTTTAGGATTAGGTGCCAGGCATGTGTTTAGCTACATAACAACATCAAATCCAAAGGGTGCCAGTTACCAGTCACCTCCTTGACCTCTGCTAAAGCTTGGTGACAAGCACTTCTGAGGTCCCAGTTCTTTTGATATTTTCAGCTGAACACTAGTTTTCCTTCAGTCTCCCACATTGTTCACTCACCTGCTGTGTGTTTAAGATCAGATTTTCAAATCCAGGCTTGTGAATCTGTGCGTGTACATCTGCACACACCAACATTTGAAAATCCAGCCCATGGTTCAAATGAAGAAAACCCCACAATCCTATTTCAATGTGAATTCTACAAATACCCCTGAGAAATCCAAATGATTTATCGAAATGTTTGACAAAGAAACCACACACCGCATCGTTTTGATGCATTAGATGTGGGTCAGCTTTTTTTGAAAAAAAAAGCCTTTGCTGTAAATCATAAGCATGAAGAATTAAAACATGAAAACAAAAGCGTATTATTTAAAGAACAGCCTGTTCCCTAAACTGTTACTGTGCTTGGTGCCAAACCACATTTTGTGATATATCATATACAACCTCCTCTTGCATGTTTTACTGTTATGCTTTATATGACTTGGAGTGAGAAAACCCTGATAGTTCTATCTGAGACTTACCACTGCCATCAAAGACAGGTCCACTCGTAGATCTGGATCACAACATGACAACTTCCTCCAAGGATGATGACTCTAAAAGAGGTGGAAAAGTGTTTGTTTACTTGGCAGTGTTCATGAAAAGAAATCTGAGTTAACTAGAAATGTGAATTTATAGTGGATCTGTTACCCTTCATAAAACACTTGGTGGACGCAGAATGACAATGACCTTGCTTGCAAAGCGCAACACATACAAAGTAGGGCCATTTCATTCTCATACAGGCCTAGAAATAAAAGACAGTGACCCAAGCTTGAATGTCAGCACATCAACCACAATTACCGCCGGTATGCAAGTGAGTCTGTAGAGGTAAATGTGAAATAGTTTATTTCACACAGGGCTACGTTAGATTTCATTTACAATGGAGTAACAACAAGTGCACAGGCAATTGCTGCAGAGCAGGTTATGTCCACCAACTTCACACTCAAATATATGCTGGAATGTTTTGTTTATGTGCCTCTATCCTCCATCACTACATCTACACTAATTCATTTTCAAAATTCATCCTGGTTAATTTTCCAAGGCATACCTGAGAGGACAAGCCTAACTTTCCACACTGTGGTAGAGAGGAGGTTCAGTAGCCTTTTATAGATCCTGTTTCTAATCTTTCACTGAACAAACCCTAACTCAGAGACACAGATAGCTTAGAAAAAAACAGGTCTGACAAGTTAGCAAGGCAAAAAAGGACTGGAGCTGTTTGTACTGAGGGTGATGCAGACAATCAGAAGAAGGTATTTCAAGGGTAAGTCAGTCTTTTGGTGCCTTTTAATAAAAAGGATTAAATGAAAGTGAAATAGAAAGTTAGGAATGCTCATTCATTCATCTGTTTTGCCTAACAACTTTCCGTTTTGAGAAAGGCCTTATGTCCTGCTTGAGCTCAATGTACAGAAAAATATTTATGATCTAAGTAAAGGTGGAGCAGGTAAAAAAAATAATTTTGAGATGGCTCCAAAACTGCTTAAAAGCTGCTCTGGTCTGTTGCAAGCCATTTTGGGTCAGCATCATGTTTGTCTCCTTGCTCCATTGGCAGTGTGAAAGGCAAACCTGCCTTATGCAAATGTAGAAGAGCCTGTCTCATGAGAAGTGACTGGGGCAAAGAGCCTCGTGGAGTCCTCGCCCAGAGCTGCAGACTGGTGGGTGAAAGAATGAAACTGAGACTTGAGGTGCGGGGAGGCTGAATAAAGTGATGAGAAGTGGAGCCAAGAACAAAAAAGGCTGAGTTCTGGGAGAGAGAGGAGGCAGACTGAAGGAAGATCTGGGACCAAATACAGGAGGGAGCTCCACTAGGTGGAAGGAAAGAAGGAAAGGGGTGGCTATGGAAAGTATGTATGCGGAGCAAACTGCAGTTGGAAGCCAATGGGGAAAGCACGTGTAAATGCTGCCACTGCTGTTAACTGCTCCATTAGCTCAGAGGGAGAGATCCACGCCATGGTACAAAAATTCCCAGACTCAGGACTGACCCAAAGGGATATCAGCGTGATGTAAGATCTGTTTTCCAATTTATTTATGAGCCTTTTAGAAAGATGACCGGCATGAACTATACTAAAATTATGCATATTTCAATGCTAAGGACTCAGGGGAAAAGAGATTACAGAATCAATGTTACTGCTTCAGTTGAAATGGAACTCTCCCTGTTCATATGCAAATCTTTAATAACATAATCATGTGCTAGTTTTTTCTACACGTCTCTTGCCTTATTCTTTGAATAGTTCTGACTTACTCTGGAATGAATCAGGGTTGTATAGCAAAATAGATTATTCTAGATCTCCACATATTAAGAAATCTGAGGTAATAAATGAGGTAGAGATTCCTGGAAGTGATAGGAAAGTTAAATCCACTTAAGATTGAGACCAGGATTCTCTAAGTGCCATTACTAAAGTCATAAGGTGGTGATAGGCAAATCACATATTCAATGATTTATGGTCACTTATACGTACCTCATTTTCAGGGGGCCCAAATTGATACTCAAGGTTTGGATACATTGAAGAGCTGAACTAGCTGAAACTGAGGAAAAAAGAGGGCCATGCTAGGAACATGTAAAGTTTAGCTTGGATATTTTCATAAAAAATTTCTAATAAACTCAAGTACCAGTAAAAAAGCAGTATCAACTATGAGTACATTGAAAAGACATTTTTTTTTTTGATACACTGAAAATAGAAAGTAGCCAGAATCTAAAATTCTCTTTTGTGCATATTATTACTGTGAATTCGGTGGATTCCAAGGAGAAAAATGACTGACTTCAATAACTGACTTACATCACTCAGGTGATCCAATTGCTCCAGATTTTTACCTTGCTGCATTTTAAGAAAATAGTGATTATAAAAACTCATCTTCTGTAGTTCACTCCAAATTAGTGTATTAATATGAAGATGTAATGGTAAGTATTATAAAATAAGTATAATCTTACATTAGGATACTTCTTTTTTTTTTCTTTCCGTACCTCATTTCTCTTCACTTTCTGGTAGTATAACTAAAATAAACTAAATCTGGTTTGTCACATATATAAATGTTACTGTAAAAAGTGCTGTAAAAGAGCCGAAGAGGAAATTAATAACTCTGGGCAGTAAACAAGGCCTGGGACCACACATTGAACTGTGGGGAAAACCAGAAGTATGTCTGTACCATCTATCTTACATGTGGATAAAAACCCATTCAGTCAAGTAAATGTAGCATAATGCATACACAAAAGTTGTACAATCTTAATTTCAGCTTTCTAATGTTTCAATCTTTGAAGTCTCCAGTCCTTTTAACATTCCTTAAACGTCATTTCACTGTAATTACTGTGTTTGCAATGAGAGACTTGTTTTCCCAAGTGAAGTTATTCACTACCAGACCAGAGCGGGAAGAGAGAGGCTCTGGGAAGGAGAGAAAAGCTGCAGGATTTTAGCTCACCTGTTTAAATGTCTTGCACACGTGGCAGATAATTCTGATGAAGCTGGGAGATTTTTCCTCAAAAATGTTCATTCGAGAAGAAAGAGGTCTTCACCTGGAGGAAATAGCAGGAAAGAGCTGCTGTTGCAGTTTATTCCTGAGTAGCTGCACGTCCATAACCTTGGGCCGGGCCATGGTGGAGGCATACCCGGCTCAAGACAGAGGTGAGTGTGCATTGCACAAGAGTGACCACTGGTGGATGAGGAAAACCTTATGGTGTATGAGACAGCTGCGGTGAACTGTGTTTATATTATGGCTGGGCAAAGGTGTAGGGTTTATGCTTTTTTTTTTTTTTCCCCACCAAAAAAAAGGGAAAACCACAGAAAGAAACTGAAACGAAAAGGAAACAAGTAAACAAATGTGGTTTTACAGAAACTGAGGGACAATTTATCCTCAGCACAGCAAGCAAAAACTTGGAAAACATTTGGAAAAGTCAGAAAACAAGTTAAAGTTGGTTGGCAGACTCTGACAGAGCTGACAGCTAAAACTACCCCTGGCATGTTGACAACAGTGTGGCATCAATCTGTGTGTAACAACCTATCCTTGAAAAACTCCATCCTGGATTTAAGCTAGCACTTCCTAACCTTTTCTCTACCCAGCCTCCAAACTGCGGCACAAAAAAGTTTTCAGACACGACTTTTAACTCTTTTACGAGCAGGGTCCGGTTTCCCCCCAAGCCGCCATCATGGCGGCAGGCTCCAGCCACACTCCCTGAGGGGCTTAGCTCCCTCCCTCCCGCCTCACCAGCCGGTGGAGGTCTCCCCTCCCCAGCTCCCCACTCTGCCCCTCACCTGGAGTCTCACACCTACCCCATGTTCACCCTTTCTTTCTGCAGGACATATTTCCGTCCACTAAAGCCAGGCCGTGGCAGGAAGACGAGGAACATCATGACAACATGGTGTCCCTTATTGTATCCCAACACACTGCAGGCCGTGTGCTGCCTGAAGGAGCCTTGAGCACCCTTTCCCCACAAGGTTATTAATTACTGCTCTAGAGTTATTATACAGCTGTATTAGTTGTTCACACAAAGGCTGGCACTTGAAACCTGTGGCTGGCAGTGCCTGCCCTGTGCAGGAGGAGGAAGCAGCCACAGGGGTCTGTTTGCTGTGGCTGCTGGGGTTATCACACCGGGTAAGCCCGAAAGATCGTCCTCTCTGTAAAAGCCACAAGTGTGATTCTCAGGACTGAGGTCCCCTATAGTTTTCTGTCAATATAAAGGATCTTGAGTGGGTCTGACATGGGAAATCGCAAGAGGTCACGGTAAAGCTTAAGCTTAGGCCCAGCAGCAGCCATTTCTGAGTTGCATGGTGGTTTGGGGCACATACCTCCACACCACATTCAATTGCTGTATGTTGCAGCATGAAGGTATGTCAATGAATGCCATGCCACCGCTTTCTGTGAAATTTCTGGCTGCATCCACTGTTTGCTGGTAAGGGCCAAGGCATACCTATTTCCCTTCATCTGTAAGCAAATTATTGACCATTAGATCTCACCTGAGGTGTGGTGGTAGCAATAAGCACAACCAGCCTTTAAGACCTGCAGCTTCAGTCCCAAGAAAAGTGGGTTTAGTAGGTTGTTTTCATGCAATGATCTCACATACTGCCGTATAACATGCTACAGAAGTTATTCTTTCCTCATTGTTACTACACCTTAAAAATAGTCTTCTGTTTTGAGATCCTTCAGTGTTCCCAGATTATCTGTATTTATACAGTCCTTGTGGTCCTAAGATCCCTATGTGTTTAGCTGGATGATACACAGATAGCCTGAGTTGTCAGTCACTCCATCTCCTATCCATCGCTTGAGAGGCTCACCTCACTTCTATATACTTCTTTTTATAATACCCCCAAGTGATTCAGATCAAACACCTCAAGTACATTAAAGACATCCGTACGTAAAATGTCAGCTTCTTTGAGGACGCAGCCAATGGTTGCACTGCACAGCTCATATGCGTGCTATAGTGACCATATTATTTTGATTACAAAAGAAAGCTGTGCTTTCTCAGTCATGGTATGCCTAGTTATCAGTTGCTGCCACATGCCACGTTAAGGTTGATACTTAGAAACTGATGGGGGAAAATGAATTGCTAACATCTGTTTTATCATTTTTTGATGAATGAAAAACCAAATAGAGACCTTATTTGTGCCTAGATCATTCAAAACAATGAAACTTACAGAGACTGATCATGTGTTGCATTTCTAGCAAACAGAGCTCTTTGTGCTTACTGAATGATTGTAGAGATACTGTTTAAAAAAAAAATATTCTCATATATGCTGCCATGTAGACAACCTGTCATCCAGCCCAGCAGATTGCAGCCTTTGGACACTTGTGTTACCGGTCACTGTATTACACACATTGAGGCATCTATCAGAAAAATGAAGATTACTTTTCTTTCCAATTTCTCATGTGCTAGAGCCATGTGAATAGTAGGTCTGTTTGGTTCTCAACTGCAAAAACAAATAAAAATTCCATCTTTAACACTTAGGAAACTGTCTATTTTTAGTTTGGTTTCCTATGGAAACAAGGCATCTGTGATCAGGCTGTCTCTGTGCATGTATCTGTCCTTGTGTACCCCCTAATAATTTTTGAGTCTAGTGGCCTTTTCCAACCAAGTGTGACAAAATGACAGAAGTTTCAAAGTAACCAGGTTCTAATACATTTCATGAAAATAAGCGGCCAGATAGTTGAACAAAAAAATTTGATATTGCCAGCTGAGGGAAGGCTGCAGCATGAACTTCTATCTTATGAGGCTCCAGAGAATCCGTGGAGGTGAGAGCTGCAGTAAATAACACCACTATTCAGAATAGCTTTGGTCCAAGGTCACATTTTTGTGCACTTCAAATTCATAAGAAACCAGGTTTAATTCATTCCACTGCTCACACAACTATTTGTTTAATACTTGCAGGGGGCCCCTTTCACTCCTCAGTCAAAAAAAAAAATAAGCCAGTTCTCCCCTTTCCAGGCAACCAGCAAAGAATCTAGTCCCAGATGTTTTCAAATTTGACCTGTCATTTGGGTCAGAGGATCAGGATCATGTGATACTAGTCTATGAAATTAAAGCTCCCCAAATGGTGTAGACTTCTGCATCAGAAAGCTTCAGGGAATGCCTGGAAGCAAGATGTCTTTGGGAATTAACCAGTGAGCCCTGCAAGGAGAAGGAAATAACGTAGGACTCGGCTCTCCTTTTTAAGCTGGCACTTAAAATATGTGAGCATATTAAGAAATAAATGTTAAAGATGTGTTGATTTTGGCTATTGGGAGAATGAAGAGGAGAAATGGAAACATTAGCAAGGCATGATACTGAATAGATCGTGGGATGGAAGGGTTACCAACTTAGATTATCTTGTTCCTTTTTAACTGAATCCATCTCTTGCTATGTCTTCAGTCTTCAAAATATTGTCCAGAGCTGGAAAACTAGCAGCCAAAAGAGCAGTCTTTTGGGGTAAGGAAACTGAAACAGAACATAGAGCATTTAATAGCACATAAGTAAAGCTTACCTAGATTGCAGGTTAGAGATGTTCCAGTTCACTTCGTGCAGGCTAACTCTATAACTGGAATCACTGAGGCAGAAAGTAAAGACACTCCTCTCTCTCTCTCTGAGCTGGAGCTGAATCTGTACAGCTATACTTCTGCAATGTTGCATCCAAATTAATAAGATCTGCCACCAAGGCAGAGCTGCTTCTGGATCTGTTTTGTGTGGATCTGTGTAGAGACTTACTGGCCCAAGCTGGTGCTTGCTCAAGGCTCTTTGCACTGGGCTCTATTGTACAACCAACCACATACAAGACGTGTGAGGAGCAGTGACTGTAGATGGTGTGTTACTAGGGGAGCTAGCAAGGCTAGCAAATTGGGGAAAACTGCAGCTTCCGCTTTCCCCGGAGACCAAATGTTTTTCAAACCCAGCTAAGGTCTGCAGAGAAATCTCAGCTGATTTGTAGCTCTTTTCCACTTTCTAAGCTTATAAGAATGCAACATCCTGGGAGACAAATAAGCCTTTCAGTATGGAAACAGTTTTCCTAACAACAAAACATCCCAACCAGAGAGACACTTCCCTACAGCTCTGACCACTACCTTGCCTCACTCTTTGTGGTGGTCGCAGAACCTCGGATGGATGGAGATGATGAAGATATTTATCTTCACCATGGTGTGGTGAGAAGGAGATCCCATGAGGTAAAGGTTTGGGATTTTCCCCAGGTTAATGTTACAGGTGCCATTTCTATCATGTAGCACTCTGCTGTTACCTCGTCCTGTTCTGCGTAATGTGCCAGTAAAATCAGTTACACTGCTTATTTGCTATTGCACGGACATTACGATTAGAGTTTTCCTAATTTCTGAGCTTTTACATGGTATAATAATGAAAGTCCTTGAAAAATAAAAATAGGCAGACATATTTTTGAGACCATTTTCCTGACACTGAAAGGTAATATCTTTTAGTTGTATAGGTTTTTTTCTTTCCAATTTCCACAACAACACTTACCGTAATTCATAAAAAAAAGGAGTTTAGAAAGCAGTGTATATAATTAATGTATCGATCTATTTTTCCATTATGTTTTTATCACAGGTGAAAAATGTGCTTTTGATGAAATTGTTGATTAAAGCTACACAAAAATCCATTATATTTACCTTACTTTTCTTTACCTAATGAAGCAGATGGATATAAAATGTAGGAATGCCATATTGACCTTTAGCAGAAATATATATGGCATATAACTTGATACCTATAAGATAATTAATATTAATCTGACCTTTCTAGTTTCTGGGCTAGAGTTCTGTTACTAATAGCAGCTACATAATGTGTTTGTGTGCTTTCACCAAACAGGTCACACACTGACTAAGAGGAGGAAAATGTGGATTAGCTGGGGCTGTTCTCAGCATCCCCTAGATTCAGGACAGGGAGGAGGAGCAATCCCATCTTCCTTGGCAACCCTCTCGGACGCCTTGGTAGGTCAGGAATGCGGTTAGTCCTTCTGTGGGCAATATGTTTTAAAGGAGAAACATTTGACTGCTGACCACCAGGTGAAAGTGCAGAACCAGTTAAAACAGGGTATTGGATGGTTTCAACAGTCCCAGTCCTATGCTAGTCACTCCCCCTGTGCAGTGACCAGTAGCACACTCGGTTTGCTCAGCACCTAACATGATGATACAGCAATGTTATTTTACATTATAAGATAGCGGGGGCTGTGTAAGTATGTGACTATGGCTTGCCTAGCATGGAATTACTCAAAAGCGGCTTTTGCTTTCAAAATTCAGATCAAGCCTAGGTCAAATTAACTTTAAGCACAGACAAGTCCTAAAAAAAATGCAAAGAACTCTGTAATAGGCTTTAAGGAATGTTCTATTCATAAGCATTTTTCTAACTATCGATTCAGTGATTGTCCTTTTCTAAGATTTAAAAACATTCCTGGATGTTTGCTGTGTTATTTAGCAGCAGTTGTCATTCATATTGGCATGAAAATACAACTTGTGCCTCAGTTTCTCCTTGGTCATTTGTTTAATGTTGGCATTTTGATCCCCAGTAGAAATAAGAACTTGTGTTTTTCAGGAAAACCAGAAGAATCCAAAGCAAAATCCCATTCTCTTTTGTTTGGGCCAAGAACAAATCTTCACAGTAGAGCCAGCGTGCCCAGCGCTGTCTCTGTGTTCACACCTCTTAAAGCTCATGAACTCTTAGTGGGCATTTGTATTGCTCGCCTTCAGTCGAAGGTGCCCTTTGAGAGCAAGCTCACAAAGATGTGTGGAAAAATGTTTCATCCGCATTGGGCATTTCTAGATTAGCTTAAGCAGTTTTGTCACTACATATCTCCACAGCAAAATACTCTTCAAATGTCAAAGTAAAGGGGTGAAGATGCAGACAAACCCTTATCCTCTGCTTGTTCAAAGTGTGTCCAGCTTTCCCAGTCAACTGAGCACTGTCTTTGTACTCTGCTTTGTTTTCTCATGGCATCACTCCCCCCCATGCTGTGAGTGCCACAAGGCTGACCCCAGTCACTTCTGTACATACAGTATGCTGCATAATAACACAAGAAGGCTTCACATTTCGAAACTAAATGTATTCTTTATTAGGAGCACTGGTTAGCGCTAAGCTGTGACTGCAGCCGGCGCTCCAGCCATTCTCATTCAGACTGAATCCTTGGGTGCCTTCACTCGCGCAACCCCTGCTCCTCCCTTCAAATTCTAGACAGGCTGTTATCAGCAGTTGTCTGCCTGCTACATAGACCAAATGGAAAGGCTCCCCTTTCTCGGGATCACCACCTATAACAAGTTTCTCAGCTTCAGATTTCTTCCCTCTCTCTTACTTGACTGTACTTCAGTGAATTACCCTACTCTCCTTTCTACGGTCTATGACTTCTCCCTTAAAGTTCTATTAAATTCTTCCTTTTCTCCCGCTCCCCTCACTGTCTTACGGACATTTACACCATAGACTCTTTCCCAGTCCCAGTGTTTTGCTTATTATCATCTGGCTGTTTCATACTTTTCCTGGCTTTCAACCTACAGCATTCTGATCCCCTCAGGATCAACAACATTGTCCTTCTCTCAGTTCTGGGTCTATTTATATATGTATACATATATATATATATTCCCAAGACTAGATTTTTATGCAAACTGTGTATGTTCAATCCATAAATAAAATATTTTGAGAATATTTTTATATTTCTGTCTCTTTACACTCAGCAGCATAACCGTCTTCTTTTAAAGATGCTTGCAACTCTTTTTCTGGCTAATATAAATAATGTAAATAATTCATGTATTTAGTAACAATAAATATTCATATTTCATTTGAACCAGACAGTGGTCGTCTAGATTAAATTAAACTGCTTTGGATTCAAGAGCTGGCAATCTCCCCATGCCAAATAAAGGATTTTAGTCATACTTCATTTAAAGTATATAACTTCCAGAAGTGGGAGGGGAGGAGGAAAGGAAATGGACTCTCTTACTCAAACATATAACACATCTGTCTATTGACTGTACTGTCTTCAGACTTTGCTACAAGCAAATGTATTTGTTTCTGGAACAGACTAAATGGATGCTGAAAGGAAGAATACAGTTTGCATACTTTATGACCATAGATAGCTATGTCAGAGTCTTTTACGGTTTTTGGAGTTCAATTCTTAGTGAGTTGTATTTCTCTTGCCTGGGGAAGCTTGGTAATTTTGGGGGCCATTTGAAAAAAACAACAACCAACAAACCATTAAAACAAGAGTAATGAAATACAAGTCTCCTCCCCAAAGTAACCAACACCTTTTCCTTATATTATTAAACTCTTAAGCTGTATTTTCATTTGTCCAAAATTTTCATCATTAATGAGAAACAGGAGCTTAATAAGCATGGAGCAGGAGTGAATTTTAACTGTGGGAGAGATTTAGGGATTCTGCTTTGAACATTTGGAGAAATGGTGGTTTCTTTCTTACCTGTTCCAATCTATCATGCAAATACGGGGCCAGAGTGGGACGAAAAGTGCTCATGTTTTCTTTCTGTGCTTCCTTGGTGTTCGTCTACCTTCCTAAATCTGTAAAACAGGCTACTGGGCAGGAGGGCCCTGTCGTACATTTTCTTGCTTAGGAAATTGAAGTGCACATGGCTATAACAGTTCTGAGCACTCTATATAAACCAGAAGAATTCAGAAGTCAAAAGCAAACCTTGCTTCCTGACCAGATGAGGTAGAACCACCAAATCTTAGGCAATGAGCTCTGCAGAACAGAATAGAGAGATTTCTCCAAACAATTGCTCAAATGCTGCATATATCTTCATGAGGAAAAAGATCTCTATTTTTAAACTAGTCTGAGCTAAACCATGTTAAAATCCTGATGAAGATAGAAGATAAAGCTATTGTATTTTAACATGCATTATCTAGTTGAGGTTAATAATGAGCTTATTCATAGGAGTTCCTTAGCTAACATGATATTGAATCTATTTATACTGCATTATGGTACTGGTTCTTGGGTTAAAGATACAGTGTGTGCCTTTCTGTTCAGATCAGGCAATTCTGGACTGGGCCTGTAAAGTTTGAATGTAATTTCAAAGCTAGGCGGTTTAGGGAGTCAAATTATTTTGTGAGTTTTCCCTGATTTCCAAAAGAGCTGGAGATGAAGATAATGGGATGTTTGGGGTCAGCATGTGGGCGGAATGAAGTGGGGAGGGCGGCTTCAGGCCTGTGGGTTCCCTGAGAGGCTTCCCCAGTTTGCTGGGAACAGCCTCGTTAGTCACAGAGACATTAATAAATCCTTTGTGTTGTTATTTTTGCTTGCTTCTGTGTTCTTTCCAGCATTCAGCAGGATTTAGGGCAAGTAGGCTGTGCCAGTAATGGGAGGCAAACACTGAGATGGCCAATGGAAATATTCTTCTTCTTATGCATGCTCACCATAAAACATTTGCAGGTGGGCCGTCTGGAATCACAGCCATGACTTTGCCTGGTGTTATTTCCTCATTTGTTGTTTTCTCCATCTGCTCATTTATTTTCCTGGTTATGGTCTTCTTCTCTCTGTCTCCATTTCCCCCTGCTCATTTGTATAAGTAGAAATATCCTTCCCTCCGGCAACTGTGTAATATGCTTTCTCTTTTATGTATATATTTGGCTTGCAAATAGGTAGCTTAAAAAGCTGAGACAAGACATAGAAGCCATCATCAAATTCCAGCAGATTCTTTGCATATTTAGACTATATTCCTGCAGATTTTCTCATTTTTTCCAGAGAAATGTTTTTGGCCATGGCATATCACAATCTAAACACACAGTAGTGAAGCTTTATTCAGGACAGGTTAGGTGGGAGAAGCAGAGAACGCAATGCACAGGCTCAGTTACCACCTCACTTGTGCACAGCAGGGACAGGGAACGACTGGGTTTGCTGAGCAAAAGAAGGTGCTTTGCAAAATGTATGGCTTCTGCCTCGCTGCTGAAAAGAGTGGCTGTATTTGTGCTTGATACCAGCTGTGGGGTGCTTCTCCTCTGTTTATGCTTGTGATTTGCCAAGGAGAATTGCAAACAAACTGAAATCTAACCTACCATTCTTTCCTGGGTGGTGAAGATTTTGGGTCTGACCTCTTAGACAGTTTAAATCAGGAGCGAGTTAATGGATTACGAAGGAGTACAGGGAGGGGGGCAGCCTCTTCTCTGTCAGATGGTGGTGAGGGCTACTGCACTCCCTGCTAAATCTGCCCTTTCACAAAGGCATGCGAGTGTGGTATTATAATCTGTTATTGTTATTTTCAGCTACCCATTCCGCCTGGAAGTGAAGTTTGATCTGCAGCACTGGGGAGCCACTGGAGGCTGGCGGATAAGGTGCAAGCTTGGGTCGCTGGTGTTGTGGACTGAACTGTTTTCTCCCCTAAAACGTACGGGTTTTGACAATGATTTCAGGATTTCCCCCCAGAAATGGATTCTCAGCTTTTCCACAGACTCACTGTCTGACCTCTGTCCAACTCGGTCATCTTTCTACGCCACTCATCCGTCCCATCTGTTTGGACTTTAAGCTCTTGAGAGCAGCCGTTGTCTCCTAAAATGTATTTATTTTGTACAGTACCTAGCACCATGGGGCTCCTGCCTCAGTTGGAACCACTGGGTGTGACTGTAATGTAAATACTGAGTAATAATAATAGCATATGTGGGGGTGTAGAAACAGGGAGAGAGAGAAAAATATTTTCCCCATTCTTGTCTGCTTTTTGTTGTTGTTCTATTTCCTATTCACAGAAAGCATACAATACTGATTAATGAAAAATTTCTGGCTCCAGTTCAGTATCTGGCTTCAGTACATTTGCTATTTGATATCTGAGATATGTACAACATGTTCACAGTGAATTCTCCAACTGAAAACAGTAGAGTTCAAACCAAGTCAATTAATTCACAGAGTGAATGGATTCAAGCCCAGATTCTCGTGCCTTGTGGAGGCCTCTTTGAGTCTCCTGCCAAAAGATATCTGTTTATAAATGCAGTAAACGTAACTATTTGATACTTATAGCTCTTACAGCCTTATGTGATTTTTTCCTTGTTATGGCTGATCTCTGATAATTGAGTTACATTTTGCAGACATTTCAGGCATTCTCTGTCTCTCTGCGCTTTCTTCCCCCCCTGGCGCTGCAGCTCAGCCAGTGCTTTGGACGGTTTCACGTTTCCTTTCTTTTTGTTGCCTTGGATATTCTGCTGAAGTAAGGCATAACAAAACTGGATCCAAAATCCATATGTACTTCTAGCCAGGCTCCGTCTTGAACCTGCTTTGTGGCTCTTGCCTGTGAGAAACTTTACCATTTCTGCGGAAGGAGAGGAGAGATAAAACCTTACAATGAAAATGACCGTTGTGTTCTGCATTGGTGATCCAAGAACATTAATAATAGATCTTTGTTGAGTAGTATCTCTCATCCCGAACATTCATGCATTTAATCAACTGATGTATATAGTACAGTAGGTATTTTTGAAAAAAATTCATCGCTTATGTGGAGTACAGCAGGTAACGTTATAAAACCAAATGGAAAAAACAATATATGGGGAATATTTATCCATGTGAAAAATTAAGTTAGAACAATGCGGGGTGGAAATATGGGCAGGACATATGGGCTAGCATTTCTTTTCTAATCGGAAACATTCAGGATTTCTTTCTTTTATTCTTTAAATCTTGTTCTTGTTTATTTTTAATCTCCTTGTTGTGCCCTCTCCTTTCTGTCTCCCTCCAAGTGAGGGTGCCCCAGGGCTCTTTTAATTGTGTTCTCCTCTCTTCTCTTCATACTCTTTGCCCCTTTTTTAATCCAACCATTCAGCATATTCACCTGCTGTCTTTACACCCACTATTCTCTGACCTTCTGCTTCTGAACTGTTTCAAATCATCCATCTCAGACCATGGACGGGTCTTCCTGGCTGTTTTGCTATAACTGAAATGCTTTATAGACAGAAGTTAACTCCTAATACATCCTTAATATTTCTCTCATCCTGTTCTTTATGATCCTTGGCTGCACCACTCTTCCCTTGCTGCTCAGGTCTGCTTTGATTCATTCCAGTCTTTGGCCCAGAAAACAAGGAATTAATCCCTTTCCATCTCATGGACTTCTCATCCATTTTTTCCAAAGGAACGGCACGAGTAAAGATTATTTTCCTTGACCCTTCCTCTGATAAATTCTTCTAATTACTCATCTTATTTTACCTCATCATCCCTACTATTTACTTAATCCCTACTATTTTCCTTAATCTTTTGGATCCTTCCTTACCTTTGTCCCTGTTGTGTTCTTGTGCCTTTCACTGCAGTACCCACCAACTCTCCTCCACCATGGCACCTGGATGAGCTGCTCATGGACCAGTATCTCATACAAACAAATTTTTATATTATTTCTCATCAATGAGTGCCTGTCTCCTCTTGGTTCTCCAGTTTCACCTCCACGATAATAACAAAATAAAATCAGCCAGCAAAAGACACTTGGGGAGGCAGGAAAGATTAATAATATCCATAATTAAAAAGTACATTAAAAATGCATACACCGTTACATTATTCCCACCCCCCCGACAAGTTCTGTGTACCATTTCTATTCTGAAATATTTTTTTTTTCTGAAATTTTTATGCTGTCTTATTTTTTTCTATGTATTTCTGCAGCACCCAGCACAATGGAGTCCCATTCTGCTATATTATCATAAATGCTGCTGAGAGGGAGCTGTAGCAGATGAGTACTCCCCAACACTATGATGAAGTATTAGAATATTTTGTTCAGCCGCCTAAACAGAGGTAACGTGAAGCTGGTACAATATCAAATGAATATATATTGTCCTCAATATTTTTAGACTAGGAATTAGAAGACAGTTTGTAGCTGCCAAAAGTTCTGGAATGGCCTCACCAAAAGGATTGTGTTTCAAGAACAGCTTAACGAATTAATGAAAGAGATTGTAAAGCAGGATAATGGCAATCTTGAAACCACTGTTTCTGATCATGAAGCTGGGGGTATTTCATTTGTTGATTCATTATCCACAAAAGCATGGTGAAAAGAGATTTGATCAGTGAACATGAGTTGTGTTGTATTTGAGTGGTATTTAACTAATTCCATGCTTTAGGGCTTCTACTTTCCTCTGAAGCAACATCAACTGGCTAGATATGAGATGTAGTATGTAGTAGTCTAGATGTATCTAGAAGTCTACTATCTAAAGAGGTTTTCCTGTTTGTAATGGTGCATCTTAATTGCCTGGGTTGACTGGGGGGGGTTAGCTGCATATGCTCAGCTCACGGGATCTGGAGTCAGTCCTGCTCCCTCCTGCTGCCACTCAATGGCAGAGAGCTTTCCATTCTTTCACAGCAAAGACACGAAGCTTGCTCATGGTCTCTGGGAGGCGTTTTGTGTCACGTGAAATGGGTGACCTGCGGTACGTTCTGGATTTGGTGTCTGTGCTGGGGTTATCCGCAGCTGCTGGGGCTCAGCAGCATTGCCGCACGCAGCCTTTCCCAGAAGCTCCCATTGCCGTTCGCCAGCCATCTCCTGCCTGCGTAGGGAGGCAGTCGGGATGCGCTTGGCAGATGCTGCTCAGCTAATGGGATCCCTGCAAAGGGTGCTATAACCTTCCGCAGGCAGTAGCACTGCTGTCAGCGCTAGCACGCTGAGCTGTTATTTGTGGTATATTTCGATAAGGAAAGATAACTGAGGAAATAAGTGTCAAAACTTAAATCATTTCACATTGTAAACTGTTGAACTGCTTTAATCCTACAATAGTTCTGCTTCTTTCAGTTTATTTAAGTTCAGTCACAGCTAGAAAATCAGTTCCTCGGTATTTTTGCAACCACAAGTAAACCTTGCCAGCAGTAAGAAAGAGGGGAAAAGGTGAAGGGTTGAAACAGTAAAGCCTAGAAAATAATGAAATGTCAGCATTACTGTGCTGGTAGCAGATCCGTAGCAAACCAGCAAAGAGCAAAACCGATCATGTTAAACAGCCAGGAATAGCAAATGTAAGAAAGCTATTTGGACCCTGGGACAATACTCCATCACAAGAAATTGCAGGAATGTGCAGGAAGGCTTTTGTTAGAAATTCTGAGAAGTCAAGAGCAATTCTTTCTTCCACTTCTCTCCTTAGAGCATTTATTAAGGTTATCATTCCAAATCTGTCTCTCCTTGTCTTGAGGAATTCTCCCGAATTTTATCCTAAGATAAAACCTTATGTGTACTAATTTAAAAAAGACATCCAACAGACTCTTTGCTGGACTTACCTTGCATATATATAGGTGGAATTTCATTCCAGCACTGCTCATGTGTAGTAGAAAGTGCTTGCACAGCAAGCTATGATTTCCCTCCTCCTGCTTAGGAAAGCATCAGTATCACATGGTCAGGGCATCCCACCATATACCATGGACACCATCTAATTGAAAGCATGTGAAACCAAATATCTGGTCATCAACCTCTAACTGAAATGGATTTTCAGAAAACTTTTCAACAATTCCAAATAAACGAAGTGTGTTGATAGACAAATTCCGAGCAGAAGGGAGAAAGTCTAGATTCATCCATTTTAAACTGTGAATTCAGAAACAGCTTCTGTCATGCCACAGGTTTGATGTCTCCCTGCCCAGATTTTCCTCATACCTTCCCTTCCTTTCATCCTGATGATTAGAACTTCCCTTGGGATGTCTGCTCCAAGATAAGCATATCCAAACAACCACATTGACTCGAGTTTCTCATAGATCCTCTCTCTCTCCTCTTCAGCCTAGAGCTCTAAAATGCTACTGCTTTAAAGTGTCTCCATAAAACATCTCTATCCAGCTGTCTCCTAGACAATTCACCGTCTTCCATATCTTGCTCATCTCTTTCAAACCCTTTACTCACCGCTTCCTTTGTCCATCATGTTATTTAAAAAATTCTATCTATCCTCGTTACGTATTAGTGGCTTCTGTCATGTTTACAGTCAGGTAATTTAAATTTTGCTCATCTTTGCTCTACTCTCTTCAGTGTTTTTAGGTAGATGATGGTTCATAAAAGTACGCAGCAATGTAAAAAAGAAAAAGTGAAATGAAACCATCAAATAAAGCTAAGAGTGAGGCTGAGACCTATTCGCAGATGTTCAATAAAGTCAAAAAGAAGCTGATTTGAGGGGATAAATTATTCATAGCTAATTATTTGCTCTTCTTTAATGCTAAATATCCTACATTTCAGCCTCCTGCAGGCAACTCAAGCAGTGATTCCCGAGTTTTTTAACAGCAACAACCACACAGAGTTTTTGAAGTGTTTTTGGTCCCTCCGGGTTGACAGGTGCTACATAAAAAGCAGACAGGATATTGTTATTAAGACTCTTGAGAGTTTGAAGCATAAAGTCCTGTAGAATGAGCTGAGATTGTATCTTCAAAACACACATATTACAGCTTCAACGCACTCATAGGCTCCGGGCTGTTCTTTCGGCACAGGCTTGAGCACAGAACAGTGTGTCGGTTGCTCTGCCCTGGGGACTTGGTGACTCCAGCTCGGGGCTGAATTGCAGTTCATCATCTGCATCTACAGTGCCGTGAGGAGAGAAGAGAAGAATGTATCATTTGCCTGCACTGCACCGAGAGTTCCTCGTTCTCCTACCCACATGCTGACTTTGATGTTTGCCCAAAAAGCAGTGGGTGGACTCAGGTTTCTGGTCTTTCTCCTTGCTTTCCACCCATCCCAGAGTAGGTAAGGACTGGGCACAAAGCTGTAAAATGCAAGATACAGCTTGCCTTTTCATGATTTTTCACAAACTCATAGTTCAAGTCTCAAACTGACCGTGCCTTTTCCTTTTGGCTCTGGATACCCTGCACGCGGGCCTGTTTTATTCAAGGAAGTTGCTACCTCCTTGTTTTTCTGTAATTCAGATTATTCCAAGTCTGGCATATAGTTATCCATCACTGAACTAAGCCATACATATGCAATACACAAAAATGACAGTTGTAAATCCAATGTAAAGATTACAGTGGAAAAAGACTTGCTTTCCTTTCTTTCCTTTTTTTCCTTCTTCCCCACGCCCCCCCCCCCCAACTGGAGATGCTTGTGTTATTTAAATGAACTCAGGCAGCCCAAGTCAGTCCTTTGACAACCTAAGCCCTTTGGTAGTCGGTTGTGACTGGCACACAGCCACTTACTTCTGCACTTGCCCATAATGAAATCCATTCAAACGTATCAGCTCCCTGAGAATGATGTGCCTCAATCTAAGATTACCATGAAGGAACCTATGAAACAGGCAGCTACAAAGCGAGGACTATTTATATGCATCATTTTATTTGCATTGTAAAAGGCTTTTTCCAACACACAACAAGATCCAAGTCATCTGAGATGTTTCAGGCTGGCTACTGGAGTGCAGTGTATATTTTGTATATGTATTTATATGTAGATAGGTATGTATATACTGTTAGAAAGATATTAGCTCAGCAACTTCAGAGTCATATCAGGCTATGAAAGTAAGTCAGGGTGCTTATACAGACACTGAGTAGTATGTTAAAGGGCTTGTTTTTTGGAAATAAAAGCTTAATTTCATTATCATAATGATGATAACATACAGCTTTGAATGGTATTAGTTCCTGTTTACATTACTCATGGTGTTGGTCTAAGCTGCATTTGCCATCTAGACATAATTACTATTTTATTATTATGTTTTTCACAGTTAAGTGGAGCATTTTAGCACAGCTGAATTGCTGCAAGCCTTGGTGGAACAAATCTATTAGTGGTATGGCTTGAAACAATACACAAAAGAGCCCTGTGTGTGGTCTGCTCTACATGCTTTTCACTTCCTTATGTTAAACAATAAATCTCTGAGTCAGCTAGAACTCAGAGACTAACATCCAACGAGAGCCGCATTTTATCTTTTATTCATTGGCAGGAACATAGCTGTAGGAGGTATTCAAATCACACTTTTATTTAAACAAACACAGCTGGATCACAGCCTCTTAATATAGCAATTCTCTAATGAAAAATAACAACATAGTATTTATCTCTTTTCTTTTGTGCAGCTCTCAATTTGCTAAAATTAGGCAGACTTCAATCCCATACAAAATTGGCATGTTTTCATGACCAGAGCTCATAGCAACTAACTGCAAAATTATAATGGGAATGTAATTATAGTAGGGCATGTGAAATACACATCCTTTTGCTGCTGTAAGCTATATGGGGTTATACAATTATGCTGTAATAACATCATTTATCTTAAAGAAGTCAGACAGCTGATTTCATTTATTTAACTTGAGTTCTCCCGTTATGTGCTGTGTCAGGTTAACATTAATGTATGGCACAAAGTAATACGGTGCAAGAAGTGAGGGCTTCCCCAAGACGCATTCTTCCCTTGTTTGCACGAGTTTGTTTTCTTCTTTATCCCTGTGAGTATTTGGAGACAAACAACTTGAGTTTCTAGCTCTTTGGGAGCCTTGTAAAACATGTATTTCTATCTTTGCGGCTGCAGTGCTCGTTTCCTTCTGTGGTTGTGATTTGGGGCCAACAATTTGTAATTAACTGCAGAAGGATGTAACTAAATAAAACAGCCAAGTTACCTGGCCACATGCTGCACGAGAGTTTGAAAATAGTCACCTTGCGATTTATTTATGTGGTGTAATAATTAATATTGGCCAAATTCCTGCACTCATCCTAGGCGAAACAATCGCATTGAAATCAACAGGACTTTTGTAAGTCAGTCCAATCTTTTATCTCCTCAGGATTAAGCAGGCTACCCAGAATACCATATTTCTATAAGAGATGCAGCATTTAATGATCATTTTTAGGATTATTCAAGCCTGTTATGATACACTGGGAGTAGTGGCTTGGAAAGAGTTGCTTTGCAGAAACAGGACAGGGACGTGTGACACTAGAAAGACACTAATAAATAGCCAGGAAGGAGTGCAAGGTGCTGCATTCCCAGCCAGGTATCCTGGGAAGCTGTGTGACTCTCAGCACAGAAAGGATGTATGGGGCAGGGAGACTATCATCTGAGAAAAACCTCTTCTTCAGGAGAGGGACTTTGATCAGATATCAGGTATCGTTGCCAGCTATTTGTGCTTTACTATAATAAATAATGATAGTAATTATTATTGCTGTCCAATAGGACAGTGCAGGCACAAACCATAATGAAGTCCACATCTCTGGAAGTATTTTACTAAGCACTGGGATGTATATTCCTGCCAAGTCCAGTTCTGTAGCTTGGGATCACACCACCATCCTAACACTATGTTTCCCCTTCCTTCTTCCCAATCAAGCTATTTTCAATAGACAGACACACAGTGAAAACTTTTAATTTCAGTCTGAACTCTCCATGTTCTCAGTGTATTAAATATGCCTTTTGTGGCCTGACAAAATACGCTATTATTGATGAAGGTCGCAAGTTTGGCTTTCTTCAACAGCCATCAGTTCACTATTCATGCGTAACTCCTGACGCAGACTGGGCTAAATAAACTTTCTGTCCGTTTCAGAAGGCTGGTGTTTAGCACACTTTCTATAATGGATTTTGAAAAGACTTCAGCCTGTTTAAAACAACGGCCATGTGGTTTTCAATACTGGAGGGCTGGCCAGAATGTAAATGGATATGACACACGTTGTCAATAAAAAGTCATTTTACAACTAAACACACATCTGTAATTTTAAGGACAGTTTTGGGACCAGGTCCACATTTGTTCAAATGTATGGGGCATGGATATCTCATGTGGGGCTGAATTTTGACATCGTTATTTTGGATTACAAGCTCCACTTCCCAGTAAAAATATCAACTTTTGTTTGACCAAATTTATATCAAATATCTTGGTTTTCTGAAGAAGATCATTTGTATTTGTACCTAACTTATTGTGTTTCCTACTCTTTTTTTTTTTTTTAGGCTTTCTTCTTCTGCCACTGTAGATATATCTATGATACAATATCTGAACTGTGCTAGCCTCTGGAAGTTATTGGTCAACCCTCATTAAGTCCTATAAGTGAGGACTGGAATGCAAGAAAATCCCCCAAATTACTGGTCTGTAATAACTGCAGCCCCAGAAAACAGAATTTTGCTAACAGGGACCTTTGCTTTTTACTTTTTGCCATGAAATGCACAGTTTACTCAAAGTGCAGCCAATGTTTCTACAATCTAACTTCCCTTAAATAAGTGTGGCTTTGCAATATGCACTTTTCTTCTCTGGTTTGGAAAGTTTGTTGGAGCTGAGGTTATTCATCATGGTGTTACTGAGAGCCAAAAATTTCTCTGTAAATGGCTCTTTAAGAAAGGCTTCTTTCCAAAGGTACAGTTGCATCTGGCTATTATATGCCCATTGAACACATCTTTGAACCTTGGAAGCTAAAGCAAAAATATAGTGAAGGGTTACTTAGAAAAATATAACGAAGAATTCTTGAAACTTCTTCTCAGGTAAGACAGAGTTTGATCATACAACAGGGTATAAATTACAATATGGGGCCTCAAGATTGTATCAAATAGAAAGCTTAGAAAGACACTGAAAGATGAGGGGACCTCAGGAAATTTCACAAATACCTGTGCAGACTCTCAAACAGTGAGCTCCCGTCTCACGTTATAAAAGAAGCCATGGAGAAAGGCGAAATATTTTGCTTTCATGGCAGAGAGCAGTTCTTGAGGGGAGAAAGGACGTTCCTCTTCAGTCAATGTGTGATTCCACTTTCCAAACTAAAACTATTGGTTTTAGTATTTATTTTTCTTTTTTTTCCCCACCTCTACAGTTGTCGTGTCTGTCTAACATGGTATCTACCGTTTATTGGTATCTTTCTGGTGTCCCATGTCACTGACCTTTAGCTATCCCAGTTTTCACTATTACAAATCTTGGAAAATTCAACCAGGAGCCACTTGAGTGAAGTGAAACCTTGAGAGCAAACTGAGCTTATGAACACAGCCTACGTTCCCGGAGACGTTTGGGAAGGTGTGGAATAGAAGAGTAGTCGGTGAGCAAATACTCCCAGAAACGCATTTGGCAGGCACTACTACTCTTCCAGGGACTGTCCACCCCCGACTCAAAGTGAAAAACAAATAAATTAACCTTGGCGTTGTCCTTGAGGAACGAAGCTCAGTCAAAATGATTTCTTCCTATGGATGCCTTGCAGATCATTGTAATGACAAGTAACTTGTCTGGGCACTGTGACAATTTCTGGATTTTGTCTATGGATGTGAAGTTTCACTGAACACAGCGCTCATGAATGCAGATAAATTCCTTTTGGATCTAATTCCACTATGGTCCACTCCACTATTAGAGATGGGTGTCAAACATTAAGGCAAAAGCACTCAGCTGCTCCAGATGTTTATTCAAAACCATTTGAATAAACTAAGCTGAGATGGAGCAGCCTCAGGAGAATGAGCTCTCTCGCAAGATGTTTGATACTTCCTGTTTCTGATTTTACAAAAAATAAATATTTCTAAATACTGTTTCAGCTTTTGTGCCTCTATTCCTGATTAGAACCAGGAAATGTGGCATTTCTCTGGGGAGGCAAATGAAATCAAGGGAGGGACATCAAGCCACTTCTTGATACTTCACAAAGGTCCTGGTTCAGGTTCTTGGAGAAGTGAGTGGTTCTCCCATTCCCAATATGCAGAGCTTAAGAAAAAATGCAGCACTAGCAATTCACAGGTTTGTCAGCGTAAGCCAGAGTGACGTAACTGAAAGAATATTCATTCCCCTAAAAGAAGTGTGGTTATAGAGCAATAAAGTCAGCATGACTGTGTACAGTGGCAGTATGTTAGTGGTTCTTTCATTATTCTGCATAAGGCATCAAATCAAGCAGGACTTCAAACGTAAATGGAAACAAAATAAACAGGGAACCAGTGGTGGCTTCTAAGCGCTGTCTTTCTGTGCAGCTGCTACATTTTCAGTGATCACCAGGAATGCCAGCACTGGAGCCTGCTGATGTCGTTTCACCTATAGGATGCAAAGCTCTGGGTGTCCCTAGGAGAGACACAATTTTGTATGTGCGTGTGAGAGATAATGTGCACAGAGTTTGGACTAAACGCAGACTGGAAAAAGCACAACTTTGGCCATTTAGGAGCCTGTCCAAATGTGCATCCCATGTATCCTTTCTTGTAGGGAGCCCTAGCCTGTCCGTTCAGTTTTATGGTGAAATTTGGAAAGGGCCTCTTGCATGTTTTCCTTAATGACATGGTTCAGGAAGACCTTTTGTTTGCTCTTATGGATGAACGTAGAGTTCATCTGCCAGTACATCATCAGCAAACACAGCCTCACTCCGTCTGTGTTCCAGTTTGTCCAAATTCCATGTGGCTGTGTCAACACAGCACCAAGCCCAAGTTAATATATTTAGTCACTGGCAGGGCTTTCCCATTCAGACTTGGCATGACGTTAACCACAAGGCTTTGACCACCTTGGAAAGTGGACAGATTGAGCTTGTGTCTGTTCACACAGCGTGTGGAACCATTGGAGCACCAGGGCCACTTCCACTTTGAGCACCTTTTTTGTATACTTGCTTATTTTCTTAACGCATGGTATTCAGTTGTCTCCCCTCCTCCTTCCTTTCAGCAGCATCAGCACAAGGCTAATTTTGATATAAAGCCTGGGGCAACTTGTCAAAAAGTTTAAAATCAGATTTTTGATGTATTATATCATCGTGCAGAAGACATCAAATACATTTTATCAGATGCTTTTCCTGAACTGTTAAACTATTAGCTGTGTTTTCCCTCCAAAACTGGGCAGAATGGACTACTTGTGTTAATGACTCTCAGGAGCACCTACAACAATGTGACACTTTTGTTTGTGGCTTATACTTCTATTAAGCAGTGGTACGTAAGGCAGAGAATATTATGACAGTAGGCAAAGTTTTGAACATGGAGTGCTGAGCAAGTATGGCTTTAGGAGTAGCCACAGAGCTGGTTCAAGGTGTGGATTAAGTGATCAGCCCTTTCACATGGTCGCAAAATGCCTGAGCTGGTTGCTCCTGAGAAGAGTTAGAAGGTTTTTTCTAGCCTCCATCTATAATTTCTGCTCCACCTTTCACTGCCAAAAGCAGCAGTTAGAGTACCTTGTCCTGTTCCCACCCCTTTTCCCAGCTGGCTTTGTCCCTAACCCCACATTAGGAAGAGGAATGGAGAAGAAGGGATCTGAGTTCTGGGAAGTGGTGGGTGTGTAGGTTATGTATCCCTGGCCAGTTGCAGCGACAGTAGAAATAAGAAAAATGAGTAAATACTTGTCCTGGTTTGTGGGGGGAGCAGGGCCAACTCTCTGTTCAGTGAGAGAGGCTCTTGCCTCTCCTTGTTGCCGTGGCAACCAGGGGCAGCTGGCCGGGGTGTTTACCCCATGGAGGAGTCACACCTGTGGGGAGGAGGGGACAGGTAGGGTGACCCAAACTGACCAATGGGGTGTTCCGTCCCAGCTGCCACGCTCGGTATAAAAGCTGAGGGAGCAAAGGGGTTGGGTTGGCTCTTTGCTTGCAGCTCTTCTCCAGTGGGTCTTTTCCTTTAATGACTGATGTCTGGGGAGGACCCTGTCAGCTCATCTGCCTTTTGATCCCGGTCAGTGTCTTCCAGTTCCCATTTGTCACTGAGTCCAGTCTGGAACTTCCCCAGTGCCTGCTGGTGACATCTTCCTAGGAACTTGATCTGGTTTTGAATATATTTATATACACTGTATCTATTTCATTATTTCCTTTTTATTTTATTATTACTATTTCATTAAGGTAGTTTAGTTTTTTCCTAAGCTCATAAATCTCTTTGTCTCTCTTCTTCCTCTCCTTGGAGCAAGAGGTGGGGGGAGGGCATCTGTTATCTTGCCAACCTAGCCCAAACCATGACCATACTGATATAAAAAATACTTTTAGATGCTTCTGCTTTAAATCACTTAAATCTCACTTTTGAAGATTTCTCCCTCTGACCTTATTAATCTTTTACAAATAGTAAAATTCCATAAAGCCCCATGTGGGGCAGAGAGCCTTTTATTTTAATAATCCTTCTTGACCTGGTTGCTCCTGTGGGTCATTAGGCCAGGAGTGTGTGCAAAGCAAGACATGGTCAGCCAGAGGAGCAGCACGCACACTACAGAGCTCTCTCCCACGTGACCAGCTTGCAGGAGGCTTTTTCTGCAAACACATGTTGAGTCCTACCTTAGAGATCCAAACAGGCTGGAGTGCCGTGGACTTCCCTTTGAGGGAAAAATAGAAAGAAAACGTGGGGAAGGGAGCTGCTGCTTTCCTTCCTTCCTCCTTATCCTAGGCCTCATTTAGCAAGATAAAATTCAAATAAAGAGAACTTTGGAGACAAAAATGCTTGTTTTGTTTTCCAAACACTTAGTCCATTTAATCTTTACATTTTACTTTGGATAAAGTAAAAAGTTCAGAATACTGCCTTTTCACCCAACCACTTTGCTGCCTCATTTACTGACAATAAATAAGATTAAGAATATATATTGTTTCTGCTTCCCAGTTAGATGTGCTGAACCACACAGCTATGGAAAAGGAGCACAGGGTTCAATCCCAGAAGGCACTTCATTAACAAAAATGACATATAACCCACACACACACTTGGCAGCAACCTGAAAAGGGTTAATGAAGGACCTATTTGCCTCCCCCATCTGTGAAAAAGTGCCAATCAAAAAACAGCTGCTATAAAAGGCTGCAGCCCAGCAGGAATAGGAGAAGTAGGTGGAGAGGTGTTGGAGAAGCAAGCTGTAGGAGGGTAGCCTGCCAAGGAGGGCTGATGGCGCTGGGAGGGGTAGGAAGGCTTGGTGGTCTTTTGCTTGTTCAATGCTGTCTTGGAAGCTGGAGGAGAAGGTGGGTGTGGGGTCCCTGGTTTCCAGTGGGAAGGGAGCTGAACTTGCAGGTTTAGGAGCCATGTATGTTTGGTCCCGATGCTGGATGTGGGATCTTCCAGGTTTTGGGGGGTGATTCTGGTGTTAACTGCTATCGTGGTGGGCTGGGGAAAGCTGAATGGGCTTGAGCGAGCTTTCCCAAATGTCTTCCTGTCCTCAGTGAAAAGAAAACAAACCCAAAGGTGCTGACTACTGTGGGGCCCCCCCACGCCAAAAGACAAGTTTCATTAAAAAAAAAAAAAATCTAATGGGGTACTCACATCACTCTGTCCTCTTGCCACTCTTAATTGCTTCTCAGTAATCCAATTCTCACTACTGTATTTTGTGTATGTTCATGCTGTTGCTTGTTAGACTGTGCTGCAAACGAGTTATTTTAGGAAAAAGAGGTGTTCACTGGCTTAGGTTTCAAGCTCAGTAACTTTCCCTTTCTCTCCGCCCCCAGATGTGCCAGAGAGACAAAATATAAACAAGGAGCTAGAACTTGCTGAAGAGGAGGCAGGAGTGTGGCATACCTACAGTCTTATGCTTCCTGTAAGGCTTCTTTCCTTGCTGAGATTCCTTAGTTACTTCAGCCTTTGCAATCTGTCTGGGCGGGGACCGTACCCCTGCGGGTGTTGTAAGTACAGGTATAATCCTGGGATCTCATTAAATTTAAAATGCAGGTCTAGGGGAAAAAAGGTCATTTAAATTAATATTAGCACAAAAGTGTGCACTGGAGCTGGGAATGGAAAGGCTTAAGGGAGTTGGAAAATGCCTTCAGCAAAATAAGATGTGATAGAAACGTTGTGTCAGCTATCAAAGACATTGACTAGGAGCTGAAAATGGCAGTAGGAATACATTAATAAAACTTGAAAACAACAGCTTAAGGTGTTTGGTAGCTTGTTTCCTTCATATCTGTTGAGGAGATGGAAAGAGGATATGAGAGAATAGGGAATATTCCCCACACTAGCTCACGTCATTCTCCACCAAATCTGGTGTGGACTTTGTCGGTGATCTGTTTTTCAAGTGCTTAATTTTGTACTCATTAGCTTTACCTGTAAAACAGAAAGTGCAAGAAAGAGCACGAGCCAAATGGCAGATCCCTAGATACGTTCATCAGTAAACTTCACTTGTGTAATTACAATTAAGCTTCCTGCATGTAACAGCAGTGGGCTGGATATTGTAGCTGTTTGCTATCTCAGTAAAAAACAGATAGCTCCCCTGCTCGTATGAAGTACAAGCCTGTTGAGATTGGAAAGGAGAAAGAACTCCCTAATGCTCCTTGCTATTGTCCAAAACTGGGAGTTTTTCTACTTTTTTTCTACTGGAAGTTGTGCTTGCTATATTTGAGATAGGACTAGTAGAAATGTTGGTGTCGATATAGATTCTTTAATTTTGTCTGTCCTGTGTTATTTTGGTGTCTCTGGAATTATGAGGTGAGTGCGCTGCCTTCTGTGGGGTCCTTGTCTGTGACAGCCATGCCTATGCCGGGCTGGCTTCGGGCATTTGGTGGTCACCAAGGTCTGTGCTCAGGATCTTAGAGTGCCTACAACCTGCCTTTGTTGGTGTGCCTCTCTGGAAAAAGAAACTTGCTGGAGGTTGTGATCCTGGAGGAAATGGGCCATCTGGGGCAAAGCAAGGATTTATTCTTGAAGAAGAGTGACTCCATCCTATGACTTGAAATCAGGATTCTTGATTGCTACTAAAGCTATATTTCCCTCTGATGTTCGTGAAGAGATAAGTTTAGAGTTTGCTAATGAAGATATAGTAGCAACCCTTGTTGTAGGAATATCTACTTCTGGTATGCAAAGTTGACTCTGCTGTACTGAATTTCCCCTGGGCTCTGTTACACGTGAAGGCTTTCCTTGGCTCCTCTTTCCCAGCCACCGCAGTACACTTTAGTTCCTCTCATGGGTCTGCAATATACCATGTTATTGAACACGGAGTATTAGTGGCACATGTATTCTTTTAGGAACATGGCAAAAACCGTAAGATGAGCTTTTTCTGAAGACTGCATGATGTATTAACAGTGATGGCAGCTGACAAACTGCTTTGTCTGAACTTCTGCTTCCTTTCTCACCCTGCCATTCTGCCAGGTCAGGGATTCCAACCATCACATTTTCTCTACTCTTTTCTGTATTCCATACATCCTTTCCCCATATTCGTTCATAACGCTGCTGAACAACTTGCTCCGATTTCCCTGCAGCCTCCCTTCTTTCTTTTTCTTGCCAAGAGAGAATGGACCATGTGAGGATGAGCAGGGATTTAGGAGCAGGAATTCAGGAGCAGGAGCGGCCTTGGGATGCAGGATCTCTGCCACGTGCCCCATAGGTGCACTCGTTGTGTTCAGCTTGGTCCTGTGCCGACTGTTTATCTGTCTGGAGAAGAGGCAGCTTCCCCTGATGAAGAGTTTGGTGGCAGTAAAATAAGCCAGTCTGGATTTTGAAAGCCACCCTTCATCCTTTTCTTCTGTTCCATAATGTATGGAATGATAGTTCATTTAACCTAGTCTAATCTGTCTGCACTACACATGGTTTAAAATTGAGCCTTGTGTGTCATGTTTAACAATGTTGACGGTTCTTTGTAGAGCTTGATGTGCTACTCCGACAATTAGTTATCTGCACGCTGTTTCCAGATCTATATTAAAGAAATCAGGAACTTTGTACATCATGTAGCATAACACTAGAGTTTGTGTGCTTGGATGAGTACATTGGTCCCAGTGTGCATGGGGTGTTGGTGGCTTCCGTATTGGGATGCCAGGATGCTAATTCAAACCGCTTGGTTCTGTAAGGTTTTAGATCTTAGATTGTGTCCCGTTTACAATAGCTTTGCAACACTACTTGTAGGGTGGGGTGGTATTTTCTTGTAGTCACAAGACCTGGAAATTTTTTAAGTGGAAGCTAAGTGTGAGTCTAGAAGCAGGGGATGAACACGTGATAGTAATAGTGCCTGTGACTTAATGAATGCTGTTACTCCATCTGGGACCACCACGGTTTTGGCTTCCCATGAATGAGAGTCCTGAGGGTTATTGCTAGCTGCTGCCCCAGCAATTCTAAGAAGCTGCTCTAGAAAGGAGCTGCATTATTCTGTGTTTGTCATGTCTGCACCTCCATCTCTTCAGCTGCTTGGGAAATATTCTTGGACAAGGCATGCTTGACAGGTGGGGGAAAAAAATCAAGCAAAGCAAAATGCTGGCCTTTTCCAAAGACGGAAGTGTTACCATGTTGGCTGGGGCTTGAATGTTGCCATGTTAGCCATATAGAAAAATGGCGTGGAAAGGAAAGCTTGAGTGTAGTCGGGAGTTCTCACAGTCCTGTTTTTGTGTTATTTGTGTTTGCGACAGTATCAGCTTTTTCCACATAAATACCCGGAAGGCAAAATTTCATTTTTTTTTCTGCAAAAGCTCCAATAAACAATCGCTTGGTGCCTGCTCTGCAAACTGACCCTCTTCCTGAGATAGAAATGTGAGGGCTTTGCTTGTTGTCAATGAGCCTGTCATGGTTTTCAACATGTTACTTTGCAAGAAATTCATTTCCAGTGATCAGCTTATAAACCTGCCATAAGGAAGTGTGTTTTCACACTAGTCTAGTGTACTTCTTGTTTTCAAACTCTCAGGGACGTAGAAATACACCAGATTTTTGGCAGCACATGGTTTAAAAATCAGCACCAACGTATCTATTGAACATCTCAAATGGGTAAAGGAAAGGGCAGGTTTCATCAGGGGTCAGTAAACAACGAACATCTGCCTTGCCAATCTTTTCTTTTACTACAGTTTTTTGCAGTCCCAAAAATCCTTCAGACATATGTTGAGCAGAGTTTCAAAGCACCCAAGCCTCCTGTTTTGCTGATATTTTGGCCAGTGCTTAACCCTATGTAGTTCAGTCAGGAATTTTTTCTGACTGCAACTGAATCAGATTGAGTGGATTTGGCTAGTCTTTTGGGCTGGAAAGTTGAGGTTCCTGATTTCCAGCAGGTTAGATGTGGTTTGGGCAGAAGCTCTCTAAGTCTCTTGTGCAGTTACCCAGGAAAAACAGATGAGTGAAGTATTAACTGATGTTCTTCAGCCCTCTTTGTCAGATCTTGGCATGTGACACTTAGCATTAATGTGCTTATTATAGTACGTTCCTGCCCAGTGCAGTCTGTCCCAATTGGCCATAATAAATAGTTCCACAATGGTCTTCAGCCAAGTAAGTGTTTGACCTAATAATGCATCTTACGCTCTGCCTGGAAGCTCAGCAATGCCGTGCTGCGTAGGACACAACAGTGCTCTCTGAAGGTCAAGCTAAGCTAGTGTGCCAGCAAGAAATAGCCATCTGGTGACCCCTCGCTTAAAGCATCAGCCTTCGTTCCATAAACGCGCAGCCAGAGGATTGCCAGCAGATGTATTTAGTTCTGAGCCCGGGCGCTGCGATGGTGCAGAGGGAGGGAAGTGATCCATAATGAAGCTTTGCATCAGCCTGTGTGAGGCTTTATTGAGAGACTGACACCCAGCAGGTCAGATCACGTGGAGTAGCTTACTCATGCTGCTCCGCCCTGTCAAAGCATTGACAAACTGAAGCTTGTGAGGAATCTTCAGGGAGAGTCACAACCAGAACCAATTGCAGCTACCCAACGTGGATGTGCTTTGCTTTTAGTCTGTAAAACCCAGAAGGCTGCCATCCCATGGCCCAAGCTTGTAGGCAGAAAATGAAAGGGGCCAAAAGCTGTATGGGAGCAATTAAGATTGAAGCACAGTCGCAAGAGCGTTTTTTGGTCGTGTGGAGGAGTATGTCATTCTGTTCAATCCTTGCTTAATTTGCCTGGAATATTTAGTAGCGCAAATAGCGATGCCGGTCTTGGACAGAGGTGGCCACTAAGGGCTAAGGAGAAGTTCATTGTTCTGTTTAAATTAATTAGATCTTCTGTGTCTTAAAGTATTAGTTTGACCACGTCTGAATTGAAAGATGGCTTTCTGGCTTAAAGGAAATGAAAAAAGAAAACAACAAAAAAATTTAAAAATCCCTTTGTCCATTTTTAATTAGGATCTGAACCAGGTGGGAGAGAGTGAGCTGATGCACTGCCTTTCATCCTGTACTCAGTAACTTGTCAAAATAATGTAGAAATGTAACTACACTGTGCTGGTGATGTTTCTCACCTATTCTGCATATTTTTAGGGAGGTGCATGTTGTAGTAAGGCCACAGAGTTATGCTTTTTAGACCTGTATGTTGCTCCAAATACTACTGGAAAAAGCATTTCTGATCCCTGTCTTTGAAATGGAAAGAGAATTCGAAATGTTAGTTGTAAGTCAAGTAGGATGGCTGATCAGGTATTGTTGCAGGGGGGTGAGGTGGGGTAGGGGGGAGGAGAATCAGGTAGATAAATTTTTGGATTATGTTTCCCTAGGAAATGTGACTCTGTCAGAACTGAAAAATTCCTAAAAGCAAGTTGATTTTAGTGAAATTTCACTCATTTGTATATTCCCTTTCACAAAGGAAGAAAGAATATTCTTGCAATGTCAAAATGTTTCACTTAGACACTTAAAATTAAGCATTTTATTTTTCAAAAGTCTCCTTATTTCATTACTGACACAATGAACTTTAAGCTAAAATGCAGATGGAGCAATCTCATGGAATATTTTCATCTATTTTTGAAAGTATTTTGCTTGGAGAACCCAAATTTTGGGACTTAGCTTCACAAAACATATTATCTCCCTTTGTGGCTCTGCTGGTCATAAGATGTTGGTCAGAATTTTCTCCTTCAGACAGAACAGGTACTGTAATGATTTCAGTCTGGTAAAAAAGATTATAGTTTTTGTATTGTTTGAGAACTACTTGCTTACATTTAACTTCTGCTCTCACACACACATTCAGCTTTCATACGGAAGCCTTTCTAATGTGTACTGGATTATCTCCACACCAGTCACAGGGCTAAATATGTAATAACTGACAATGTCTAGAAGATTTTTGCTTCTGCTTGCTCGCTAACATAATTTTTCACAAACTAGATGAAAATCATGTGCCCTTTGAGCAGGGAATCACTGAATTTATTCAGCTAACAAGTCAGTAAAAAATGCAAAGACATTGACCTACTTATAACCTGGGTTTTGCTAACCTTATTGTGATCAGAAACTAAAATAGCATTTCTTATTCCTGTGTTCAGGTCCACAGTAGTTGTCCTCCAACAGTAGCTGGTTATGCCTGAGACAGTGGAAAAAATTGTCTTGCATGAAAGCATTAGGTGCTCAAAATGAGTCCAAGCTCCATGGGTCTTCTTAAGGCTTAGTACTACATGAACATGGATTCAGGACCTGAATAAGAGTAAAAAAAGATAGCAAAATGTGGATTTTTATCTTTCATAAGAAAGCTTCTCTCTGAATAAAACTCTCCTTAGCCACGCTCAAGTACCAGTTTCTTTCAGGTGCCATTATGCAGCACATTGAAGGCCACAATTTCCCATCCTCTGCTATCGATTTCCCCAGGGATGTTACACATTTTGATTAATCCTGTAGTCTGGGGCAGTGAACAGGGGTATGGGAGGCTATTTCTACATGCACATGAATAAGGTAGCTTTTCCTCCTTGGTTATTTGCAATGCCAAGACAAGACCAGAGGCAGAGAGGCCAATAACACGATCTTTTGAACAGGTCTGTAGTACAGCTATCACCACAACCAAGTTCCAGCTGAACGTCGTGTCAGTAGAAGGCCAGAAATTCCTATTCAGGAATAGCCAGCTACTCCTGGGGACGTTATATGGTATCACCCACAGCCCTTGAGTTGTGGGACGTGAGCCCAGTGTCCTTATGTTGTGCTCTTGTTGGATGATCGTACAAGGATGTGATGGTGCTGAGCCGAATCACCCTTTCATGGCGGTCTTGCTCCATAGCAAGGCTTTTTTGTTTCATTACTGATTGCAAGGAATCAGACTGTACTTACAGGGTCAAAGGTTTAAGTATCCACTGTATCATTCTTGTAGTACTGTAGTGAGGCAGGCTTGTATTAATACCGCCTCATCTTGGAAGCCTTCAAAGCCTGTCAGTATTTCTGATAGTGTTTGGCACTTAGATATGACAGTGAATGGTAATTTGCAAGTGCCTCAAATGGACAGAAAATAGTTTTCATTATTTTTACTTGATTTGGAGTAGTGTCAAGCACCCTGTAAGAGCTCAGATATTACTCAGGCTGTGGCGTTCCCTAACAGGTGGCTGTGAGTGGTACAGCATGTCCCATCCTTAGTGTAGGTCTTGAGGTTGAGTTTAATTCCTGGGCTCAGCACTGATCTTCTGGTTGACCTTGGGCGGAGGAAGCAGCTTGTTTATTGCCTTTTGCAAAATGCTTGGAGAGTTACAGATGGAAAAGCTATATAGAGGGAAGGCATGACTGTTGTGTTGATGGGTGTTGGGGAAACATGGGTTACGAAAAAACAAGTGGGTGTAACAAATAAGGAAGAGGAGCAGGAAAGTGGTGGAGAAGATAGGAAGGGGTAGTTGCTCTTCTCTGCTGCTGGGGGACGTGGGGGAGGATGCCTGGATGCCAACGTACTTATGCCCTTGACACCAGCACTTCTGACAAATCAGCGGGTCTACTCTCCTGTTGGCTTTTGCTGCTTCTCTCTGCAGACCAAATGATGTACTTTTCCTTTGAAGAAGCTGTAATTACAGAAGAGCCCGGCAGCGTTTTCCTGTGGTGGTAATGGATATATCAGCATTTCCACAAAGTCCCTTGTTGAGGGATTTACAGCTCTGCCATTAATATTAGCCACACAGTGGGTGTATAAGCTGCTCACCCAAAAGTATTAAAAAGTAGTTTAAAACAGCGTAGCAAATTTTAGTAGGCCTTGTCTAGAAGCAAACTTGCACTGGCTTGATAAAGAGTGATTTTAACCTACTTTGGTTAGAGTATTGCTTATTTGTATGTACTGGTTCATATCTAGCTTGAGGGTGACTTAGTTCAACCTATTCTGATTTTAATAAACTAGAAGCCAAGCAGAAATTCTGTAAGGATTCTCTCTTCATGCATAGCATCCCCTGTGCTGAACAGATCTGGTATCTACTGGGTTAAATAAAACAACCTTCTGACCATATAAACGAGGGGCAGTACACAGAACCAGCAAGAATTTAACCAAACTGGTTTTAAACATCACTGCAGCTAAAATGCAATAGATTGTGTGCAGCCACAGCCTAAAACTGAAGACAGGAGAAATACTGAGGCTCCAGATACGTTGTTACTATCACGGTGTTAAAACTGAGAGGAAATATCAGAACCTCTAGGCTCAGTTTAACACAGAACAGCACAAATATCCTTTTATCCTCCCATCTACTTTACTACCTTGCGTAGGCATAAGAAAATATTTCTGTGAGTTAAAAATTACATGCATGCTTACTGAAATAAACAAAAAGTTTGAATGTCAGAGGTAAAGCTGAAGGCTTTTTCCAATGGATGATCTTCAGTATCAGGAATTCATGGTTCAGAAGGCACTTTCCTCTGGTAATGGAGTCTTGAGGCGGTGTTAATATGTATGGCTTTTCCCATTCTGAGAAAAATATTCTGGCAGGAGGAAGGAGGAGGAGGCTGACACTTCTCTAGTGTGGAGATTTCCCTATAAGTGGGGAATATGAAGCAGTACAGGAGGCCTCACGCTGCCATCAAAGCAAGACTCCTTAAAAATCAAGTCCTTGGATGTCCGTGAGATGGTGGACAGACCCTGGGTACTTGGGCGCTTTAGCAGTTTTATTTTTGTTTTATATTGCAGAGTTCTGGCTTCAGTGTGGAAGTCCTTCTGCACAAGGACTGTCTCTTCTCTGCTCCTGTAGCACACAGTGCAATGAGTTCCACTGGAGCACGCTGCTCACCACTAATATTAATATTTATTACTTCTGCTACTGCCATCACTTAACAAATTGATTAGAAAATGGAGATCATTCCAGGAGAGCCTAACAGTGCCTCTTGATCAGCTCTTAATCAAGATCTAACCTGATTTATGCTTTTTTCTCCTCTGTTTTCTGTTTCTGAAGATGATCTAAGTTAGGAATTTAAGAACACAGTTGTATATCTAGGAATGTTTTTTGTGGGATGTGCGTTTATGTTGAAAACTGGGGCGCACAAATGCACATTTAACAATTTTTAGCTTATAAAGGTGGGGTTTTTTTCTCCTGAATGTGAAGATTTTTCTTAGTTTAGGAGCAAAATACATCCAAGTGTTATGTTAGGATGGTGTCTGACTGTCTAACCTTAAGAATTCTTGTACGTCCGTGAGCTGTAGCTGTAGCCTTTCTCCTCCCAGAAAGCTCCTCTTGGTGACAAGCAATAGCGCTAATGAACAGCTGGAGGAGTGTTCTCCCACTTTTCTCTTTAATACAACAGAAACATTGCAATGAAAACTGAAATGAGACTTAGATACAGAATTTGTGGAAGCGGCTTGATGCTACAACTTCAGAATTTCATAGCAGTGCTGCTCATGCTACCATTACAATAAATATTGGCACGTTTCAAAGTGTTGTAAAACATAATACTGCTAACATCTACATAGAAGTCAGTACATGGGAGCTATAACTTCCCAAAGGAATATACTGAAGAGTGTAACTAAATAGCAGAAATAATTGCATGTGTGCCCCCAAAGGAGATCAGAAGGCGTAGAGAGGAGAAACTTTACCACAGAGGTCACAGAGAAAGAAACTGGGGGATGTGTTGAACCCTTCTGATGGTGTTCCAGCCATCTGACTACATCAGTCTCCAGATGAAGACGTCGATTTGACCAGGAAGTGGGAGCCAGTGCATAGCAAGCTTCCAAAAAGAGAAGCTTCTGTGAATTTTGTGTGGATCTTGTGCTCTGTGTGTGGAAGCCCTTTCCATGCCCATGAAGATAATCCTGGCGCTTCAGCTTCACCTTGTCAGGCAAAGTGGTGGAGGTCCCCATGGGCTTTGTTCCTGTAAGAGTAGCTCTGGGGGTGCTGCTTGGTTGAGTTCACACAACTTAATATACCGGAGGATGTTTCTGAAATTTCAGTCTGTCTAACATTTTAGTTATAATTGAATAATATTGCAGACTTGTTAGACACTCAACCCATTCCATATTTAATACTTTCAGAATTAATAACTGATTCAGCCTGGGACATGATGAATGTCCATGTCAAAGTCTAATCATATCTGGCTTTTGTTCCAGCATATTCTAGAGACAAAACATTCTTTTATGACTCTCCTAGTCTATGCATTTTTAAAAACACAGAATAAAAAGTCTTGGCAGGAATCCAGTCACTAGAATTATATTCATTCCAGGAATATTTTTAAGGCCACTGCTTGCTGTTCATCCTCCTGATATTCTTCAGTTGCTTGTACTTCTCTTTACAATTGAGACATCCTTTTTTTCCTTTTTTTCATTTAAAAATTATATGCAGTTTCAGCTGTTCTAGTAAGAAGACCTAAATTCTAATGACAAAATATATTTATTTACCTGTATTTGTTCACAAGCCATCACAGTCCTTCAAACTTCACAAAGCAAGTTCAAAGGAGGCTTTAAAGTCAGAGTATAATTATTTATTTCAACCTTCATCGCTTATGAGATACCCAGATCAGCTGCTACTACTTGCATTTCTATAGAGAAAAGCTTTATCCTGTGGAAAGCTCCAGAAATGGCAAAGAACCACATTTTTCTAGTGTTACTCAAGCCTGAGGAACTGGTCATTTGCCTTTCCTGCCTGTGCTGGGAGATGTAACGCCAAGCTATTAGAGCAACTGCAGTGTAAGGTACCCTGAAACGTCTCGGAAATAACTTCAAAGGCAGTATGTGCGCTCATGCCAGACATACCCCGTAGTCACGACTTGGAGAATCTGGCCGACAGCAAAAGAGGAGTCCAAAAGAGTCCAGCTACTTTGAAGATATTAGGATTTACAAAAATAAACCCATGCAGTTACTTTCAGTCATAAAATTAATGACATTTGAATAAAAATGCTTGGTAAAAGAATGTTTAGTCTTCACAAAATGTGTACTCCTTGAAGTTGTTTCAATTATTGATTGCTGGATTATGGCGCTTGCAATAACTCAGAAATCTTGAAATGTTTTAAAGTAGCCTTTTCATTTTCATACAGGGGTTGCAGAGGTGCTTGTTCAGCAGAACGTGAAGATGAACTCTGCATCCAAATATATAAATAACTGACGAGGCTTTTAGTTTTTCCATCATTACAGTTGCCTCAATTGCCACCCTTCTACGGGAAAAAGTATTTTGACCGTTGGTTTTATAAAGACAAAAATACCGTAGAGATCTTCAGTGTTTGGAATGTCTTTCTGTAAGGAAGAAACCTTAATATTAAGGCTATGATATTCAAACTGGCAGGGATCAAATACTTGTACCCATTCTGACACTGAATATCACTTTGTTAAAGGAACAATTCCAAGGTGACAGCTTGTAAACTTGTGGGTTATTTTAGGGCAGAAAGGGTGAATCTGATCATCCAGCCCTGCTTTGTGGATCATAGAAATGTAGCTATTCCTTTTGGATGCAAGCCCAAAGACCAAGTCTGTCTGACAGTTCAGTGCTCTTATTGTCTTCAAGTGATTTTTCTTCTCATAAAAAGTAATAGCTTTTTGCCTCAGGAGTACTGCATCGTTTTACAATTTTACAATCCAGTCCAAAGACAATTCTGATTTTGTAATCGATGCATTCGAATGGGGAAATAATAGAAAGTACAGTGACTAATTTTGATCTCTGAACAGCTTATCTAGGAAAGGGATAGATTTTCTTGTCACTTGAAGTATTCAAGTTAAGGTTTGATATAATTTTAGTTCAGTAAGAAGGCAGAAGTGCAGATAGTGGACTAACATAGGGTAATTCTGTGGCACGGGTTATGGAGGAGGATCTGACTAAATGCACAAATGATCCCTCCTGGCCTTCATACTGCTGAATTACTTCATGCATGTTAGCCATAGTTTACAGTAAATGTGTGCAGTGGAAATTACCAACATAATGAAATAAGCTCTAACACTTTGCTGTATTTCTTTTTATTTTGCCACATGTGAACAGAATTTCAAAAGAACCGTGTAACAAGAGAACACATTACAAATGATATTACCCATGTTCTTCTAAGACAACTTTCCCTATGCCTCTGAGTGGGGAAAAAAGTGAGTATTGCTGTAATGGCTGGTGCATTCATAATAATTAAGGGTTAAGGTATGTGATTGGTATGAGAGGGGTGTTGATGCTGGTGTACTTCTGTGCAAAAATGATGGGTTCCCCTTCCAACTCCCGCCTATTGCTAGCTGGCTAGCTAAAACAAATAACACTGCATGCTAAATATAAGTGGCTAGATCCTACTGTGGATCCATCTGCAAGCGTACCACGTGCCAGTTGCTCTAGGTAGGGTATCTTGGCATGGACATCTGTTTACAGGGAAAGCCTTTTTTTTTTCTTTTTTTTTTTTGCTGCCCTAATTGTTTCCATGTATTTCAGACTTGGGTTTCTCCCATTTCATGGACATGAGAGCAATTAGTCAAGAACTTACAAGCTCAGCAGAGTTAAGGGAGTAGTTTATAAACAAATCAAGGTTGCTCACGAGGCATGTTTTCTCAGATCTGGTGAAATGGTAAATACAGTCATCTCTCAATTAGTCTGACCAGCGAGGGGGAGATGGGATAACCTGGATAAAGAAAACACAGATACTACAAAACATATGTAAATGAGTGAATAAGATTGTATGATAAAAGCATAAAAGGGAAAAGCTTTATGACGTTTTTGGCTTAGATTCATGGGTGCTAATGAGCTCCTGAGCTGTGAAGTCTATGCAGTGTGCTGCGATATACCTTAGCCCAAGTCTACCACGTATGGTATAAACGTCTCCCTGGTTCCACAGCCCGAAGAAATCCCATTTGTCAGTGGGGACTCTGTTCATGCACAGGGCTGTGAGCAAGAGCAATGCTCTCTTGAGTCGGGTCTGGCTTGGATGGTTTGAGATCATCAGGGCTTCTGGTTATAGGGTCAGTGTGGGTGCAACTATAGCATAGCTCATCTGCTGCACCCCACAGGTGGCAGAGCTCACTACATGCAAGTCTTTCCTGGGACCTAGTTCATGAGTAGATATTCTCCTATCTGCTCTCCGTATTGTTGTTGCTCTCCCATCCTTCTTTAATTAAATAGCTTCTGTCTGCTGTTCCAATATAATCTACGTGCCAACACTCAAACTGACATTTTCATACACTTCTCTAAACATACTGCGTCAAAATTCAGCCTGATTTACACTGATGGGCTTTTCTGAGCTCTGAGAAAATGCAGTGGAAAAAGTCTTACAAAAAGTTAACTTATAAAGCATAACGTAACCAGACATTCTCTACTACGTGGTATCTTAAAAACTGCTGACCCGTGGTCATGCAGCGTGCTAGTAAATACAAGTATACTAGTATACTAAATGTCTAAAACCATAGCGTGTGTGTATATAGCAAAAAAAAAAAGGTTGAGAGTACCCTTTAAGGTGTCGCTGTTGTATAGATATAAGTACTCTGTAGCACTTGCTTTCAGAATTAGTATTTATTAGCACATCAGACTTGGAACATGTAAATATTGTTAACTATTCCTGAACACTTAAATATCCACTCTGGGCTCAAATTCTGCATTGCTTTTGGTGGAGCTTGTATTCCCAGCTGTCTAAAAGTACATTAGGTTGATGCAGTTAAGTATGCTTAATTTTTTAGAATCGTCCCTCAAGAGTTAAAGACCTCTATTCTGGATGGGCAATACTATCTCAAGGTCTTTTTTCAAAACCCAAGGGCTTATCTTCAAGAAGACTTTCTGCTGATGTTCCTCCTCATGGATACCAGTTGGCCAAGTGATGTTGGGAGTGATGGTAAAGGCATATGTGCAGGTGTTGGTCACAGCTGTAAAGCGATCAGGACCTTCGTGGTTGCCAGGCTGTCGTGGATGGGAGCCTATCTCTAAGTCTGGTTTTGCCGCAGGGCTCCTATCGAACATCCTCATCCTGAGCAGCAGCAATGTGTATGCAGGAAACTCTACTGAAGTCCACTGGGCTCCCAAGATGTGCATCGTGTGAGAAAGGGATGGAGAATAAGGCCTTGAATACGCGATAGGCAAATGTCCAAGTCTACCTGCTCTCTTGGTAAAGTTAAGTTTTCTGCACTGACGCTGAAAGTTTTAGGAATCAAGCCCTTGTCTATTTTGTCACTGTCAAGCCTGGGGAGGACAATGCTGATACACGTCCACACTGTAAATGTCTAAGGAGTTGTTTTTTTAAGAAGAGCCAGGTACATGTATACTAGTTGTCTCCTTAGCACAGAGCCTCTCCAGCACTCTAACCCTATACTTTAGTCACTGCTGACAGGTAGAGGGCAAATTTGCATAATGAACTGTTTAAATATTCAGTTTTATCAAGGCTTCAAGGCACTATTTGTCCTCCGCATCTTCAATAGCTAGTGACCCTATCTAAATCAACATCATTTGTCAAATCAAATTAGGCTTGTTGTTAATTTCAGACAGTGATGTTCATCTTTTTGATGCTTTCAAACAACTCTGAGGTAAATCCCTGTGACATAATGCTGCTTAGATATGCTAAATGAGTCACTTGTTCAATGCTGCAATTGTCAGAAAAATATGAAACTTAGCTCTAAGGTAAATATTGTTGGGTCACTTGAAATGTATGCAAATTTGACATTTCTCTGCTGATTAGCATATCTACACATCAAAGTTTTCTATATATCACATCAGATATTTTTGATTCAGGAGAGTTAAGGTCAGTGGCACTTGGCATACTCTTTACTTTGCATCAGACAAGATGAGAAATGAAAATCTTCTTAGGGAAACTTTCCAGCTCAAACCTTACTTTGCTGAAGCAAGAACATTGCAGAGGAGAGGGGAAAACAGCAGCAATTCCTGGTTTTCAGCATAAAACTAATAAAGGAACGTAAAGAGATTGTTCACTTAACTAATGAATTACAAAGGAAAAAAAAAGGAATAGATTAGGTATTTGAGTACAGAGAGAGTAAAAAGCTTCTCTTAATCTCTGCATTGAATTCGCCTATGCAAAGTATACATCTGCATATGTATATGGTTTTTTTGCTTTTGAAACGAGTCTTTTTTTAAATGACAAAAATAGGAGGTATGTCCTGTTCTTTTAAGAGTTATGTGTTGATTTGTGGCTGAAATGCATCAGTTTTGCAGTGTCCTTCCACAAATGTACCTGCACGTGATGGAGTGCTGCAGTTCATAAGTTCATTAGCTCAGTGATTGCTTCCGTAGATGCTAATGTAAGTGGTCACAAGAGTTAATTGTTCACACATTTTGCACATCAGGCCTTTAGAGATCATCAATAAATTGTCCGTGGATTTGGGTCTCCAAAACTCTCTGTGAACATCCATTATGTTCAATGACAGACAGGTCTTGGTTTGAATGGTCCTCGGCTGCTGTGTACATCATCAGGGGAAGGATAATTTATGTAGCCCCTTTGAAGTCCTGATACCTGAACAGATCTGTGTCAATGAGGGTAAGGAGGTACACAGCAAACAGAGTAGGCACTAAATATCCCGAAGAGCATCTTGCTGGAGAAAAAACTGAGCACACAAGCACAGTGACTTTCTGTTCTGCTGCAGTGGAGTAACTCGGTCGTGTAGATGCTTTGGTTTTCTTTTTTGTTTTCAAAAGAGTGAAAGTATCTCAACTGCGGCATCCAGTGAATGCCAGCAAAATTTTGTTTTAAAAATAAAACAAAGATTTTTCAAATTATTGGAGCAGAAAGATGTGTCAGACACCACTAACATATGTTTATTTTTCTTTTTCTCTCCTATAACTGAAACGCAGCCAAACCCTGTTTCTTTCTCCTTACCTTGTGCGAGTATGTGTGCGGATGTATATACAGATATAAATTTTATACTTTGCATGGAGACTTCACATGCTACATTCTGGAAATGACTGAATGGACTTATTAGACTCCAGAAAATAAGACACAGAAATGCCGGTTGATCCATTATTACTGCAGGGCATATAGCACCACTCAACCACATTAGTAGTTGATGTTTGATGATAAATCAATAATACCTTTTATCTTCTAAGTAAAAGATATTTTATCCTCTTCCGCCTTTCCCGTGATGGGTGATATAAAACCAGGAGCTGCACTCACATTCTTAAGGCAAGATTTTAAAACTATTTTGGTGTAAGATTCACATTTGCAAGCTGCCCATGCTTCCCATATTGGCAATGATTTTGACAAATGTAAAAAAGTCACTAATATTTTGACACTTTCACTGCCCAACTATGATACCAGCTGGCTGTGAATTCAGTTATTCATTGTTCTGCTGTATTTTAAAGACTGGTCCAGAGCCAATGTACTGGACCGGCTCCATTCATTCATTTTCAAGATTGAAGTTTCAGCTAACTGTAGTGGCCATTTTTCAAATAGATCTGGAAACCTCTTCCAATTTAACAGCATCATACAGAACAGAAAAAGTCAAGTGTGCATGTAGATTTAAAGCTCTTCTCTTCAAGGGAAGGAATATATACGTTTCAGCATGAACCAACCTAGTCTTCACAGGATTTCTGACTGCTCTCATTTTTTTTTTTAAGACATGACCAGTGTTTTCTTCACAGAAAAGCAAGCAAAAAAATTAAAATCTTTATAATGATTAGATGGATTTAAAATAAAATTGGACTGAGGGATAATTGTTCTGAATTCTTAAAATGAGAACTCACTACACTGGCCTCATGCTGCCTGAGATTTATAGCAACTCAATTGTTACTTTTAAAGAAACTGAAAAGAAACTTACAGGTTTTTTGTCTCCAGGTGGGCAAATACAACTTTAAAATGGACAGAGATGGAGCTCTCAGAAGTCCTTAGCGCACTTGCGGTGCAGACCAGAAGTACGGGACCCTTTGTAAGTCCGATCTTTTCTGATCTGAGCATCCCAGAGAGCAGATAAGTTAGCAGGTCCTTTCGAAGTGCCCTTCTTTAATAAATATAATAAAAATGTGCTTACTTAGTAAGTCTTCTTTATTGTGCCTGCTAACGTTTTACACTGATTCCACAGCCAGTAACAATATTCATCCCTCTGGCTTGTAACTCTCTGATTAAAAAACAGATTGCCAGCAGTCATCTGCTATTGTCTGGCTTCTTAAATTCTGTTTCTGGTTTAATTTACTTGATTGTTCCATGCACTATTCATGAGTTCTATAATATTCCAAACTTTAATTTCAACAGATTAATTCTTACTAATTATTCAACATATGAACCTGCACATGAGAATTGTACTGTATGCACCATCCTGAGGCACAGAATGCAATGTCGAATCGTTTTCTGATTTCAAGTGGAAAACAAACTAATTATGTGGAAATATGATAATATATTGTGCTGCAGGGACCAGCCCTTTGTCTGTTTAGAAATGTTTACTTATGATCGGCTCCCTGTGTTATTTCTTCCAGGAGGAGCTGCCCTTTCTTAATGCATAAACATTATTGACTGGTCCATGATTCTTTACTTCAAGAAAGCTGATTTACATAATTTTATATTACTTCCGTCTGGTGGAAACAAACAAGACATCCCAGGAAAGTAATAATTGAGCTAGCTGTAGCAATCTTCTGGAAAGATAAGACACGGAAGTCCTTGGAAATGAAGGATCACTTATTTCGCTTTTATTTCTCCTACTTTTTTTTTTTTTAAGCTGTCACGCAGCTTTACCTCTGCGCTGTTTGATTTGATGCGTATCAGCATCCAGCTCTTCAGCACAGCATGGGGTGCAAATCAACCATCAAAAAACTGAAGTAGAACACGCTTTCTCCAGTTTTCTGTCAACGTACCCCAGTCAAAGCTAATTGGGTAACGTTGGTGCTATGAAATATCATGGTACTGGATCATTTGCTGTTTCGGAGAAGCGCGGTGAAGTCCTGCCGTGGTCGGTGGAGCTGTCAGAGGTCCGGTCTGTGCTGTCTCAGCCTTACCAGGCGATGCAGCAAAACCTTGTTGTAATGCTGCTCAGCTGAAACAGAAATGATTTAGTCAAACACAGGAGGGGAAACAAGACACCCCCCACCATCAAAGTAATACATTTTTGCTTCCCATGCTGTATGAAATGCAATATGTGCTACAAACTGAAGGGTTGAAATACGTTTTCATAAATTAATCACCGGAGGAAACTATAAAAATAAAATAGAGGAATTGAGTTTCTCAAGGGACCCTGATCAGTAGTGGCGTTACGTAGCGAGCCAAGGCTCTAAGAAAACAAACACCAGCAACGATGGAGGAAGGTGAAATCTGGTCCTTAGAACTACATTATAATAGATGGTGATACAATGTGGTTTAGCGTATATCATAATACTCTCATTCCCCCTAGAAAGCCATCTTTTAAATAACAAGGAAGGTATTTGGTTTTCCATTCTTCCATCTTCCTCAATAGTTTGTAGTTTGAGCTTCACAGTATCTAATGCATTCCAGTATTTATCCCACTTACTTTTTGCTTTATGATGGCAAAACAGTTTGCAGATCATCTGTTTTCTGGTTCATCTGTATTTTTACTATTATTTCTATTGTGTCTTGCCTAAGGACCCTAAAGGGTGATCAGAGGGATGCATAACTAATGCAAACAACAACCCTGTCCTAAAAGCTCCTATTCTAGGGTCCAATTTCTGGATCCAGAAAGAAACTTAGCATTCATTTAGCAATTTTTATTTGGTAACTCTAATGGAAGTTTGCAAGTACGTTATCCCTATCTTAAAGTGTAAAAACTGAATCAATGCTGTGACCAGAAGTTGTTTCACTCCTCTCTGAAAGAATGTCTATGCTCTGCATCTGCCTGTCCCAACCCTGGTGCTCCCTGGAGGGATGGAAAACAGAACCGATCTTGGGATGAATCCCTTTATTTGTTCCAGGCACTGATTTTCCCAAGATTTTTCCTGCTAGAAAGAAAAATGGAGGAATCTATTTTTCACAATGAAAATGTTCCCAGAGAGACCAGGACAGCTCAGGAAGCGTATGCAAACTCAAAGAGGCAGCACAAAGGGGAATTTTTAATATTAATTTTAGATATTGCATTTTGGCTTGATATGAATCTAAAAAATACCGTCTTATATTCTAGTCTGAATTTCCTGGTATCAGTTAAAGGTGGTTTTGTTCACACTTAATGCAGTGATCAGGGAATGAGGAGGATGATGGGACTATATGGATGAGATGGTTATTTCTCTCATTTGGGCTCAGACTTGAAGAGTAACTTGCTCCTTTTCTTAGAAATAAGGACCGTGGAAAACTTCCTTGGGAAATGGCTGTAGACCATCTTTTAATGGTATTTAAATAATTGAAATGTAAATATCATCATAACCCAGCAGACTGTGTTTTCTCTTTGTTGCAGGCATGCTTAGCGTGTTGGAAAGGCAATGCAAGGAAACAGGAGAAAGGAGGATGTTTCCCCAAACCCAGGGCATACTACGGATCCTGCTGCAGCCTCAAGCCGTACCGCTGGCTCCAGGCTGTGATCCCGTCTGATCTCCAGCTCAGCTGGGTCAGTCCTTGGCTGAGAGTTGTTCCTCAAAAATAAACCGGAGATGTTTCCAGATATGAGAGATGGCTGAAGGTAGTTGGCTGGGGCTGGATCAGACCACACCGTCCAGAGAAGAGCTTTCTGCCACTTCTAGCCCCCCACCTGCAACCAAACCAGCAATGCTTGCTGGCAGTTGGTGGAATCGATGATGCTAACTCTGCAGCACCGTGCACCACGCCTTATAAGTGCCATTGCTCCGCTTTGCGGGTTGGGAGTGGTGTGATGAAGTATCTTGATCAGAACCAGGTAAGAACATTTCTAGCAGTGCAAGAACATGAAACCGTATCTTCCATGTCCTGAGCTACTGCTCTGAAAAGGACAATCTCTTGATCTATGTGTTTGAAGTCCCTTCAATTCAGCTTTCATAAAACCTGGGAATATTTTTGCAAGAAGGCAAGATTTTCGATTATTTCTTTTTTTTCAGCACTATGACTGTATATGAGTATAAAATGAAAAAGGGAGGATTTTCTCACGCTTGCCTGGAGAGCCGGGGGTGCTCTGAGCTGACCGATACGGTCACCTGGGCAGTGTTAATGTAGGAGGTGCGGGACTTGATAAGAGGTGGGAGGATTGTTGCAAAACCTGAAGTTTATGCCTGACCAAGGATACCACCATCCCCTTCCTTCCCTTAGCACAGCTTAAGCCCCAAGGTGAGAGCAGCTGCCGGAGCAGTGCGTCTCACCCATAGGGGCTCATTACAGGATCCCCCCGAGGCCTCTGCGGATGATGGGGTGTGGGATGCTAATGCATTTTGTCCTGATCTACCCAGGCTCATGATGTGTGCGCCATCGGTTAATGCCTCTGTGCGGGCATGAAGCAACTTGTTAATTCCTGGCAGCTCTGAGCACAGGGCTGAGTTGTTTAACTTTTGATGCATTCTGCAGGAGCCATTGAAGGCATCAGGAAAGTGCTCTCTGCTGCTCTGACCTACCTTGAGCCTCAGATGTTCCCTCTTTCAGAAACTAGCATATTGGTTGGGATTTGTGAGGGCGTTAGGTGGTTTTGCTCAAAGAAGCAGTGGGGCAAGAGTCATCCTTGTTTCTAGATAAAGGAAGCTTTTCAGTCCTTCCCTCTAGTTGCGTCCAGACTTTCCCTTTTTTTCCTTCCTTCCTGGATGTTTTCTATAAAGGACAGACTCCCACTCCACTGTGCTTTGTCATTACTAATCCCTAGAAACCCCAAGGAAGCTAAAAAATGGTATATCCTCAGCCAAGTCATCTGAATGGGGCCACCTCTTGCACCCACATTTTTGCTGGTGCACCCACCAGCTCCTGCAGGCTGGGTCTGCACCCTTTGGCCAGAATTTATGGACATCAGTTACCCTTCCTGCCCTATCAGAAATTGCCACAAATAAGGTGCTGAGCATACTCAGATTTACCATATACATTTTTTTACCGTGTCTCTGCGGTGGGTTAGCTGGTGCCACCCATACTGGGTTTCACTGGAAAGAGGCCTGCCATGGTTACTGACTTAAATGATATATGCCGAGAGGCTTTTGTTGTGGGAGTGACTGATCCAAAGCCTGTTGAAATAAATGCAAAGAATAGCCTTGTCTCCAGTGGGCTTGGGATCAGGCCCAGATTCATGATCATACTATACTGTCTTTTTTCATAATTTTGTGAGAATGGCTTTTTCTTTTGTGCAACAAACCATAACTAAGGGGAGTGGGGAAGAAAGGAAGGCAAGGAGAACCACAGAAACTGTGCTAAAGGAATTTAAAATGAAAAATGCATTAAAAATTTAGTATGTGAGCAAAACCAGACTACTTTGCTCTGGAAGGGTGAAAGGGAGGAAAAATTATTATTTTAATATGTACCAGGCAAGGACAAGCACAAATCTGACCACGTCTGAGAACAGCAAAGAGCCACAGCCTTGGCTGACATTGAAAAGTTCTGGCAAATATCTCTGTTTAAAAGAAGGGGTGAGAGAAAGAAAGAGCCAGATCTGGCACATAAGCCCCTAGATGTTTGTTTGAAGCTATACCACACTTAGCTTTTGCGACTTTTTGCCTTATTTGAATGCATACGTTTGATAATAGGAAATGACATATTTATATTTGCTCCTTACATTACTCAGGAGTCTTTTAACGAGTTCAGAGAATTAGTACAAAGGGTTCTGCGAGCTTCTGTGTCACTCTTGCCAAGGCAACCTGGTAATTAAGGGTCACACTCTGTAAGTAATGTAAATCTAACAGCAGTGGGAGCTCAGGTGACTGGCAGGTAACCCCAAGATCTTTAGCGGGGAAAGACAATTTTCTCACATGAGCAGAGCGAGTTTGGGTTGGCTCCATCTGCAGGGACCATGCAAAGCTCCCAGTGAGACCCCTTGTGTCCCACCTGGTCATGCTAGTCTGCCTGCGAGCATCACCTTGCAAATTGAGATCTTAAAGAGCGGTTGTCAGACATCCTCACAGTATCTCCATATGTTTTCAGTTTTTCTAATGGGCTACACTTGAATCCACCATGATTTTTTAATTATTTCTTTTCGCAGGAAAAATTTGTCTTCTAGGGGCTAAGAGATGGATCTAGAGAAAATCTGGTTGTGCCTTTCAGGACTCTGCATTGAGTTAGGTTCTTCATGAAACTGGACGTGCACGTCAACAGTGTCTGTATGGAAACTTCTGGAAAGAGCCTTATCATGGAGTAGAACAGACAGTTCTTCTTTGGGTGATTTTTCCTTCTAAAAGCCGCTGTGCGATCAAGAAGGAGATACATACGTGAAAGCGGGGAGATGCAAATACGCAAGTCTAGGCCATCCACATTAAACACCCAAGGGGGGGAAACAAACCCCCTCGTTTTCCTGCAGGAGTAGACATGAGTAAGAGATGTCAGTACAGCTATGACATCTGTTTACATGGGGATTTTATGCACCTGTTCACTAGGCAATAACAAATGCTTACCATGGTGGTAGCTGTATCACACGGTACATATGCTGCTTCTGACATACATAACACCTCTTTAAGGAAACACATGGCCCCATATGTCATGAGAACTTGTTTACATTCTACAATACAGTAATGGAAAATATGTTTCATAATAAATGTTTTCATCGTTTTTGTGTTTAAGGAAAGAATGGGAGTTTTACGCCCTAGCTGTCAAGCTGAGTGTCCTCCCTCATTGTTCTCATTGAGAGATGTGTGGCTGTGGACTAAATTTCCTACAAGCTTTCAAAATTCAGAGAAGTTGGGGTTTCAACTGGTCAGTTTAAAGGGTCAATGTCCATGAAAAAGGTAAAATTAAAAAAAAAGTAAGATGGCAACATATATTTAGGTGCAAATCAGAGTATTTATTTGTTTGACTTGCTATCAAAAGTCAAATTTCTGGTCAATTTGACAAGAGCAAATGTCGTGTATTGCCTGCGTAAAGCTCTTGAGATACTGAAGCCACCTTAGGACGAGTATCCCAATGGCTTTTCAGCCCCAGCTTTTAGTTCAGTCACCGTGGAACCAAGAAAAGAAATCATATTACTTCATATCCATAAAATGAAGCATGTTCTTGCTTGAAGATTGTCTAGTCCAACCTCCTGAGAAATTAATTTGAATAGGCTTTTTGCTTGGATGTGGTTTGCTTGAGATTATTCAGGTTTATGCTGCCATTTTAAGGCTTTTTCTTTCTAGCAGTTCAGTTTTCAACGGTCAGCGTTTCCATCACGAAGACTGGTCATACACAGGATTCTGTGTCCTCAATTCAGTCCTCTCTGCTGGGGCAAGATTTTATCCTACAATTAAACTGACTAAACTAAGAACTTAAAAAAAGCAGATGTTACTTCGTAGGGAAGGCAGGTCCGAGAATTAGTGATTCTTATTTTAGGTTATTTTTTTTTTTCTTGATATTTAGCCTGACTGTCACTTTCTGGGATTTATTTTTGTGGCGTTAGCTAATGAGAAAATCAGACTCTACCTTGTTTGGGGAATCCACTCATTTACAGACAAAACTGAAGTGTGAACGACAAGTGAGATGCGTGGATAAACAACTTTTATCATTTTCATTTAAGGAACGATCTACTGATATATTGTTAAAATACATCTTTTCTCTATTTAGCCCTGCCGCAAAGCAGCATTCACCACTATTTCAGCAGTTCACTTGATATAAAAGAATGGATGAATAGATTCCAGAATATAATAGCCTAAGCTGGTCCGTTCTCTTTGTGCATGGATTCAATGTTGTTTAACAACAAAGAATTTTCATGAGTTTCACAGTGTGGCCACCCCAAGTACTTTTTATTACCTTTTGTCTCCTCTGCCTCATCTATCGTATAGGTGTATATTTTAAAAAAGCACATTTTATTTTCTTTATTTTAAACTAGCTAACTGATAACTTCTTTAGGTGCCTTTAACTGCAGTCTTGTGAGAAATGCAAACAGTTTGGGCTGTTGTTTCTTTTTTTGCATTGGTTTAGTTTTTATGCAGTGCAATATTTATTCCCCTCTCCCAATGTCCTTCCAAGACTGGAAAGTCCTTGTCTGTTTTGGCCAAGCTTGGAGAAGTGCTGTAACTCTATGTGATCTGTGAAACAGGGGCCACAGAAAACTTTAAAACCGTGTTATGAAATGCGTCAATGGTAAAATGATAGTAAAACTATAAAAATAGATTAAAATGCACTTTTACTGACATTTTCTGGCTTATACTTTCTCATTGTTAATTTCTGAGTTATCTGGGACTTGTGCAATTTGTTAGGGTATGAAGGTACTCTTGCCCAGATGTATTTGAGGACAAAGGTATGTATTTTGAGTAGTCTATGAGCTGAGTATGTGTTTTTGGTTTCAAACATACCGCTCCAGTGTACTACTACGTGTGCTAAAGTAACCCATTTTGCAGAAACTCTGGCGTTCCCAGGATACCACGAAGCAACTCTGACCTTCAGCATCTGCAGGGCAAAACTTAATCCTACTCTTGACCGACGCTTGCATTGTCACTGCAAAAAGTTTAAACGAAACACCTCCCAAATTGACTGGTCCCTGCAGTTTGCGTAATAGAGAGAAATATGATATATTCTTTTAATATGTTGCAAAGCCTAAGACCCTAATTCAACAAAGCATACAAGTCTCACTGGCTTCAGGGATGCTTAAAGTTATCCGTGTTCCTCATTGCCTTGTTGACTTGGGGCCATAGATATAAAGAGAATGCATGCCCTATTAAAAACTGACCTCGTTAAAAGCATGGGCTTACCAGGCTTTAATAGTGCTCAGTTTCATTTCTAAAGAATTCCACTTTTATAAAAGTACATCTTTAACACACCAAAATGTAAGGTTTTTTGGTCCCTAGGATAAATTATCAGCTAACAGAATGATATATAAGACTATGTTTATACCCATGCTGAAGCTTGGTTTTCATCACACAGATATTGTGTTTTTATATCTAAAAAAAAATACGTATATATAGTGTATATGCGTCTGTATATATATTATTTGTAGGCTATTCCCACAGTTAGGCCCGAGCCTCTTTGAATTTATAATTGTACATGGAATAGAGGGGATAGCGAATCTTGTTGGACTTAGAATTCTTGTCAGTCATTTCTTACTCTTAAATACATCCCCCCCCTTTTTTTTTTTCATTTTATTCATTACGTGTACATAAATCGAGCAAATTTGAAAATATTTGGAATGCATTTAAGTGTTGTATCTTAATCCATCTATTTGTTTTTGATGTCCTTTAGAAGATGATGTTTTCAACTTCAACTGTGTTAAAGTACACAAGTACCTTTTAAAACACTGATTGAAATCCTGTTTTCGGGCTTTTGTATGTTAAATTTGCTACTGAAATTTGCAATGAAATCTTACCTATTAATTTCTCCTATAAACTCTACTGAACTGGACTATTGCTCACGTACTTAGGTGTCTCGTTCACAGCGGAGTGGTGACAAGCTTTATGAATGGGAGAATGGCATCATTTAAAAAAGAAAATAACTTGAAATCCCTAAGGAAGAACAGTTTCCCAGCATTTTAAGGTAGCAAACAATGTTCCATTAGTCTGAAGCCAATCTTTTTTTCACTTATTTTCAAGTCAAGAAGCAATATGATAACAACCTATAGAAACTCGGCACGATAATTAAATAATCCTTTTTCTTCCAATCTCTGATCAAGCCGTAAAGAGAAAAATCACAAAGATGAGACAAATTTTATTTTGCTATCATATGCGGTGAGCAGTTTCTGAGAAATACCGTTTCCTCACTATGGGGAACCAGCGCTCACTAATAGCAGAGCCAAGCAAAATTTCTGAAAATTGTTATTGTAATGTTTACATAATGAGATCATATTTTTTTCCCCTTATGAAGTACAGGTGCAAAACCTAAACACTCTGCTCCCAGAAGTGCAACTTTCCAGCCATTTCTTTCTTAAGCAGTCCTTGCAAACTCAACCAGCCAACTATTAATGGGCTACTGACAACCTTGGTAAATCTCTTTTTGTTTTTTTTTTTTTTTTTTCCTCTTGCAACCCTCCCAATGCAAAACAACCCCTCAACATCTCCAGATCTTTCTGCTTGTTAATTTTCTTTCTGTCTTTTTTCTTTTTTCCCCCCTCATATTTTCTTTTTTTGAGGACCAGTCAACCTACAGAAGAGCATCTGCTGGACCCTGAGTGGGGAAGCAGACATGCGGAAGCCTTGCAAGTGTGAAAGCCAGGAGTGGGTCAGACCCCAGATGGTGAGTGTTTGCTCTTAAAAAGGCGGCTCTTTCTCCTTCAAAAGAAGGGAGGTAGCACCCTCTAGCACTGAGCCTTTGCTACCACTCCAATGACAGGCACTGCCAAACATAAATCAGAGTGATAACAGCCTCTGCTGGGGATTCAGACCCGCGTTTTCCTGCATGGAAGATAAAATCTTTTCTGGTTCTTAATTCAATCACATACCCAACTGGCAATCTTGCATATCAAAATGGGAATCCTGGGAGGCTGCTGGAATATGCAGATCAACAGAAGCTAATTAGCATTTACTTGCAGCCATCCTTAACTGATTGGCAGCACAGCTGTGGGGACCAAGCTGAACATGCTGAGTTGCATATTTGTATGGCCACCTGCCATTTGGTGGGATCCAAAATAGTGTAAACTACCACTTCACAATAACTCAGTGACCTTAGTTTTGAAGTAATATTGAACAGACATATTTGGCTAAGTGTATAATTAGTGCTTATTTCACCTGACATGCAGTTCAACAATAGGCTGTGCAGCAGTACCTTTTTAATTTGACATGCTGATGTCTTAATTGAGATTGACAACTTGTTAGAGAGGTACTATATTTCCAATGCAGGCTGAGAGCTACCCATCATCACCGACTTCCCTAAGCATATGAAACGATGCACTTTTATGCCTTAAAACATATCCCAGCTATTTGGAACGGGCCAGATGAACAGGAGTAGAGCTGATGAAGGCAACGGGACCATTTCTTGCAGGGGTTTTATGTGAGGACTTTTATTGCTTTGCTCAAAATATGCAGTGGAGTGGGGTGTGACCCAGAAAATAAAAATGTCAGGAAGCATAACAAAGAAAGTAAGAGAGGAAGGCATGTTAAGCAGAAGAACGCCAGCATTGTAGGCCAATTCACACAATGGTGGTGAAGTGAGAATGAATGAAAGCCGTACCAATGATTTACTGTAAGCCATGGAGAAGAGAGTGGTGCCTCTCATGGTTAAACAAGCAAAGATCTGTAGTGTGATCGCCTCATCATCCTAATCTGGAAATCTGGGCTACCTGGATGTTGGGATACTTCTATTTACAGGCAAAAATAACTGAAACAGATCAAATTTGTGTATCCGTGACAAACTATAACTACCTCTGTGAATTGGCATGTTTTCTCAGGGTGGCTGGACTAGCTTGTAGCAACAAGGAATTTGGTCCGGTTTCAGACTGCATACTAGAGAACTGAAAAAATATATATACGAGTCTGATAAGCGATAGCAAGAGTACATCTGGGATTGCTGATTTATGTGAAATATAATGAAATATGTAGACACAGCTATAATACTCAGTGGAAGATGTAGTAGCATAGTGATAGATAAGAATGGACTTGTTTGTTCCCAAAAAGGGGCCGTAACCTGTGGAAAAACATCACTTCAATCAAAACTGTATCCTGACTATTCCCATGTCACATATGGACAGAAGCAAGACCTGGAGTTCATCTGCTATTCTTTACCTGGGAAAGTACTGTAAAAAAGGCCTGCTATGCCTTAACCATAACCTGCCTTTCTTGGTTTCCTTGGGATAAGTATGTTCAGAGATAATTTGGAGGGACATGACCATAAAGCATTTCGTGTTTATTAAAACACACACACATAAAGCACGTTCCCGGTAATGTAAAGGAACGGGTAAGTGGCCAAGTTCACAAAAACAATGCCCCCATGAAAGGCGTAAGCCAGAAATTGGAAGAGCCCACAAGGCCATTAAGTCCAGGTGACCTGCCTCTGCAGAAGTAATTCCAACAATTGCTTGATGTTTGTTCTTTGCTACATTCTCCATCATTTTGTCAGTGCTCTTCAAGCAGAGACAGCTGTTGAATATTACAACAGGGGGAGAGTGACTCTGTTCTTGAGCCCTGATGTGAAGGCTCTGCACGCATGGCCCCAGAATTGCCTTGGCTCTTTCTGTAGCCATGCTGAATCAAGCCATCTGCCTCATTCAGCTACTGGAGGAGAAAAATCTCAACTTGACTACAAAGAAACCCTGCCAGATAAGTAAATACTTCTGAGTTAAGGCTTCATAGACAATTTATCACTATTGCAATGAATTCTGCAATATGTAGTAGTTGCTGCAAGGTGTTGTAGATGTAGCCTGCTGGTCCAAAGGCAACTGAAGGTGAGAGGAATTCTCCCATTGTCTTAGATGCCCTTTGGATCACACCCACAATTATCACAAAATTGTGTAGTTCTGTTTCTGGACATAAACAGGGATTTCCTCGTGTTAGGCAGATCGCACATGTCAAGAGTCTTGCTCCTGCCCAGACAGATGTTGATTTCCCAGGACATGTTGTTTTGTGAGGATCTGAGCAGGCTTGGTAGCTGTTTGAACGTAGAGTGAAAGAGTCATAGGAACCTAAGCTGACAGGCAACTTGACAGCCTGTTGGGCAGGTTGCTGCAGCTCTGGGCTTTAAGTATGCATGGGAAGCCAGGAGCCTAGGAGCATTGGCTCCTGAGCCCCGAGACTCCCATTCATCTGGGACTTCCAAGTTCCTGTCTTCGTATTATACAGCCAAGTGGAATTTTAATTAGAAACTTATCCAAATCGTTTGATAATTTTTCAAACCTTCTAGATTTCCTTATTTTCCTTCCAAATCAGAATGAAAACAAACTCCAGAATATTAAAATAATAGCTGTGCCAGAATTACGTATCTTCATCCAACCCCACTTTTAAATTTGTGTCACAATAGGGTTTGTGACTGAGCTATGTCATGTTGCATCATGCTGTGTGAATGACAGCCTGATATTGTAAGTGCTCATCACAGTGCTGTATATGTATAAAGATGTTCTGAGTTCTGCCAAAAACCTGACGTGGTCGTTTGGGAAAATGTACATTTGTTAAAGCGCAGAAGTAGTAGTAGGGGCAAGGCAGTGAATGCGTTCTCCGTCAGCCTACTATTGTTGTGGTTGCTCGTAAGAGCTAAAATCTGACGGTGATCGAGGTGTATGGTGCACTTCCTCGGTGGGCTGGTATGCAAAATCACACATCTCCCTAAAGACATCCGAGCTGGCATCTACTATCAGCACCACACTGGGCATCTCTGGCATAATGGCTGATGAAATGGGCTGCTAAAGATCTTCTGATTACCTTTGACCATGAGTTTGTAGCAAATGACAAAGAGGTAGCATCATTTGAAATTAAGGCAGGACTTTCTGTGGTGAGCTGCATGAACATCTCCGGATGTTCCTGGGGAATATATTGACCATGCGTTGGGTACCCCAGGCAGTGCCAGGCAGTACTCTTTTGTGAGACTTTCACACTTTGACCAGAGCATGGCATTTGCGCCATGACTGCTCCGTTGCCTTTCTGATGAAGTGGGCCCTCCCTTAGGAGGCTCAAGAAGCTAAAGAGGCCTAAATACGACAAAAAGCTACTGGACCCTGCAGGGGGATAGCTGGGAAACACTTTGTGTCATCCCTGAGGTTGGAGAAGATGATCCTGCTAGCATTAAAACAAATTATATGAATTTCAGGTTCCTGCTAGCGAAGAAAGCCACTCTACCTGTTTAGGAGCACATTCTGGATATTTGCTTAGTGGAAGTGTCTGTCTCTCACATCCAGGGGAGATCCCATGAGCAACAGGACAGTTGATCCAACTGGCAGGCTCTGGGACACCCCTTTGTTAGGATTTGTCCTCATCCATGGTGATGCTTTAATAGTCGATCGGACAACTCCATTTTAAAAGCCTGTGCTGCAAGCTGAAGTGGGATGCAGTCCTCGCTAAAGACTTTTGCTTCTTTTCCACTACGCAAAATAACAAAAAAGACTAATCTTAAAACTGCTCTTAATGAGTATAACCAAAATATTAACAGTAGTAAACAAGAATACATTTGCTCATAACTTGTCATATCAGTGTAATAAATTAAGCCAGAAACACATTAACATTTGACAGCTTAAACAATGCAGGAAAAAATACAAACCTCACAGGGACTATGTGAAGCATGTTGGCAGTTTAACAGACATTTTGAGATGTAGATACATATATCAACCTTTCTGAATTTAGTCTTGATAACTCCTTTTCCTCTGTGTGCCAAAACACTGCCGTGTGAAGACTAATGAGTTCCAGATTTGTTTATCTTTGGTGGCTAAGGCAGATTCATGAGCCCCTTGAACCTCTTTTACAGCGGCCATGTGATACCAGCGTGCAACACCAGAGGCAGAAACGTCTCTTTTACGCTGATGGATATACGGCGTGTTAAAAGATCTTACAAGAAAGATGTCCTTGGCCATCTGATACAAGGGACCATGTCAAATCTGTTTTGGATGATCTATACAAGTGAATTGTCCTGCCTGTTAGCTTTCATATGTGTTTTATGTTTATGTTCAGAGGTGTAATAACAAATGCTTGGAATAAATCTCGCACGTGAAATAGGGATTATTATGTCTAACAGCAAGACTTCATGTTGTGCACTCACCAGATTTTTGTATGGGTGATTGTTTTTTTCCAAACTTTTTTCATATTGTGTGAGCTCTCCAATAAACATCGTAGCTCTGGAAGACCCTGGGCCACCTAAGTGAAACTTCATCCTTTTGCGTTTCGCCTGTTTGAGCTCTGCTTTCTTATTTGGCTCTTTAGCAGTTTGTTTTTCCATTAATCGATTTTATTTTTTTGGTGTGTTTTAATGTTTGCCTATTATCTAGATCTGTGGCCGTTCCAGGTGAAAGGAGGGGTTATGAATATGCATCTTTATCAAAATTAACATACAACATTTTGCGTAGACTTCCGTGAGAGCAGAGCAGAGCATTTTCCTGCTGGAGGTCCAAGCTGGTTGTTTCTTTGTGGACTAATCTTTGCTCAGTTCTGGGGAGGGTGTTTTGGATCTGTCATCCCCTCAAACCCACGACTGGTTTTTATCTCTTGCCAGGACAAAGTTGGTGCAAAGGCACCTTAAACAACTTAAAGCAGAGAACGCTGTGTGGGAGTCCCTGTGCTGGACCTGCCTCTCCTGCCGGGGACAGGAGGGGCAGCCAAGGCACGTGCCCAGCGACAGCTGTAGGTAACAGAAAGTTTAAATGACTCTGATGAACACTTGACTTTCTGCCTTCAGATTTCTTATTCATGATTAGCAGTGTAACAGAGGCTCTAATGTACTCTTTCCTTAGTTACGGTCTGAAAATACCTTTTTTCCTTGAATTGAAACGTGGTGTATGTGTTTAAGTAACTTTGTTGTTGTTTTTTTCCTGTTTTAGCAGATGCATTTGGACTAGCTACTTTTGCAGAGTAATTCCTTCCTTAGCAGAGACTGCTCTGTATCCTCCTGTTTCTTGTAAGTAATATCTTTTCATAATCTTCAACTGGTGGGGCCAGGTTATATTCTTTTAAACCAGCAGCAAGAAAAGTCAGTAATGAATCCTCCCTCCCCTCAATTCTGATTTGAGAACGATAAAATCCAAATGCAGCCAGAACTACGCAAGACTTTCTGTACAAGTATGACGGTAGGTATCCGTGTCCCCCGCAGAAGGAGATGCAATGCACGTGTATCCTTGTAGTGTGTGATTTGGGAAGGAAGAGGAAAAGTAAAGAAAGGTTTGTTAGAAAAACTGACTTACGTATAGGGAATATTTTTGGCATTATTTGTAAGAAAAGATTACTTGTTATTTGAATATTTAATAAGTAATCGAACACCTCCACTGTTTTTTTCTAGTAACTGGCCTTTAGCTCTTTCTGATAGCGATACCAAACCGAGGTCAGAATTTACTGCATAATAAAGAGAGGTAACAAACGCTTTTGGGTTTCACCGCTCCTGGATGTCTCTGTCGCTCTCTGTGCACAGCACACTCCCGCGACAGCCCGCCCGAGCCTGCAGTCCCCACGTGCTGTGCGTTGTATGAACACATGGCGAGAGACAGTTCCTGGCCTGAAACGTTTACCGTCTAAATGGATGTGGCAGGTGAGAAGTGGGTAGCAGGTAATTTTCTTTTATTATAAATGGACATCTGGACTGGTGAGAAGGGGAAATGATTCAGCCATAGGTGGGAATTTTGCCCACTCTGAGTGGTCGCAGAGTCTCTGCTCACAGGTCACGCTGCCTTCTCCAGCTCTCTATTTCATGGATGCGAAAGCAATCGTTTGATTTTCTGAACAGAAGAAAAATCTAAAAAGAAAAAAAAAAAGCCATCTCATGTAAGAACAGTAGCCCATTTCTCTACCACAAGTGATGACTGTTCTTGTTCCAGTAAAAGCCAGACCTCCTCATAACATACCTTATAACCTGTTAATTATAATTTCCTTCTCTAACACTTGGATCACACTACTAAATATTTTTAAATATCTATATATGTGTTTTTTAAGCTGCTGGGTTTGGGTTACACCTTTTCCATATGCCCAACCCACACAATCCCATCAACGCTTTCACACACCAGTCAAACACTCTATATTTGTGTGAAACTCACTGAAGGAAAAAAATTTCTATTACTACTACTACTAATACAAATTCATTTCTCACAACTATTAGTATTTTCCTGAATGCCGCTGAATGAATTTACTGCAATTGAATGTCTAACTTTTTGTTGTGCGGATTCAGTGAAAGATTTTTGATTTATATTCATAATTACTCCAGTCCCATCACCACACGCCTCATTTTTTCCTTTTTGCTCGACAAAGCTCCCTTTACAAAACTTAATCACTTTCTGTCTGAGCAATCCCCTAATACATTTTATATTCTGTTGTTACTGGGAATGATGTTCTGAAAGTTGATATACATTGCAACAGCAGGTGTTAAGACAGGCAAGTAGGGAACAAAAGCTCTTAGTGCATGAAAAAGTCTAATAATAGACAATTTGTTCACCTGGCACTGGCTGCATAAGCATTTGAGATGAGCTCATTGTTATTTGGCGATGAGCTTTCTGCTGGTTGCACAGATGAAAATATGGAAAATCCAGGTTGTGGAAACAAAGGTTTGCTAATATTAGAACAGCATTAAATGGTGCATGATAGAGCTTGGGAGGTCGCAGGGTGAGCTGCGGGGTTTAAAGCAGTGAAACACTTCCATAACTAGGAAAGCAATCAATAAAGACACAGTTGTGTATATTCTTGCAATAAAATTACATGTGTAAACATTTTCAGTAACTCTACAACTGGGCAAGCTGTTCAGAGCAGGTTTGCACTCAGAAGTGTAGTTCAAGCTTTTTCCAGGCTCGTTGAAAATGTGGCCATTAGTTAGGGAAGCTCACCATGAAAAGCAGAGTTAAGCAATCCGGTCAAAATTGAATCGTCAATCCGTAAAGGTAATTTTCCACAGCGGTCCTGTGGGGGCTGCCGGAGCCACGGGGCAGTGCTGGGAGCACCGTGACATCCCGCTGGAGTCCCAAGCACGACTACGCAGGGATGCACGTCCAGACCCAGAGCAGTCAGTGGGAGGAAGAGGATGCTGATTCCTGGGAGCCCACTGGACGCCTCCCAGGTGTTGTTGGTGTTGCAAGAGCATTTGGGAGGCTGTCTTCTCGGGGAGGGGAGCATGCCTGCTCTGGGGGAGCCTGGAGGAGGGGAGAGACAGAGTCTGCGGTTCCCATCCATTCCTCAGAACACACAGTGGAAGCAGTGTTTCAATTAAAAAGGGCAATGCCGCAGCTGAGTGTCCCTAGAACACCTTCTCCTTAGCATGTACCCTGCCTTTAGAAAGGGTGCTCCCCTCAGAACAGACAGCAAAATAAACGTCCTTAACCCCCAGGTGCATTTTCACGTCCTAGACTTCTAAAATTCATGAAATCACATTAATTATAACATAGCATTAATTGTCATGTTTTTGCTTTTGAAGAGCAAAAACCCCTCTGATCTTTTTGATTGTCTTTGCTTTCCATAGGAAATGCTACAGGACGCTGTTCCTATTTACTCCTCTGAGCCATGCACACAGTCGTTTGCCTGCATCCCAGTGAGATGGAGGATGAGGACACTATAAATGCTGTTGGACCTCTTTCCTTAGGCAGGCTGTGGAGATGAACCCTATGCCGGTGGTCGCTACTGGTGAGCTCCCTCTTGGTTTCAGTTGTACTAAAACTTTGTCTGCTTTGCAAAGTCCAGTTGACCTTCTAGTTCAGTTGTAAATCAAAAATCTCAATTCCTTGAGATTATGGGTGCAGTTCTCAGGAATCAGTAATCTTACGGTCTTTACAACTGCCATGTGTCAATGAGCCCTCATGACCGTGCAGTGCATTGAGCTCGCTTTCCAAAGCGTAACTATTAGCGCAGGTTTTGGGTCAAAAGCCACCTCCCTATTAAGCTTAAACTACAGTGGATTGACAGATGTTTTGCTGTCATGCGGGGCTTATCTCACACCAGTGCTAGTCACCAGCATCAGGTCTGGTATTGCAAACATTTATGGCAAAGTTAAGATCATCCAGCAAGAGGTCAAGATAATCCTATACCACCAAAAATAGTCCTAATTAGAATACTGGGTACTGACGACTTTAACAAATACTTCATAAGTAGGCAATGGTTTAAAAAGGAGTATGTGCCACTTCAAATAGTGAATATGCTGGAGAAATTTGTAAACATTTAGCAATCGGGACCAGAGCAGTTGTGCAGTGATGGCCCTTGTGCCAGTGTGCAGGTCTGTTTGTCATTGAAAAGTTGAGGACCAAAGAGTTAGTTTCTTTATGTCAGTTGTTTTTGTTCTCTGTTCCTTTTTTTTTTTTTTTCTTTTGTAATGTCAGCTGGAATTTAGCATGTAAGTGTTTAGGTATCCAAAGGGAGGCCACAACACTGCACACAGATCAGATTGCTTTTCCTTGCAAAACTCCCCCCTTTGCATTCCAGCCTGACAAAGTTTTGTTACAGTTACTCGGTGCATAGATAACTAAATGCTTTAAATACTAATTAAAATAGATGATGTTTAACTGTTGGCCTATGCCATTTGTTTATGATGGAAGACAGCAGCGAAGCAGATTCATCTATTACCATTATCAGCAGAGTGTTTCTTTTCTTCTTCTCTCCTTATCCAAGCAATGCATATGTCCAGGAGCTGACTTGGTTCTTGTAAACAGCCTTGTTTCCAACAGAATCTCTTCCTCCACCTTTCCACCGTCTTATCTTTCAATTCACCCTGAATCTACCTTAAACCAATACATTCCAAGTTCCCTGGTTTTTTCTTTATACTCGAAACTTTATATTGGAATTGTTTCAGGCCAGAATGCTTGCAGCCTCGTTCTCCGTATGCAGAAGCCCGCTCCCATTAATCAAAGGAAAAGCTGAGTAAAGTGGTACTATCCGCATTCTCATTTTGGAAAATTAAAAGGCAGTATCGTTATTAAAAGGCAGTTCTGCTAAATGTTTTCTGATGGAGGGAGAATTGGGACACACTACACTGGCCGGTGACTTTGCCAAAAATATGACACCAAGAGACACGATAAATGAATGTATAAATAGTAATTGTTCTGAAAGGGGTAGTCATAAATCACCAAGTGAGTTGCAGCACATTTCTTTCTCAGTGATACTTGAAATGTGATCTACCTTGCATTAAAAGAAAATCAGATTTTCTCTTTTGGTTGCGTTGAAATGATGTAGAAACTGGAAACCCAATTTCCCTGAAGCAGAATCCTATGCAAAATATGAAGCTCTGCAGTAAACACTAGACCGAGTTTTGCGAAGAGGAGGGGCTTGTTGAAGAGTGGAAACCAGCAATTTGTTGGAGTTAAGAGGTTATTAATCATGCAACACTTAGGGTTAGCAAAGTTCTGGCCTTGAATCAGCGACGCACTACAACAAATTGAATCACTCCAATAAGAACAAATAAGTTGCGCTGTGAAGTTCTGCAACAGATCTCAAAAGACCTTTTCCCTTGCAAAACAGCCTGGGTTGTGATGAAAAATAATCCTGTTATTTGTCGTGATCATTTATCATCAGAATTTGACCTGTCTTATGCTGTCTGTGTCGATATTCTTCACAGGGTTCATCTACTGTGCTTTGGGGTGGAGAAATTACCTGCAGACCACCTCTTCCCTTTTTTGCCCTGAACATTAGTACTTGCACAACCTGGGAAACAGAACTGCTGAAAAGCTGGGATCTGACAGGCTTGTAGGATGGCTCAGCCCTGGACCTTATCAAAAGGTCTTTCTTTCTAAGGATGGGGTCCTGTGGACATGCCCCTGAGGACCTGATCCAGCTCTGGTTTAGTTATTAGACCAGATACAGGATTCACAAGGCACTTCAAAGCCTGGGTCCTCTGAATTTCCAGAAATCCTCTAGCCATCTCCCTTTTCTCTTCCAGGGGTCTCTCCAAGACCAAGTCTCTGTTGTGCCTTTTAGCAGTGGTGTGTAGGTTGGCATCACTAGCTATAATTCGCTGTAATTACATTTGAAAGTAGACCCTTGATAAGATTTGGAAACAGGGACCAGCTCAGTTATGCAGCTATGTGATTTGATTTTATTTGCTTTGGTTTCACAGTCTGCCTCTTGTCCTGCTTGTTGTTTGTCACACTCCCTTGTGCTCTGGTTTAGATCAAATGAGCTCTTCTACGCTTCCTGTTTGTATAGCTTAGGATGTAGGGACAGCCCAGGAAAAAAGCCTGGGGCCTCGAAAAACACAAATTTGCTTGGAGAAAGGCAGTTTTGGCAAGGCAGGGGGAGAAGAGACTTGGCAGTCACGAGGGGGCTACAGCAAAGGGGGTATAACCGAGACCTGGTGCACCTCACCAGCCCTTTCATCAGCTTACAAGGGAAAACCCAAATGTTTCTGAGCAGAAACATTTTCCATCAGCCACAAGTCCATCCGGGACTATTAAAAGGCTACTGTATTTCTTGTATTTCTATAAATATGAAGTGGTCAGGTGAACGTTACTTTGTTTTCCAATATTATTCTGTAATAGCAGATGTGTGTCTTTTTTTCACTGGGTACCTGAACCCCAGCAGTCGAGATGCTCGGGCAGCCTTGACATTTGTACACGATTGATGCATTTTCTGATTTCATAACTCATTCTTGCCCGACACAGTGATTTCCTCAGCAGCCTCAACGAAGCTAATCTGGTTGCCAGACTGACCAATGCAAGGCTGAGATTTCTGAAGCTCAGTAGCAGGAGTCAAAACACTTGGTAATTTAGCAGTTAGCTGAGTATGTTTCTTTAGTATAGCCTGCAGGTCAGCCATTACCTGCTAGTAAATAGGTAATAAATAACCACTAACAGTGTCAGCTTCCTCCTATTTATTCTCTCATACTATATTCTGAGTCTATTGGTGCCACAGGAGAAATTACTTGGTTGGAAAGGCACAAGCCGCAGCCAGCTCTCCCTGCTGACGCCTGTACAAGTCTGCGTGGAATTGGTGCCTCAGGCTGTCCCCGATACCTGCGGGACCTCAGGTAAATCACTGCTGCCACAAGGGAACCTCCAGCCAACCTTGCTGTGTCTCTTGTCTCATGCATATCTGTCTGGCTGACCTGGTCCCCAGCCAGGGATCATCCTCCAGCTGAGAACTTGGCTTTCCAGTACCAGTCTGGTCTTTTCATGAGAGCAAGTAGTCAGGCATGACTGCTGCCTTTCTCATTCTTTCCACTGTATTTCTTTTGGTTTACACACCTTGGCTAAAAGGTATCTGTCAGAAGATTGATGCAATAAATTTCATGCTATATCTCCAGTAAGTGAAGTATTTTCTGCCCATTATTCATCCAGCTCCCGGAGTTGGACAGACAGTTTGTATTAATAAAATATACACTAATATCAAAACATTTTTCAAGCCAAATCTATTAATTACTTTTTCCATTATCTGCCTGGCTCTACACATGAATAAATGAAAAGAAGCAGAGAAGACGGAGACATGACACGATCTGTTATGTAAATCACCCTGTACATCCCAAACCATCTTCTGGGGCAGTGCTAACTAATTTATGACAGGTCACCCAATAGTTATTAATAAGTTATTAAATTGATATAAAATTAATCCAGTAATATTTTTTGAATTAAAAGTGTCTGACTTGTGACTTGAACCAGCCTGTTTTGTTGTGGCAAAAGGGGCCCAAAGTCATGGGCAGTTTCAAGCTTTGTGCTCAGAAAATTGCATTTTTCCCTGAGTGCGGGTAGATGTTGAATCCCTCCTTAATAGTTGGGAAAGATTTAGCATTGCGTTGCTTCACTGTGCAGCCCTTTTCCTCACCCGCAGGGACGAGCCGCTTTGTGCCCTCCCACTGTGGCTGTAGAAGGTATCGCAGATCCCAGTTTGCTCTGGGACATCCCAGTGACATTAAACCCTCTTACATTTCCCGGCTTCAGGATTTGACTAGCTGCTTGCATCTGAATTTGGATACACTGAGTTTCCAGAGGCATGAATGCAGATTTGGAAAACTCAGTAACATCTCAGGTCCTTGCTAAAGATGCATGTAATTATTAAAATGCAGTTCCCCTTAGCCAACGGAGGACGGCTCCGTAGACGTATGTTCTCAATGCATCTCAGGTCGAGAATATCTCCTCTCCGTATCCTCTAAAGTCTTCATGTTTCCTCCTCATTATGTTAATGGGTGGCCATGCGCTGTGTACGCTGCTTGCCTCTGCTTGAATTTTGCATTGAGCTTTCAATTAGCAGGATTCGAACTGATTATTCTGGCAGCGCTTTCCCCTCCAGAAATCCAACTCTTATGGAGCATCAATTTTTAAAAAGGTGCTATTGATACTTCAGGAGTTGTCAGGGATCCGCTCTGGTGTGCCTAAGGACGAGGGAAGAAACTCACCTGCCATTAGGTTAAAATTGCTTCCCATAACCATCGAGTCGTGTGTACGTGGGATGGCAGGATCCTGCTGGAAGACCTGTCTTTGAAGCCCCTAACCAGAAAACTGGGAATCTGATGAGAGATACTGGTAGCATGACTCAATTCAAGCACAGGGGATATTTTGGTGAGAATTCTTTAAAAAAATGCATGAATATTGGGTGGGCTCCTGCATCCCCAACTTTGAACAATCTGAAGTTTGCCAGCCCTCATGTCTTTCATTAGTCAAGGATATTTACTTCATTTTCCAGCCATTTTTCTTCCTTTTGTCTCCTCAGCTTTGCTGCCTTCAAGGAAACAATATATTGTAGGGAGGCTGCTTTGCCCTTAGGAAGCATACGGCGGGTTATTGAGCTCTGATGCTGTTCTACTTCTCCTGATGATGCAGCCTGAAACTCAGCCGCTACCTATCTGTAATCCAACCTATTTTCCCTAAGCAAAGTTAACCCGTTATTTGTCGAGGGAATTACCTCTTACCTGCGATGGTATCGGTCACGCTGAAATTTCTTCCTTTAAGCCCCAGCGTGCAGATATAAACCTGCTGCCTCGGTGGTGCGGTCTAAAAGACACACGGTCAGTTCAGCCCTAGTTTCTCCTGAAAGGAGTTCAGCTAAGCCTTCTGGCCACAACTATCTAAAAATGTTTGGAGCCTTTTTGTTCACTATGCATAATTCTGATAAATGTTGTCATTATTCCAAGCTGCTAATGTACACGTATATATTGGTTTTGCAGTGGTTGAGCTATTAGTGTTCTGTTAGTGGCAGGGCAATATTGCAAATGCTGGTGTTATTCATAGACATGCAGTTGCCTCATGTTAACACTTCTGCAGACTAAACTTCATCTGATGAGAATATTCCCAGGGAGTGAAGTGTCAATGTTTTCAGCACTCAGGGAACTATTTGTATGCAAGATTTGATTTTTCATTTCAGATATACCCGAGGAAAAAGTTATGTAAAGTTAAACCAGCTTAAAGATGGCTAAACAGGTACTGAGGTTGGAAGAATGCGTGGGCTTGCAGGTACGTACTCGTGCCTCTCCAACTTACATGAAGTTTATGAAGTCTCCATCGCTTAGAATAAACTGTAAGTGCCCACATCACGCTGCATGCTTCAGGGTTGGGCTTACTCCAGTTAAAAGACCCTGACTGGAGAAAGGCGAGAGCTGCCAACAGCACATTTTGCAGACGCCTGCTGGCTCTGGAGCCGGTCTCCAGCCCCATCGGTGTGAAACAGCCCAAATATTACTGACCCTTCCGGGTGTGATGTAGAAAACCATCTGTATGCAACAGCTTTAGAGGAGGCCTGATGGCATAGGATTTGGAGCTGGGTGGAAGGGGGTACATTCTGCCACTTGATTTATTGGCTGGTCAGAATAATTTGCTTTGTTGTGCCGGAGGATCATTATGTTGCCAGGTGTTTATTCCAATTGGACTGTGAATCTAGATAATTGCCAGGGCACCTAGAGCTTGTGAATAACCTTTTAGGAAAACAAAACAAAAACTTAATCTAAACATACAAAACAACACAAAGCATCTTGCAAAACAACCTTCTTTACCTATTGACTGGAAGCCACAAAGCGGAACAAGAATTTCGCACAGGCTGGGGTTGTGGGCGCAGCAGCACATGCCAAAACAGAGCTTTTGTCCTCGATGCACAGGTAGGACCCGTCTCAGGGCTGCATCCAGAGGTGACGCTCATCTGCGGTATTCTCGTCTCTGCATGAGCACGTGGCTGCCCAAACGTAGGGACCCCTCTCCTCTTCCTCTGCTTCACAAAGGGGGAGGATGGCAGAGGGGTTCAGTAATTCACCCGGCAGAGAGGGGAAAGCCAGGAACAGCTGGAGGGATGGGGTCATTCCGCACGTCCTGCTGCCCCTCCAGCATTAGCACAAGCCCAGTGCAACCCAGTGGGTAGGGCCCAGGACTGGGGTCCCGGATTTTCTCATCAGCTCTTCCAGCGCCCGGTCTGCCTGGCCTCGCTGTTCAGCATCTCCTGCTTGTCTGCCTGCTCTCCTGGGGTGGGAACCACACGTGTGGTGAGGACCATTTCTGATGCCCAGCACAAGAAGGCATTGCATCACCTAGTGCATCATCCACCTGGGGATCTACTCGTTTCCTCATTTGAGGCACACTGTGGCAGGACTTATGCTTCTGTTTATTTATACTGTTATTCTTACAGGTTATAGGTGGTGCCTTTTTTTTTCTTCCCACATTGCTAGTGCAATTGTTAAATGTTTGAAAGCTGCTGGGCACGTCTGAGGGATGTGTCCTACTCTGTCTCTCAGGAAGTGATAACTTTCCTCTAGCTTTTTAGCAATGATGCAATAAATTATTACCCCACCATAGAATTTAATTGCACAGTTAAATACATCATTTACAAGGCTTTTAGCATGCCCTGCTAAGTTCTTCAGTTTTTCATCTAATCTCTGTGGGCCGTCGTTACATTTTCAGAGACCTGCATGGGTTTCATTCCTGTTAAACGTATCGGTAAATCACAGCAGGAGAAAAAACCTGACACATTTCCCTAGAAATTTTTGCTGCAGCCTGGGCTCCTAACCTTGCGGCTTTGCGTTCAATAGGTCAGCCGATATGCCATTTGTCATTGCTCTTTAATTACCGTGGAACCTCTAATCCAGGCCACAAATTCCTCCCTGCCCATACTTCTTTTTACTTCAGAAATGCGTATCTAATAGCAACCAAGGACTTTTCCTATTTTCTCACTTGGAATCTGTTTTGGGAGCTTGGAATTGCTATCTAACTGAATCAGTAACATCTGTGACTGCGGGGCAGCTTGAGTGGGAATAGTTAGAGGGTTAGACAGATTTCCTGCATTTTAAGGCTCTTTTCCTCTGAAGAGACTGCTTTGGGACAATCCGATTGCATTTAATGCTACTTCTTTCCTTTTTCTTTTTTTTGTTGTTGTTTAACCCCATCTTTTTCCCCCTCTTCCTTCCTCTCCCCCTTCCCTCCAAGTTGTTCAGGTTTAAGAAGTAAAAATTATTTTAAGGAACGACGCCAGCATTTTGAAAAGTTTCAGTTTCAAACACATGAAAAGGAAAAGTCTGAAGGGATTCCTAGAACTGTATTGCAGCTTGCAGGTATGGCTTTGATTTTCCTTTTGGCAGGCTTTCGCCATTCACTCTTTCATTGCCCTTCCAAGAAACACTGCTGGGTGCCTAAAGACCAGTGCGCTTCTTACACTTGGCAGGAGAAGATAACAGTAATGCTACAGTTTGTGCTTTGAAAGATTAAAAGCAACATTTATTCCTTACAGTACTTTCAAACTTCCTCAAGTTAATTTAAAAACCATTTTAGAGAATGCTTAACTCCTAATGCTGGATTTTTTTTTTATTATTTTTTTTTTTTAAATTCTGCACACCCCATACCTGTTATTTAAACCAAATAAGAGGTGGATTAAAGTCAGCTTAATTCTTTAAAGTGCATTAACTGCTTTGAGCAGTCCTTTCCCTCCCTTGGAAGGAATACCTTGTGCCTCCATGACTGGTCTCTTTATGATATCTCTGTAAAAGTTCTGGCAAGAAGTGACCATACTTTGAGAGCAAATTTCCATTTTTCAGAAACTCTTTGCTCCTACCTCCCCTTTTTGATGGTAACCGACCTCGCCACTAGTCAAGTAGACAACAAAAGTGTTCCTTCCCCCCGCCTTGTGGGGCGGCTGATAAATTATTCATACGACTAATGAGGATTTTGAATTTTCAGGCAAACTGCGATGGCATTTTTAAAGGCTTGCATCACTTCGGCAACATTTCTCCCACACCTGCACGCTTCAGGCAATCAGGTGTTTAAAATTACCGACGCAGAGCTTTGCCCCTTCTCCTCCTGCAAGTGCTTTGCTCAACAAGGGAGTCCTGTGGCTATTTTGTCTGTTTGTCTGCGTGAGGTTTTTTTCTGTGCTAATTAGCGTGAGGGGAAAGGGGAATCCGAGAAGGCTGCGTTAATTAGCAAAAGGGATCACATACCTTGCCTTATATTAATTTTGAAATGACAAGTCACAGGTGCACGTCTAGTGGTGTTTGAATGTGTGTTAGCATTTAAGGTCCTTTCATATTTTTTCTTCTTTCCTATGGATTGATCTTACTTTAGTGGGAGCGTATCAGAAAAAAAATATCTCAAAGTAAGGAAGCTCCTGCTGAAGTGAAGAGTTACATGATGTGAAAGGGCTGATTATGTTTATATTACATGCTCTCCTGTGAAAAACCCAAGCCCCCCAGCTAGTAGGGGAAGAAAGGTCACTGGAACTGAAGAAACAACTGACTCAGTGTCTTAATTCTGAAGGAAATGAGCCCTTTGGAGATGAGAGGGATTTTCTGATCTAGTTCAGTGGAAGGCATGCAACTATGAAAATAAGCTTTTCCTGTTATGTTGGAGAATAAAGCAGCGAATCAGAAGGACTGGGGGTTGAAAGGCAAAAAAAAAAAAAAAAATCACATTTAGTTTTGCTTTTACCTTTAAATGCTCCACAGATGATTGGCAATGCTGTATCATTCTCCCAGATTATTATCCACAGCATCCTTAAGAAAAAATAAAGAGTGAGAGGTTAAGAATAAATGAAATCCTTGTTGTATGTGGTAGCCAGACTTCCATGGCTTGGCTGTAAAGAGCCTTACCATCACTGATGGCCTTGGGTCCTGAGATTTTCATATCTCCTTTTGTACCCACCACAGACGAGCATTTGAATGCAAAGGAGATGGTAGCCAAGGCCTACTGTCTGGAAAGGCCTATAGAGGGAATTTAGCACATAAGTATTGCACTTTGAATGTGGGCCTGAGCCTACATTTGAGCCCAAACTTGCCTTCAGCCCACACTGTGGAGCTGAGTTTGCAGTGGCTTTTGCTGAATGTGTGAATTAGAGCTTCCATCACTGCTGGCTCATACCTCGGGGAACATCCTAGATGGGTTGGCAGGCTTTACCTTCCTAGGATTCTTCTGTCTGTCCTGCTTGCCCTGATAGGTATGTCTCAAGTGCGCAAAACCCTTCCCATATATCACTCACCACAAGGGAAAGTATGACCTAAGGGGAGCATGAAGCAGGGATGCTTACCGCAGCAGGGTGTATTTCTACAGCTAAGTTCTAGATGGTAAATTCAGTTTGGCTATAAACAGCAAAGAAGAGTCTTAAACTTAGCTTGTTCCCTTACTTGGCATTAGGGGGTTACTGTGGACATAGTCTTTGTGGTCATGGATAGGTACACAGGAATGCACGTGTAGTGGTTGCCAGTCTTTATCATCGGTAGTTTTGGTGAAGGCCGTGACAGCTCTTGTGGGGTTGCCAAGGGTTTAGAAATGTGCTGAGGAATCTAAATCCTCATATAAACTGCAAAGGCCTTGTGAAGTATGAGCACTGTAAATCTTGACAGATTATTAGTCACTTGAAACATATATTCTTGAGAGCTTTGGTGCATATGGCAGTCATTCAGTCATTCTTGGCCAATAGTTTTGCTCTGAAATAAGGCCGGTTGAGTAACTACAGCTACTTCACACCATAGCAGTAGGCACAGAGCATGCTTAGTGCTACGCTTGCAACAAAAGTGACCGTTTTGAAAAAGCAGATCACCGTGGAAGTTGAGCAGAAATGCAACAGAGGATTGTTTTTAATGGCTTTTGGGGGAATATTAAGATTTATTCCTGTAAAGACTTACTCAGCATGTTGCACAAACTCCTCTTAGCGCACTAATAAGTCAATGTGTTACCAAATGCTTAGCCATTATAATTACAGCCACATGTTGTCCTTTTTACAAATAGGTCTGGCTTAATTGCATCATTTTTCAGCAGGATTTATGTGGTCCTGTTTAATCTAAAATTAGTACATGCACAAATGAAGCACAAACTATTTTCCATCACTGAACTGTGAAATGTTCTCCAGAATAGAGATATACCAACACGTTCCTAAAAAAATGCAATAAGCAGTCAGGCAACTTTGTGATTTGTGTGTGCATCTGCACCTATACAATTTTGCTAAAAGTGAGAAGAAATATACTAAAATATACATTAGCTGCAAAACGAACAAAAAAGTCAGTTAAATGATCTAAATCAAGCAGTCTTTTTTGATAGTCATTGGTAAAACAAAGGATGGGGGAAATCATAAATCTATCTTGATATTGCTAGCTTTCAGCATTTATTAAATACAGTAAGAGCTAATGTGTTTTATAGATTACATCAATCTATCACATGTAAATAGATGACATTTATAAGATGCTCTATAGGCCAAGATGGTGTTGGCCTAAATTCTAAGTTATTATGACTAATATTCTATATTACCTATGTAGCTCTGAGGGCCCAAGGATATGTATAGGACATAGTTGGCATAAGAGTTTGGGTTACCTGAACCTAGGTCAGATACAACTTTTGCAATACCTACCTATTGAAGTGTGGAATGTGTGTGATTTCCAAGAGCGTTGGAACTTAGACATAAAAAATATAAATGCATGACCAAATCCCAACTAGACCCAAAAGCCTAATGCTGGAAGCAGATGAAATCCTCATTCCATTTGCATCTAATAGGGAAAAGTTACTTTGACTTCAGTAGAGCGGAGATCTTGCCATCCAGAATGAAGATTTACTTACTGCTGCGAGGGAGTCTGCTGATTTTTACTGGGTAAATCAGAAAGCCAAGAAAGGTCCCCATATTGGTTAAGCACTAATATGGAATTGCTAAGGCTTGTTCTGCCTCTAAGCATGGGAGTTTCTCTGGTGGTTTTTTTTTTTTTTGCTGGTATCATCTTGGTGAAAATATGCGTAGCTGCAAGGTACATAAATGCAGGTTTTGAAAGCTACTTAGTTTTGTGTAGAAAGCAGGAGAAAAGCTCTATTAGTAAAAATATATGAATATTGAAAATAGCCCTTGGTTTAAATTTGGTTTTCCTGATTTTTACGGCTTGAAAGTATTTTCCTTTGTATGTCTCAATGAGCCAAAATTTCAAAGACTTATTTAACGCAGGGCACCTAGTGACCTGTACAGTATGATTTTAGGCATGAGAAACGTGCATCGCTGTGAGTGTGAATGGGTTAACGTACTTACAGGCAGGTCACTGCCATTTCTCTCTGCTTCAGCATGTCACCACAGTAATTCACCCTCTGAAACCTTAAGGCTATATCTGGTAACGTGCTGCAAACTGAAGCTTCAGCTGAGACGTCTCTTAATAGCGCCGGTCCTGAATGAGCAGAGTGGTCCTTGGTGATCCTTACCATCCACGAGATAGATACCTGACCGTTTCTGTGTTTGGCTTAAAGTGATGTTTACGGTGTGTGTTATCCCAAAACGGAAAGATCTGATAAATCAATGGTGGTCGGCTGGACTCATCGTTCCCGGCAGGCTTTTAATCTGAATCCTTTGAGATGACAGTTGAGGTGTGCCCAAAATAGGGCCCATGGTTTCTCCACTGGTTCAGGACTGATGTTTGAACCAGGGTACCAACCGTGACCACCTCCCTGCCTTATTCTGCACATTCGGAACTTCTGCTTTTCACAAGAACATTTATTTTGTAAATTAAAGTCAAGTGCCCAGGCTGAGGAAGTTGTTACCATTTGTAAACCAGGGGCTGAGCACTTACATGGTGTTTCTCACATAGCCTTTTCCAAATGCACTTTTCTGAAAGCATAGAAGTGCCATTAGCTTGATAAGAGCAGAGAGTCATGCAGAAGTAGGATGAAGGCATCATAAACACACTTGGAAAAAACATACGTGGAAAAGGAGGCACCCCTAAATTTTAGAGGACATTTTCCCAAGGAGGCACAAGATCCTCTCTGGATGTGGCACCACTCTCAGTGAATCAGGCTTGGCATAAACTCCTTTCTGTGCAAAGGAGATTTGGACCACTTTGGCCTCTTGTGCAGGACGTGAATCTTGCACAGAGCAGGAACCGTCCTTGGAGCATGGAGCTTGCGTCTTCCAAAATAATGGCCTACTAAACAAAAGTGAGGGAAGAAGGATGCCCTGCCATCTACTATGTAAGTTAGTGATTTACAAGGTTCTGTGATTTTTGGTTACTGCCACATCAGAATGAGCCTTTTTGGTGCTGTTTGGATGGTTTTGAACATCTTCAGGTAAACAGCTTATGACTCCTGATTTTGTTGTAAAGTACTGTTTCTGTTAAGTGTGTTCCTCTCCACGCAGAGCGACCTTAGCCTGTCTGCATGCCAGGGGAGCGATCTCCATCTGTTGAACACTTGTCAGATGAACTACTGACCTACACTGATCTAACACCCGGCAACACCTGCGAGCTGCTCAACCGTGGCCACCGGGCCACTGAGTGACATGGAGCAAGATGCACCTGCAGCAGCTTGGAAGAAACTGGGTCGCTTTTTTATAGACTTTAAAATAAAATATGAATCACAACTCCTTCTGATAGCGGTAAAGCTGGAAGCAATTTCAAGCCTTACTTAAGCAGAAAGGCTGCTCTTGACTGTTAATTCCCAGAAATGAACACTGAAACGTTAGCCTGTCATCTGCTGACACTTTAACCACACTAAAGGAGGCACCTGGATTTGAAAGATGGAAGCTCTGCTCAGTTTTCTCGAGTTGGATATTCTGGTATTTTTGGTGCGTTTTGAATACGTAGAAGCAGCAAAGCTTGTCTTGGGGAACAGAGGCATCAGCGTGGAGAGGGGACAGATGGTGTACGGTACTGAGACCAAACTACGGTTCGATGTTCCCAAAGTGTGTGGCTTCTGCAAGGTAGGAGCAGTTTTAAATGAGCCGGTGACACAGAAAGTTGGAAAATGAATGCTTGGGTACGGGATTGTTCTGATGCCGAGGGGGATGAGGTGGTCCTCTGCCCTGCCAACCTGCCGAGGGCAGAGCCTTGGGCATGAGAAATCGGTGTGGGGAGAGCTCTTGTCCGGGGGGCTCAGGTCCATCAGGCTTGAGAGGAGCCGGTGGAGAGATCATTCCTTGCTTTGAAGACTTATTAAGCCATTTTAAACAAAAGTGCGTGTGTTGGTTTAGGTAAGTTCCATGTTTTTCACGGGGAAGGTTTTTTCCCCAACCTGACCTGCTAGTGAGTGACATTCCCTGAATTGTGAGAGTTCATAAACCCTTCAGAAAACTTCTGTTTGATTTTCAGGCTTTTGTTATGGTAATTCGAGATGTTTTTATTTGCCACGTAATTGTTCCTAGTGTAATTGTTTTTGCAATTAGAAAAGAATATAGATTAAATGATAATTATGGTTTTGAATTTACCAGGTTGCAGAAGATTTATTTTTGATTTTTTTTCTTTCAGATTTTCCTATTTAAAAAAATTTTTTAAAAAGCCAGAATCTAGGGGGAGTGTTTCTTTATCACTGACTCCTGTAGGCTGTCTGCAGCTAGCCTGGGCTGAGGGTGAGGTTGAAAATTATACTTATATGTTCCTGGAATATAAATTAATCCCTAACTTCTCCAAGTCACATTCATGATATCCTTTTTTATCTTTTCAGAACAAGGGAAGACATCAGTTAAATTGTCACAAATAAACCCTAAACCGTTGTGAAACAGCATCTGATTTTTCTGGATTGATCTGAAAAGTATGCTTTCATATTTCAAAAACCTCTCCTTAACCTCTGTTCCACAAATAGCTTTGTGCTGAGATGAAGTGTAGACAAATACACAATAGAACCTAAATATCACTTTCTAATAGGAACTGCTGAGGGGTGTGTGTGCTATATCCTCTCATAGCAACCATAGGCCACATCTCAGATTTGGAGGCTGAATGGATTCTATGCAATGGTTTCCATGGTTGCACAGGGTTTCATGTACCCAATAACGTTAATATTCCAGTCTTTAATAGAATAACTTGTACAAAGGCAGTTTTTTCCTCTTTATTTCCTGGCTTAAATTATTGCTGTGTAAATGATTGAATAAAGTATAACATGAAAGTTATTGTATTAAAGCGTAAAATGTTGTTGAGATTGTTTTAGCATGGGCTAAAGCTTACAGTACTTATATAAGCAAAATTTCAGGCGCCTCCTGAGTCAACGCTGTAGGATTTGTCTGGTAAAATAGTGATGTTTTTTTCTTTACCGTTTATCTTAACAAAAGTTTGATTGCCACTCCTTGTCTGGCAAAATTGAATATACTGACAGTGGCTGACTGGTTTTGGAAGAAGACAGTGTGAGGTCGAGAACTTACAGGTGGGATCTCGGTTGTGATAATGTGCCTTATCTTTTCAGCCCAGTAAGTTATGTTGGATCAATGAAAAATGTTTTTTTTTAAGGGAGTGCCTCCTTTTGTGTTTTAATACCAAGTTGGCGGAAATTATTGTCTTTGCCTTTGTTGTCACCTAGGATTTTCAAAGGCTCGTCTCTGTTGGAAGTTGTCCACTACCTCATTTTTTATGTCCTGAAAAATCTCAGCTGTTAATTGTGGTAGCTATTACGAAAAGAGCACTTCAGAACTACACCTTAGCCAAGAGTCAAAGGAAAGTCCCCAATAAACATGGATGTGCTTGGGTAGCTCCAGTTGACTGGGACTTTCATACAACTTCAAACCACAAGTGCTTAGGCTGTATGAATGATTCCTTTCAAAGTGGCAATAACTTGAAGGGGCTGTCCTAGTTCTGGGACAAGCCATGGCTGAATGAGGAGTGGGATCATAGGGAAACCTTGCTGTGAGGAAGCGGCATCGTGTAGCTATCCATTTGATTTAGAGGAGAGAGAAATATTCTGGCAGTTCTATTTGACGTTTCAAGCCTCAGTGGGTATATCCAGCCCTACTCAAGCATGGGGTGTAAGTATCCATCCCAGTACCGCAGAATAAAATACGCAGAGGTCTTAAGAGAGCTCTTCAGAAATACAACAGAGAGCTTAAAGAAATTGTTCAAATGTGTGTGACTTTGATATTTATAATGGTTACTTGCTACTGAGATGTAATCAGTGCTGACTTCTGGCCTCTGCTCTACAACTGAAAGCCTGTGAGAGTGCGTAGAGCTCTCTAAACCTTCCAGTGATTTATCTGAAGTGTTTATTATCTGGCTCACAGATGTGTATTAAAGTACTGTTTACAAAGAAGAGTTCAATGTGCAGAAAGGTTAAATTCTTAGCTTATGCAAACTGGTGTTTTCCCACTGAAGTCAACAAAGTCGCCTTGTGATGTACCCCAGCAAAGGACCTGGTCTCTAACGAACGTTCGATGTATTGTTCTTGGCTGCGTCCACGAATATTTCAGAGCACACTGAAGCCGGGCTCTGAATGCATTCATTCATAGACCACTGTATAAATGATCAAAGGAGAGGCTTCTTGATCTTGTGTGTAATAAATCCTCTGCTTTCAGGTTTACTGGACTGGAGACTCGCATAGAAATACTTGTTCCTCACGTACAGATCAGGAAGCTGGAATCAAGTATTACTCACGTTGGACAAATGCCTCTGGAACTCCAGGAATTGCTTGGCACATCTGACAGAGCGCACAGAAGCATCTCGGCTTTCGTTTACTGCCGAGTTGAGCTAGGTATGGTCTGCCTGCGTGGATCATGTCTTTGTAGACATTGCTCACTGCTTTAGGTCAAATAGTGGCAGATATGGGGCATTTAACCGAGTATCTGAAAAATGCAAGCAGAAGGAAAGGTGACCAATTTGAAAACAACCGTTATGTGTTGGGATAAGCTTATTTTTGTATTTCAAACCACTTGTTATAGAAACATTGCCTAGATTTTTAACAAGGGTTTATCTTAGTTTGCACTTCATCTAGTTTTGTTTTGCATCTTGCAGGCTTCTTTATGGAACAGTGGTAAATCCTTGGAGCAAAAATGATGTGAAAGGGTTTTTTGGGTCATGAAAGAAGTACAGAATTCTCCTTAGACAGAAGCGTCTTTTGCCAGCCATCCAAGTAGTTATACTCACATAAGGATTGCTTAAAAGCAACATTTTCTAAGGTTGCTTACAACCTGAAGATACTAGTCAAATCTGTACAAGGAAGACTAACAATGAAAGTGAAGCTCAGAACTTTTCCACTCTTTTCGGTTCCTTATGGGGATGTTAATTCTTTCCTCAATAATGTACGGCACTGATTCATGGCATTGGCAGTGCTCGATGAGCACTTTAAAATATTGTAGCAGGGGGATTTGCTTATCTCATGTACCTTGCTGTGGGTGTCCCCCATGGTATACTGGCTGAAATTTTTCAAATCAAAACCATCTTCACCAAGGACTCCCACGATGCATATCTTCCTTGCAAAGGGCAAAGAAACAGTGACAGGTGGAAAATACAGTCTTGTGAGGCAATATTTCCTAAGAGAAATACTTTTCTTTCAGGATAAAGTATTTTAACTTCAAATATTAACTTCTTTCAATTTTTTTATTTTTTCTTTTAGATTTGCTCACCTTGTACTGATAGTGGTAACGTTTCCCAGAAACTCTAAACGTGTGCCTGAGGTACGCATCCACACACGTCCAGAGACCCTCTGTAGGACACTGATACATAAACTTATTTTCATACTTCAGTTTGTATTTAGACGTATATTGCCTCTCCTCCTTCTTCTATTAGGGAGAGTTATCCAGAACTGCTATTATTATCTAAACAAGAGTGGTCAGATTGGTCCATCACAAGATGCTTTAGCAGTAGTTGAGATGTAAGTTCTTTAAATGTGCTCTGGTAGCCTGTCTTATGCTATGAGGACAGGCCGAGAGAGTTGGAGTTGCGCCTCGAGAAGAGAAGGCTCCAGTGAGACCTTATAGCAGCCTTCCAGTACCTGAAGGGGGCCTACAGGAGAGATGGGGAGGGACTCTTTATCAGGAAGTGTAATGATAGGACGAGGGGTAACGGTTTCAAACTGAAAGAGGGGAGATTTAGATTAGATATTAGGAAGAAATTATTTCCTGTGAGGGTGGTGAGGCGCTGGAACAGGTTGCCCAGGGAGGCTGTGGCTGCCCCATCCCTGGAGGTGTTCAAGGCCAGGCTGGATGGGGCTTTGAGCAGCCTGGTCTAGTGGGAGGTGTCCCTGCCCAGGGCAGGGGGTTGCAACTAGGTGATCTTTAAGATCCCTTCCAACCCGAACCATTCTATGATTCTATGAAATGAAACCCTTTGTGAATTGTTTCCTTTAGTTAGCCAAACCAAATGACTTTGCCCTAGTAACAGGGCCTGCCAACCAGGGTCAAAAGAATTATGTAGCATATAGACTAACATTGAAGATTGCCTGGTCTGCAATACCAGTACCAAAGCCCCCCATCACCACAGATGGATGACAACTCCTTTCAGTAAGAAAACACAGATAAAACCCAGTCAGTTTCAATTGGTGAAAGCAGATGTTGGCTGTTTGACATCTACTTAATGATTCTCTAGAAAAGTAGTAAGGTCTTGCCAACTGCACCTAAATTGTACTGATTTATTGGCGGGTGTTGCGCTGCTGGGCATGAGTTGGGATGTTGTGGCTTCCTGGACTCGTCACATCTTTTTATGATCAGCAGTCTGAAGTGCCTTGCCACGACTAAATGACATAAAAAGGAAATAGTGGTCTGTCACAGTCCCTCTCTGTTATTAGCTATGCAAAGTACCTGAGGTTGCCTGCCTGAATTGAATTTATGTTATTTATAAAAAGTAGAGGCAGAGTAGCTTGGTAACATTTTTTTTTGCCTACTAGCTGGATCTAGATCCGAAGTAGCTATGGCCACTTTTGCACACAAACAAGATCACTTTTATGCACTTTGAAAACCCCGTGGCTTGTCACCCCTGTGGAGGGTGTATGAATCTTTCCCATTCAGAATTCAAGCTGTCTGGATGAACAAGCGCAAGCTGGGTTTTTGACGTTTTCAAGGACTTATCATTCATGACATGTTTTCTTACACTTAACTGACATAACTAATAAAAACCAAGTGCCCAAATCTGGCAAATTAGTGATTGGATTGCTCTCTACATCTGTGCTAACCTATGTATCACCCTTCTTTGGGCAGTTGTTCATGAGGTTAACAGAGAATCCTGCCCTTTTGAATGGGAATTTTGCCAGCAGCATCAACTGGGACAAGATTATTGACTGTCTGAGGCAAAGCTTAGAAGATAACTGTTAATTCGATAGCATTATCCCAGTAACTTCTTAATGCACCTTAGAGTTGCTTGGTGTCTATCTATCCACACCTACATGCGTGCACACACTTGCCTTTGGGAATTCACATGCTTCTGCTAACACGTACGCAAAAGATTCACTGGGCTTTCTTATTTGTAAACAGAAAATGTTTGGACTCATGTCCTGATAAGAGGAGCTATTGCAAACACAAGACCAAGCTGCATTTACGCCTGCATTTGTCTTAGAAGCTGATCAATTCATCCTTCCGTACTTACAGCCATGGTTCAAGATGCTGAAGATGCAGAAACACCAAAGGACAAGGTAATGTTGGACATTGCTAACCCCCCACTGCAGGGATACTTCACCCCTTTGGAGAACCATACACAGACCATTACATCCTTCACTCGGCAGGATTTGTATGATATGAGAATTGCTACCTGCCACCTGACGTGTCTCATGCTGGGAGACAGGTCTATGAAGTAATGGAGCCTGGCTGTCTGCAGTCAGGACTGCTGCACTACATCCAAAGCAAGCTTGCCAGTCGGCAAATGCTGCATTAATCTTCAGGGAGCGTTTGTTTTCCTTGTTTTGCTAGGCTGAGTTTCAAGCAACTGATAATATGTTCATGAGCAGTTCTACCGTTGCAGTCCATTTTTCAAAAAGAAGTGTGAAGACCGATGCTCCTAAGGTTGGGTGGAACATGGGTGTGAAGGGTTATATACGATCTTGCTTCAATGTCTGAGCTCATGGTGCTTTTGAGTGCGTGTTAAGATGTCTATGCAGGTACATTTGGGAGAGTGGAGTTATGGCTCTTTGAAGTCTGATGAGTGTTTTTAAAAATATACTTTGGACATGGTCCTTCTCTATTGGCGTGAATTCTGCTAGTGGAGTCACCTCACTGCAAATGAGATGTACATTTGTTTGCTTAGTAATACTCAAACCTTCAAACTGCTGAAGGATAAACTCTGAAGGCTTCTGAGGACTAGATAAGATAAATACTGTATATTGCTCACAAATTTTTAAGTATTGAAATGCCTGGAATTTTGGGAGTTAAATGACAGTGTCTTTGGCTTGTTCCCACTTGTACTTGCAGCGTCGCTGCTCCATCCAGCTGTATCACTGAAGTTACAGGTCTCACAGGCATTTAAATCCCCATCCTTCAAAGTATTTTTGCATTTAGTTCCTCCAAGTAAAAAGGAATTTAGATACCGAAGTACCTTTTAGGATGTGGAAAATTCAAGTGTGATTCTGGATCCTCCCAGGTGTAGGACCATTAAATAAGAGGAATCTTTATGGACTTCTTTTGTCTTTTTGAAGACGCTTGGTGCTATTTGTTGACTTGCAAAACAAAATCTAGCAACATTTCCACAAGTAAAGAGTCAATTTTAGCATCCAGGGTGAGAAGAGAAGGATGCACTGCAATCTTGAGGTCTTTTAGGCTGCTTATGTAGTCTGGAAGGATGTGACTGGGCAGTCAGTCTGTTACAAAGTGGTGATCTTTTATGGTGCCAGGATAACATAAATCCAAAGGATGTTTCATGTGCACATACTTCCCGTGGAAACTTTTGCTGAGAAGAGATTTTTACTTCAAATCTATTCTGCTAAGGGTACTCCAAAAAGTAGCATTACACATAGCAGTGTATTGTTCTTTAAAGTGTATTTTTGATGAAAATACATAACCCTCTGCCTAACTTTAGGGTGGAGGTTTACTCGGAGAAGGTTTGGGATGGGGAGGGAAGGGGAATAGTTCAGTGCTTTCCTGTTTTCTGGCTTGTAATTTTTTAGAAATTTTGGTCTCCTTTACTGTTACCCTAATCTTGCACCTTTTCCTAATCACAATAGAGATAATTAAAAAGGCGGAAATGAAAAAAATATATATGTTTTGAAATCCACCAGTGTTGGGGCTGGTTGCACACATATTTTTTAGTTTCTTTCTGGTTTTGAATTATGTTTCTGCTCTAAAGGTCACAGCTTCTGGTTAACATGTTGGTCTGGAAGGACCCAAGGCTGGTGCAGACCTGGCACGCAGCGAGCAGGCTGGCTCAATGGGGAAAGCTGTCGCTCTTCCTCGCCTGCTGCACACACGAGCGCAGTAAGAATTCCCTTGATACAGGGAAGTGTTGCGGTATTAGACTCAACATTTATTGGTGTGGTAACAGGGTAATTCCTCCAGGCTCAAATAAACACTATAAAACCTCCCTTCCCCACATCAACTGCTTAAATTGGATGTAAGAGAGGGTTTAGCATCTTGCATTTTGCTTTGTACCTCTTTGTGGAGGGTAATGCAAGTCCTTATCATCAGTCTTCAGTTGTAATATGTGTCTGTATCATAGGGTCGGACTTTGTAGAAGGATGATCATGTCGTATCTACACGTCCTAGAGTACCTAGGATACTCCACAGACTGCTGATAATCATAACCTGAATTCTGTCCAGCTCTTGGTAATGGAAGGTCCCTAATGTGGATGGATCACACAGTATATGCTGCGTCAGATGTGAGTTGAACTATGGGATGCAATGCAATGCCTACAAAATACAAGCACAATTTCTCATGTAAAACTTATCCTCATAAGGTTTGATTCTTCTGCACGTGTTCTAGAAAAAATATCAGAAATTCTCTGGAAAAACAAAATATTTTCACATCTTTTGCAATTTCTGCAGTGAGAATATGCAGACTTTAGGCTGATTACTAAGAACAGCCCAATGTATATCTGAGGGTGAAAGAATAACCATGTCACTTCTTTGGAACGTGACCTAAAGTTCACTGAAGTGAATGAAAAGGCTCCTGTTGGTTTTAAGTAGATCCAGCCTTTACGCGGTGAACAGAAGACCTGTGTCTCATCTGCTTAAATGTGAAAATGTTGTTGGTAATTTATGTTGATAGAGAGAGCACATGGTAACTTTCTTCTTGCATTTATATAACAGGAGGCAAAAGCTTCAAGTGCTCAGTTCAAAAACATCACAGATACATTTGCCTACTACCAGCATATGATAGCGACACAACCAACGAGTTGGCTGTTTTAAGAATATTCGATGGAAGGCAAAGCATTAAGTGTGAGTCTCCCGTTACCATCCCACCCAAAGACGACGGCTTACCGTTCCTGGTGAGCAGTGTCATCTTCAAGCTTGCAGAAGGAGAGATGGTTCTTACTGAAACACCTGCGTCGATGTTTGCTGACTTTTGTTCAGGTGGTGACTATAGTCTCTCTAAAATAACTGAGCCAACAAGCGCCAGAGAGGTTATCAAGGAATCCGCTGCAGACGGGCCAGGCAGGGTGTTGCAGTCTGTGGAGGTGACATTCTCCTGGTACTGCTCATCAACGGAGCGACTAACTTTGGGGAGTGCGGGAGTGCATTGTCTATACCAGCTAACAATGCACACCAGCTATTGCCCCTGTGGTATGATGAATGAGGTTACCTTGGGCTGGAATTAATAGAGAACTAATGGGAGAAGAGAAAAATGATAAATGACCACCTAAAATGATCTGTGATGGATCCTGCATTTTAAAAATATCCCTGCGTCAATGTGTTTGCAAAGGGATCTCTCCTACAGCCTTGTTTAACAATCATCATTTTGGAAAGGAGATTTTTCAGGACTCGTTTGAGTTCATTTTATCTGATAGTCAAGAACCTCCTAATCTTTGATGCTTAAATAAGTCTGGCCTTTTTTGTTTTGGTTTTGTGGTTTTCTTTTGTTTGTTTGGGTTTTTTTTAAGATGACATAGCATTCAAAATATTTGAAAGTCATGCAGAAGAATATTGCATAGTAGGAAATTGGGCAGGAAGAAGATGACTGAAACCACACATCTGTAATAACATGATGCTTCATATGTCCAATTCCTGGTTTACATGAATGACTTGATTAAAATCAACAGAGTTGCTCTGGGTTTTCACCAGTATTAAAAACAGGTGAAAGCAAAAGCAAAAAGATTGATTGACTTTTTTTTTTTTTTTCCCCTTCTTTTTTTTGGATATGTTGATTCCGTTTGTTTGTTTCCTTAGAATGCTTAAACAAATATAGAAAATGAATAGAAATGTCAAGACCCTGGGAAGGAAAATATTGAAAGAGAATTTTTACAAATTGATGAGTTGAGAGCTGAGCTGGTAGCAGCAGTGTGGGATCAGTCAGTGGTCAGATACCATACGCTGAATCTCCACAATTTTCAGCCATCTTTGAGACTGATGCCTCATGTTACACGAGCCAGAGGGAGCCTGGAACTACACAACCTGTTGTCAAAGAAACTTGCACCATCACAAGGCATCACCTCCGCTCTCCAGGTACCCAATCTCCAGACAATTAACTTCCATGTGCTGTTAGTACTTTTGTTTCTCTCACTTCTGCCGCGTACATATGAAACTGTCGAGCTGAATTACACTTTATAAGGTGATAGCGAAAAGATCTAACATCTTTTCTTCCCTTTTACAGGTTTTTACAGTGCAGGTACAGCTAATTTTTACAGCCAAACAAAACAAGTCCTACTACTTCTGAACTGACATCTTTCAGGTAAACAAGAAGAGCATTTTGACATCATTTGCAAACATTATTACCATTTTTTAAAAATCTCTGTTTCCATAAACAGATGTTGGGAGAGGCATAGGAACAAATTATGGTTATTGAAATCTAAATATTTACATTAAAGTACACCAAACAAGAGCACAAAAGTAGAAATTTAGGCCCGGGCAAAAGTCCGGCATCACCTTCTCAATCCCACTTCAGATGCTTTTAAGGGCGAGTTGAACATCGTGCAGCCTCACTGCAGAGAACCCCATCAGTGTGCGTACTTGAGACCTTCTCTATCATCCTTGCAAAAGGGGGCCAAAATCACTGATTTTCTTGACGTTTCACTGAAATTTGTGCCGTGTGGACACCAGTGCTTTCCAGCAATGTAAGCCTTTTTCTATTTGGTAATGGACAAGCTATATATTTCAAAGGCCTGCATAAGCTCCTGGGTGAGTGTTCACCATGGCAGGCAGCAACAGTCATGTTCACTCTTGACTCTCTGCAGAGCAAGAGATTTGCAGTTTCTGTGCCAAACCAGTCAAACCCCACATCTCACATCGTTCACTAGGAAACGAAAATGGTGAGCTGTACATGACGCTGTTGTTTCTGTTCCCTGCCAGCACTTCGACACATCTGGCAGGGAAGTTCACTGTATGAAGTGTTTTCTACCTTGGTGAGACCTTTTCATGACGTTGCTTGAAAAATCCAGGTTTGCCAACTCCTTTGTTGTATAATAAGCTATTCAGCTTGTTCCACACATTTATTGCCTGACTTCTTCCTTGTAGTTTTGTAATGTTCTTGTATTGTACCATTTGGTAAGCAAGTTCCTGCCAAAGCCAGAGCATAAAGCTTGTTGAAGGTGCTTGCATTCCTTGAAAGTAGCCAGGCAGGCATTTTCTACACAAATGCGAGTTATTCGTTGTATTTATTCCATCTGGGGTTTGTATGTGTGCATGTCTTCTTTGCTAAGTGTTTTAGCAAATACTAAAATCCCAGGTATGTTGAGGGGATCAGCAAAATTCATGCCAGTACTAAATGAATATTGGTGGAGAGTGTATTTTAAGTATGCTGTGTAAAGCCCCCAAATGCTTAAGGCTAGCTTCTTCAGCTAAATGGTTAAACTCTGCCCTAAGACCAATTTGTCCAGAACAGCAGGAAAGTAGCAAAGAAGTGAGAGTATACTCGTAGTGAAGAATATACAGCCATGTGAGAGGATTATTTGGGAAATTACAACAGGCAGTTGAAGCCTTGGAGGCGTTCAAGAGACTTCATTGCTTCCAATAGCAAATTGTTTATGGGGAGAAATAAAGCTAAACCTATTCATTTTTTTCAAGTAGCTCTAGTAACTTGTAAGATTTGTGTCAGACTCCAAGTGGAAAATGATCACCAATTATATTCCAAAGAATAACAATAAAAGCTTGGTAAGGGGAAAGCAGTACTGAAGCTTCTTTAGTGAGCTCAGTAGCTTTAAATGCTGTGCTTTTTTTGGAGGATTTTTTTAAAACTCTGAGCCCATTTTCTCTTCTGTAGAAGTATTGCAATTCAGCTACAGTGGTTTTTTGCTTGCTCTTGTTCTTGTCTTTCTCAAACTCACATTTTAGCTGTGCTCCTCTGGCTATTAACCCTGTGGATTTCTTTTAGATACGAGAAAGCGTGTTTCCAATAATCCATAAGCCTCAAAAACAACCCCAGTGGGGTAACACCCCCCCACTTCTAACGTCAAAGACAAAAGCATCTTTGTGTTCTTGTATTGCTGAGAAGTCACAGCAGCTTCGCTTCTGACTCAACACCTTGGACAGGAGCAGGTAGCCTTTTCCTTGTTGGTTTCTTGTGTGCGTCCATCTTTCAAACCAGGAGGCAGGAATTTCTCCTAAGTGGTCACTTCCTTCACAAGCTTATGCCCTGTGGATAGTCTGTGGTTTCCAAAGGGCTATCCTTGTTATCTGATAGAGGATGGCAGTAGAGGGATGCAGAGGCGTAAAACCTTTCTGGGACAAGGCAGGTCAAGAAAGCTTTTCATTCCCACTGAGGTTAGAGGCCAAGAGAGATGAACTAAACAGCACATTTTCCGCTCACAGTTTACTCAGTGGAGTGGGTTGTATTTTACCAGTAGTACAATGGGAAGAAATATCTCATTAAGCTGTTTTTTCTACTCGGTGCTTTGATTCATGGTGGCAGGTCAAAAATGTTATGGCTCACCTGGTAGTTTGAATGATCTTTCATCCAGTTTTAGTCTTGCAAGTTGGACGCTGCGTCCTTTTAAGTACAAGCTTTTCATCAGAGGACGGGAAATGGTTACTTGTGCCAGTTAGACTCCAGGCAGTCCTGTCAAGCTGTACAATAGGGACTTGCAGAGCCTTTGGGTCTGCTGACGTGCATTTCAAGCTTTTAAATCTGTAGGGCAGAACCTGGGGGAGGAAGAGTCCTTCTGTTCCAAAAGCGTGGCACGCTTGCTTAGCGTCAGAGGACCTTTGCCAGCCCCAAACAGGTTGGCTGGTGGGGTGGTCGGATCCTGGCAGGGTCCCTCCGTCTGCAGCAAAGTAAAACCCTGCTTCGTGCTCCCGTAAGGGTCTGAAAGTTTTTTCTAATTAAGAAACCTCCTCTGTCCAGGTTCATTGATCTGCATGGACTTGCCCTGGTGGAAGGAGCTTTGTTTGCAGGCTTTTGAAACCAGTTGCTGAATTTGGGTTCTTCCTGTAAAAGTCCCCATTGCTGATTACTACCCAGAGTTTCAAAAACAGACACTCTGCTGCTGGATATGGGGGGAAAGTGAAGCCTGTATCTTATCCGTAACCGTGTAATGGTGTCTGATAATTCATATTTTTTTAAAAACTGTTTAAAAGAGAAGCCTTCTGATTTTGTGAGGAGGGCAGAAGGAAGCAGGTGGAGGGGAGCAGAGATCAGGGAAGACTGTGGCACAAGCTTTCCCTTCTGTTACCTGCAGGCACATTGAAACCAGCTGTTGCTGTATTAAAGAGTGGGGGTTTTTAACATCTAAGATATATGCATAAAAATGATACATCTTTTCTGTCAATTTAGCCAAGCGTTTAGAAACAGCACCCTCTACTTTAAATACTTCTCAAAGGTAGAAATGACTGGAGCTTTTCTCTTGCCATCTCAGCTGGGTGACAACCCATGTGGTGAGGATACCTGGCTCAGCAGGGCCATTCATCCTTGTACAGGTGATGACTTCTCAAGGTCTGATGTCCTGTCCCAGCAGAAGCTTTGGCTATGGAGTACACTCATTAGGATTCTGCTGTCTCCATTCCCTCATGTGGATGCCAGTCATGAAGCCACTTTTTTTGCCCACCTCTGTCTTGCAGAATAAATCTGGGGGACCAGGTCTCCATCATAGACATTGGTGAAAGACCAGTGAAACCAGTGGGACTGACGGTGCTAAATCCAGAGTCGAGAGCAATATTTTAAGTGGGAGCAGCCAATATGATCAATTGAGAAAGTGGGCAATGCTGGACCTCGGTTCTTCCCTTGTTCCCCTCCCCTCATATTTATAGGTTTCTAATTTCCGCTGGATAATGAATATCGCTCTTCATTATAATTATGTTAAAAGGTACCAGCACGATGATTCAGAAACCCTTGAAGATATAGTCATATTTTCAGCAACAGATGGATTTAACACTGCAGATGGAGTGTTAAGAGTGCAGGTAATAACAAACTCAGCAATGTACTGTACTGAAATATAATTGGAAAGTATTAATCATATATTGGTTACTTCAGCTTCACTAAGTAGATGTTTAATTTTCATCAATCTTTTTACCAGATTCCCGGAAAGACTTCTGTGTAGACAGAGTGTGGCTTCTAGGTGAAATGATTGCCGAAGTTATTAATGACTCAGGCCTTGATCTTGCAGGCATGTGCCCATGGCTTACCCAGGCATGCAGAATAAAAATCATTTGTGTTAATAAGGCCGTCAGATGGGGGCCCATTCGTATGGCCCAAGTTTCAGCTGGTGACTAGTCGGTAGTAAAAGCGAGACCTCTCTCAACTTGGGGGCTGCTGGAAACCCGCCAGCAGGAGCGAAGGGCTGCAGGATTTGGGGCAGAACGCAAGCAGTTTGAAAAGCCTCATTTATAGAGGTGAACCATGAGTCTAAGCCTTTGCAGGACTGGGAGTTAGCATGCAGACAAAACTGGGAAAGGCTGGTTTTTTGCCATTTCTTATTATTTTCTCTAACTAAAGACCTTTTGACGTTATCTGCATACAGAGAAATGTCTGCTGCTATTTCCATAACCCCTGTCATCTTACTGCTTTGTAAATGTTCTTCTTCCTACAGGTTGTATTTGAAGCCTGGGTAATGCAGGGCAGTTTTTGCTCTGAGCAGGCCATGCAGGACTGGTGTAGTCAGTGACGCCCAGTTGTATACCGTGATTCTGATTCTTTAATTAATGCTACTCATACCTAGGACTTAATTTGTAGGATCAGAAAGTGGCCCATGCTCTGGCATGCCACCTGGGGACGCAGGGAGCAGGGAGTGCTGTGGGATACAATTCCAGCTCATGCAGGGAAAATCTTCATCTGTTTTATGGCAGGAACATAAAGTGTGATTTTTGGGTGATTTTTGGGTGATTTTTGGTGAAAATAGAAATTTATTTTTTTTTTAAATGTGTTTCTGTGGGTAGTTTGTGTTCACATTATTCTCTGTGGGCTTGGGCATCTGGTGAAGCTGCATCTCCATTGATTTCCTCATGTTCTTTCCTTTCCCTGGTGGGAGTCCGTAGCCATGGTGTGCCATGATGACTATGGACTGATCAGGCTTGTAAACAACAGCATAAGCATTCAATACCTAAATTTTAAGTGCCATGAAATACTACCCCTGAAAAAGTAATGAAAAACTGGAATTCTCTCTGGAAAGTTGGCTCTCACTTGGCGGTACAACATCTTTATCCTGGCTGATGGAAAAAAATAAATCAGGTAATAAAATTCAGTGTGACTGGAAATAAAATTGAGCATGACTAGAAACCACAGGTGAACATGCTTAATAATGCAAAATTAGTGTGCAGTCTACTTTCTGACAGGCAATTCTACACCTGAAAGATACAAACAGGCACAGTTTGATTGACCGTGATAATCAAATAAAGTTCTGTGAGTATAATTGACTCTAAACATGGTCAATCTTTAAGGGTACCAGCCAAGATGACTTGTTTGTAACACAGGTCCCACATCGCTGTTTTGGGGAGGGGGCGGCTTGTTGCTAGTATGTGAAAACAAATAGTATTTTTGGTTAATTTTCACTTACACTTGGAAATAATCTGTTATCTTCCCTTCCTATTCTGTCCAGGTTACGTGGGCGAGCAAAGAGCCCCAGAGCTGCAGCAGGGATTCCAGGCAGGGATGGGTGTCTGGAGGGATGACCAGCCAGGATCACCTCCGTGCGATGGATGTTGAAGGTGTTGGCACAGAGGTGTTTTAAGTGGCTGCCCAGGCTCCAGCATATGGGGCGATACAAAGGACAGGAGTCACGGTGGGTCAGTTTTCCCAGTTGGATGCAATCTGGAAATCCATCTCCTATGTGCGTACTGGTAGGATAAACTTTTCATCTTTCTGGCAATGTTTGAATTTTCCTTCTCTTCCCTCCCCATCTATGAGAATTAATTGAATCATAAGTCATTTAATTTGTCGGGCTTCTTAGATTTTATTTAAACCCTATGTTTTGTAAGTTGTTCTGCATTTGCAGCATGGAGTTACGTTGCTTGGGAGAGGTTCAGTCTCACTGTTCACCAGCAGGACAGGACATTTGGTACTTGTTTGTGAGGACCAAGCAGGTAAAGCAGTGCATATACACATAATAATGTAACTTAATACACATTAAGCAGCTAGGTCTAGGTCTGTTAGAGAAGATACCTGGGAGCGATAGATCCCCTTTAATAAATCATCTCATACTTTGCTCTAAAAGACTTGAACTCTGAGCTCAACCAAAGGGGATCGAGCAAAGGGGTGTAACTTAAATCACTGCGACCCATGAAAGCTGCAGAGCCTCTGTTGTGTCCCCAGTGACATCAGGGACCTCGACCTGTCCCTGTTTGCCCTGCATCATCTTGGGATATGCTGCTTGATCTTTCCAGTTACTGCGATGACTTTTTTCATTTCTGATTTGTGACAAAGCGCTTTTGGATGAAAGTTGTAATTCGAGCAAAATCACAAACCGCCAACTTTGTGAAGGTATTTTATTTGCTGACTCAAGCTGTGTGAAATTTGCCTGATGTATCACAAAATAAAGGTAAATATCTTGTATTTTAAAACTTGATAAATTACTGCCAAAGGAAAAATGCCCCAAGTTAATCAATCTGATGGTTTTGTCACCGCTTTTCCCTCGAGGATTTAGAAGTAGTGGAACACACTTTGACACCGGTCTGCTCTCATCGTTTGGAAGAGAGAAAACAAACATTCCTGCGTCTCAGCTCCTCATCAGTGTCTGAACTCGAATGAATCAGCTATTGAGCCGAAGGAAATGAAATATAAATTGACATCAAGAAAATGTTCTCCCTGCAGCTGCAGAAACAGCTATAGTTGTCAAAAGCTGATTTTTATCCCTTCAAAGACCGGTATTTTGTGTCACATCATCATATTCAATAGCTGGCCTTTCTATAAAAGTTTGGCCTACAGGTACTGCTTTAATATTATTTTTTAAAATTTATTTAAGTAAGTTTAATGAAAGCTTGTGTTAATTTTAGTTGTGACTTTTGGCATACATTTAGAAATGAAAATCAGAATACAAGCTACTCTTTTTAAATGTTACTCCTGTTTCTTCCTTGTTAATTATCACAAACATAGCATTTAGTAGTTTCACAAAGTAATTTAAAAATAAAATTAGTATTTTTCTTCTTTTGTTTTGAGACTTCTAACTCATTAGTTTGTGCTGCAGAAGTGCTCCTATCTGGGGGTCAGACAGTTGCTTTTACTCACCTTGGTTTTGCTGGCCTTGCACGCACAACCGTGCAATGACACAAGGCTGTAACTTATTGCACGGGCATCTAAACAAACACCAAATAGTCTGGTTTGGCGAGTGATTCCAGACCAGTCAGATTTCCAGGACTGCACCCTAGACCATCTGGCTGCTGCACTGAATTACCTGGAATAAATTCCTTCAACTGAGGTTGCCCTGTCATCCTTGTTGTCTTAAGCGGAGCCGTTATTTAAACGTTATATTTTTCTGGGCAATTCCTTTGCTACGCAACTTTCCTGACTTGACTTTGAATGCAGAAGGGAATATGACACAGTTTCTCCCTGCTTCTCTCTCATGAATGCTTGGAGAAAGGAAAGAGCGTTAAAAGCCCATCGTCTTGTAAAATGCTTTCATTATACAGGGAAATAAAAAACCAACCACTTTCTTGTTGGTGTTTTGGAAGATGTCTTGTACAGACATGTTATTATTCAGTTCTCTGCTACAGCAACTACTCAATTGTGGTTCAAATATAAAACTTATTATCAAATTTATATTATTGTTCAAGCCGTTGGCATGGAGAAGAGCTCTACTTCAACACGTTAAACATTCTTTCAAGTTCGAAACCTGCTTCTCTCCTTCTCCACCTACTTTTAGGGGTTTTTTCCCCACCTGCGATGGCAGCATCTTCTGAGATAGGAAAGAGCTTTCCTTGCTGCTTTGCTCTTTCTCCCGTAGGCAGACTGGATCTTCTAATGACTGCCAGTGTTGTACTGCCCGTCTGAATACTGCTCCTAGAGGGTATGTCTTCTGTGAGTAGGTGCCTCCTAGTTGCTGTTAAATAATATATATCTGCCTTGAGATCACCTGCATCGAGCATTTGTGGAAGTTGTGTCTTTCCCTCTTGGATCCCCTAAAACCCATTCCATGAGATCCCTTCAGTTTTCTTCTGCTATTTGTTTTTCTTTTTTTTTTTAATTTTCTTAAAGATGTAATTGATTTTGAGCATGACAAAAAGTCACTTTGGTACAGCATTGACACCTGCTCAATTTATAGGATTGAATGCTACATGCAAACATCTTTTCTTACATAACTGATATTTCTTATTTTAATACAGTACATTTTTAAAGCTGAACTTTGAAGCTGATCCCTCTATAATGCTAAACAGAAACCTTTTATTATTTTTAAAGGATTTGTACGCTGTCAGATGAACAGATGCTAACGTGCACCTGTAGTCTGTCTCCACTGGGAACCATATTTACCACTACTGTTTAGAACTGATCGGAAAATTTTTGAACCAACTTCACGATGAAAGAATAGGCTTTTATGTAAAAAAAGGTTTAGTGAAAAGCATCTGCTTTGTATGTCTAGTTTCTTCTTTTTTTTTTTTTTTGCTAGAACTAAAAATTGATGTATATCTTTTGACTTGAGAATTTCTGTTCAAAATACCAACTTTCTGTGGAAAAAAGGAGATGGAGAAGATTTATCTGAGGACTTGTCAAAATTCTGTCCAGACATGGTGATGACAACTTCTGTGTTTTAGCTACTTATCACGATTTGTTGATGTTTTAGATACTCTTGTTTGATATTTGTATTCATGAGGCTGAAGTAAATGGCTTATTTGGGGTTTATGCCTGATTTTGCCATTGAATTTAATTTTCCAGCATATTGGACAAGTTTTTGTGCTATTTTTTAGGAGCTGGTGGATGAGGGTAAAGGGGTAGGATGAACAAGGCAACTTGGGGACCTTTTAGCCTTAACACTGAGGTGCTTAGCGCTCATACCTCCAATCAGTCATGGATTTCCAGCATGATTTAAGTATTTGCTGTTGCAGAGCAATGGGCAGGCGTCATCTGGACGTGCAAGATCCAGAAAGACAGAGTGAAACAAAAACAATCGTAGAGAAAAACTAACGGCATGATCAGAAGAATAGAGGGTCTACCATCAGAGAGGATTAAGAGTTTGGCTTATTGAACTCAGGACAACAAAGCCTGAGAGGGAGATAGAGTTACCTCCAAGTATTTTGAGGGAATAAACAGAGGGGGTAAATAAAATCTAAACTATTTAAGCTGATGGGCAATATTGGCACAAAACCAAACAGACTTAAACTGCCATGAGAAAACTCAGGCTAGCAATAAAAGGATGGTTTCTATCCAGTAGAGGAAAAAGATTCTGAGCAGCTTTCAAATGGAGGCAAGAAACTTCAAAATTGGAGCATAGTCGGTCTGTGAAAGGGGCTTTATGTCCTGGCGATGCCTGGAGAGGACAGAAGGTGACAGTCAGATCTCTGGCTGCTCCCTTCAAAACTTCAGCTGTGATTATCCCTCCCACCACCAATGAACCACGCTCCACCCCACAGGTTTCTAACTCTGTTTCCATCTCTTGAATTGGTTCGTGTACTCCTTCTGAGTGTGATCTCTGGACCGGTGCTCTCTGCGCCTCCCTGGGGCATCATCCTCGTGCGGGACCCCTCTGCTCTGTCTCTGATGGAGGGACAAGTGCAGTGACTAGTTGCTGTTTTGATGAAGCTCTTCATCCACCTCTACCACCTCATACCGCTCTCCCAGGGTGTAATCTGAATGCTGCATCCCTGACCATTGATAACCAATGGGTACCTTGTGTAATATGATTTCACTTTCATATTTAACCTAAATTACCACATGCGTGCATATATATATATATATAAAAATTTTTTTTTTAATTCTGTATTTAAGCCTGCATTGTTTTGGGCCAGACTACAGTGGCAGGACTTATCCAGGGTGGAATCAAAATCCCACTGTTTCCCCAGCTGTAAAACCCGTGCGGAGACTGTCGCCCTTTCACAAACTGGGTTGTGCAGGAGCCAGCAGCCACACTCCACTTCTCTGGAGATGAGTCGTGCTATTTCAAACTATTTGGCTAATCGGTAAACTGAGATCTGCTGCTTCACAGACAATATATAACTTTTTTTTTGCCTTTGTGCACTACTTTACATTTTGGATCCTTTGCCATTAGGTTTTGAAGCATATAGACTGCATCTAATCCAATTTATCCTGTTCATCTTGGCAATGCTTGTAATGCTGACAGCTTAAAGAAAACACTTAATTTGACTAAGTGTTTTCAGTTTACTTCTCAAAATAGTTGAAATCATTAAAGCCAGGGTACCCCTGCACTGCAATACACACAGCTCTGACCTACTTTGGCAATTTGTGTGATCCCGCGGTCTTTGCTTATGCTGCAGGCTGAAGGAGTTTACCTGGTTAAGACTGGGCTCAGCGTTTGAGAGTAATTCTCCTGCTTTGCTGCTTTGTAATCTGACTTTTAAAGAAGCTCTTAGAGCGAACATGGGGAATGTTGGGGACCTGGTGTGGTGCGTCGCGCTGGGCAGGGGACAGGGGGCTGAGCGCTGAGCTTCCCGTGTGGATGCTCAGCTGTGAGGCTGCTGGAGTCCATGTATCCATAGCTATTTGTATTCATTGCTACCTGCCAGAGGTGAGGCACAGCGGAGGGATGTAGGGCAGCCCTGGAAGTGCCCTGACGAGCACAGGCAATTACACAGAGTGGTTCAGTAGCACTGGAGCGTGCCTGAGCTGAAGGGGTCGCAGGCTGCATCCCCGTCTTCTGCACAATATTCCCATAGCTGAGGACTTGCCACAGAGCCCTCTGTGATGGCATCTCACCCTTCCCCTGCTGCAACCCAACAGGAAGAAATGTAATCTAGGCTTACCGTAATTACCAACCACACATCCCAGACTCCGAGCAGGAAGGAAGAGAAGGGAGAAGGCATAAATGAGAATAGAAATGGACTAAATGGATTTGTCAGCGCCAGCAATAATGTGCTACGCTAGTTTGAGGCGAGTGTAGTTGCAATTGCCATCATAGATATCTGAGGCAGCACAAGCATCAGTACACGCTAATAAGAAGATGATATATCCTGAGCTCCTCAGTGGTCTTACACCTTGGCTAGCTCATGCCACCGTGTCTCTTCTGCCAGTGAAGGTCACAACAGCTCATTTAGCTGCAGTGCCTGAAGTTTGGGGAGATGTCAACAAACCTGCAACATTCTGGGTGTCTTACGATGGGGTTTGTCATTTGTGTTTGTGTTTACTGTAGTTAATGCCTCAAAAATTAAGAGGTAGTTTTCTAATCCCAATTTCTTACAAAAATTTCATTAAAAAAAAAGTCCTGTTATGAATGGCTGATTTTGGACTGCTGAATAGGACCAGGAGATTCAATATTGTGGTTTGGTGGCACTGGAGCACCTATCCATGATGATGAGGCAGCCTGAAATAGCTGGGCGTTGAAGGGCAGGTGATACGGTCATGCTACAATACCACAGAGATAGTTTGATTTGGCCCGTCAATATGATATAATTTTCCTCTGTGATTATTTTTTTTTTTCCTTTTAAATTATTTGCTTAAGACTTCCCTTTCAGAGATGCGTGCTGGCAAGTTGCAATACCGCAGAGAAGGGAAGGTCCGGAGCTGCAGTAGGAGTAAGGAACTTGGAAAATGCAACTGGTGCGGAAGAGCGAACAAGGTCACTGGTGACAAGGCTCTGCTCCATCTGTGCAGGCACGCTCGTGAGCAGAAGCATTCCAGCAACGTGGCATTTTGTCACATTATTCCTTTCCTTTTAAATTTCAATAGCTAGTTATTTGCCTGCCTTTGGTTGGGAGACAAAGCCCCTCTTTGTGCAGCCACACAACACGGCTATCTCATGTAACGGAGAAATGAAATGCAAATTTCTCCGATAAGGCAGGAATGGTGCTTGTCTGGGGAAGAAGGAAGCATTGTCTGGCCGCGGGAGCAGAAGAAGGTGGTGTTGCCCGGTGCCTCTGACAGTCAGTCCCAAAAGGTGGAAGAAACCACAATTTGTGGAGTCTTCTGATAACATTGACATTAAAACCTCCCATGTCCCCGTTTCATCTTTCATAGAATAGGGACAAAAATTACTTTGCTGTTTTGTGCAATTCAGCAAAGCATTTTAACCTGCACTGTTTTTTAAAGTACGCGAGAAGATCCCCAACTGTCTGCACAGAACAATATACGTGATAAAGCATTTTGTGACATTGGGTCTGAGTAATTTGTAAAGGACCTGGATAAGTTTAAGTGAGGATCATTAAAATTACTAAGAAACTCTTTTAACCATCCTTTTTTTTTTTTTTTTAAATGCATTTTTCAAGGAGGTGGGAATTTTTACATTAAGTATTATTATTTATCTTTTTTGTTCGAGTGTGGTACAGAGTAAATGACCAGCTAAAAAATAGTAAAGTAGAAGCAAACTGATGCTGGAGCAAAGGCAAACCTTTGAGAGATATCGTTCAGAAATTTGTTTGTTCGGTATCAGAGCAATACTGTGATAAGGGCAATACCAACGTGCCTTGTGCATATGAGGAGGTACTCTGAGTTTAAATTGGTGGCACGGCCAGGGGACAGTTTAACCTCTGGCATTAGCTAGAACTGGGCAGCAACATGAGCCAGTGCAGTAGTGCTAATTAATGCACCCTGAGGGGACACAATGAGGCACTGGCTCTGGACACCTGAGACATACTTCTGTTGGAGCCGAGGTGCCAATTAGAGCTCATAAAAAATAACCTAACGTTAAAAAAAAATAAAAAAGGCAAAAATCCAAGTAATATAGATAAAACAAGATTTAGACGTAAAATAATAAAATGGACTGAGTAATGCACCTCTCTAGTCCTTTAATACAGGGCAGGACGAGCTCTGCGGTAGCTGCCGTTATTGAAATGCAGAAGCTTCATTCCCAGGCTGGGCAGCAGCATCTTTGCTAACCTCACACTCCCTGCCTGGCCTGAGAGCTGGCAGAACTCACACCCGTCATCTCGGGGCAATCTGCAGTGGAGAGTAAGGATGAACATCCCAGGGCCACCACCTCTGCGGCTGGCATGGGGGTATCCGGGAAAGGATCTTTACCTACACTTACGGTGGACACAAAATAAACCCATTTCAGACGGAGTGAGAAACCAGGAAAGGATTTGTTTCCTGTTCTGCTTCTGGTTTAATGCTGGTAGTGCATTGTCCTTTGTAGGTTTTCAGTCTCAGTGAATTCGGTAATAAAAACCACCAAACACTAAGCAGTCCTCAAGCTGAACACGACTGCATAGGAAATCAAGGTGTCATGGGAGTATGGCAAGCCCTTAGCTTCATCTGATGACCTGTTCTTGATACCTGAGGCAAGGAAGAAGTTTGCCCAGACTAGCTAGAGTCAGGTTAATCTGGATTTTTCTCAGCAGATGTGTTTGGGGTGGATGGGGGTACTTCAGCACATATCTATTTGAAATATCTCGATGTTTCTGATGAAGATGACCCCAAGGACCTTAACTTCGTATCAAAGACAAACCCTCAGTACTGCTTGATAGAAAATGCTCTTCCCTCAGCTGGCTATGAGAAGACCAACGCTAAGATTGATATGAGTGAGTATATACCTTACTATATGCTACTATCCCTCGAAAAATTATTTTATCGGAGTTTAATACATTAATAGTGCTTGGTTGTATGCGGCCCTGCTTTACAACTGACGGGATGGTAGGAGAGAGGAACCATTTGGCAAATCAGGCCAGACCAAATGGCATTCATTTGGTTAATCACCAGCTATTAAAATAGCATCAAATCATAGCAACCTATTTGTTTATCATTCAGTGCACAATCTTCTGCACAGTATATTCATAACTGCTGTACCCAAGCTAATTTTAAATGAGCCAACAAAGCCATTTCCCAGCACTCTCCTGGGAAATGGATCTGTGGACTGATCAATCTTTCTGCTACTGGGGCTAAGCCCCCCCTCCAAATCAGAGCTAATGACATTGATGTTTAACTTTGAAATAAGGTGATTTTAGATTTAGTCTCATTTTTAAAGCTGTGTGTGGTTTCAATCTCTTGTATTACTCCAAAATTCATTCACTTCCAGTACCTCCAAGTAGGTTACACCCACTGAGTTCTCTCCAAGCATGTGAACGTTCAGGCATCGTTGCAGATCGCTTTGTGATTCCTATTAGAGACAACCTTCAACTGTTCCCTCTCTTTGTCACCGTGAATTCAGCAAATGATGAAATCCCTTTTTTTCAGCTCAGGAATATAAAAGTAACTTTGATCTCAGTCTTCAAAGTGCTGATCTTCTGTTTCTGAGGGCTGACGCCTCGCTGCAGGAGTCGAAGCCCTTTACGGTTGTGGGGAGCAGAAGAGTAGAGTTGTGGTCTGTGAGATGATGAAATGATTTTAGTAGTGAGGCAAAGAATGGATGAAGGTGTGATAGTAGCGAGTATGCAATGACGTTGTTCTATTTTTTGTACTGCAGTAAAGCTTAGGAGCCTTAGTGATAAACCTCTGGTCTAAGAATTATGCAAAAATCTGAGGAATGAGTGATACCTGCCCAAAATAGCTTTTTCATATAAATGAATATATGGAGAGTTCACAATATCTCTTCTGGCACTGTTGGTGTCCTCCTAATCTATCTTCCTCATCTTTAACACGCCTGCAGAGAAACAAAGACAAACTTTGGCTTTGCTGGCAGACCTTGTCTTGCACAGATACCCAAGGTATCCACACTCTCATGTCAGTGAAACAGGTATGTGCTTATTTTTAGGGATGTGATGGGATATGATGAAACCTCAGAGCCATCTTAAGGCTAGCTGAATCGTTGGCTTGGCATTTCATTCTGCACATCAGTTGATTGGTCATTTTATCACCGGTTATGAAGTGAAATTAGATAATCTTGATGCCATATGGTATACGGTATTTATAGTTTAGTATGTTTTCCGTGTATGTGTGCTAAAGCCTGCTTCAGGGATTTGTTATGGTCCTTGTGTTTACAGGATTTGGGTCTTGGGTGAAAGAAGAAACTGACAGCTGCTAATGTTTGATTTAAACTGATATATTGGAGGCCACATGGGTGATCTCTAATTAAAGTCAATTTACACTTTCTGTCCTTCACCAGGGAGGCTGTTGGGACTCCCCAGGACCAGACCTTGTGTCCACCTAGCTCTGCTACCTCTGGTAAGTGATTGGGATGGGGGACCAGGGGAGAAGCCCGTGGGAGGCTGGGGGTGCTTAAGCTCCACCCCAGCTCCTCTCCCAAATGACCACGAGTGCACTGTGTCTCCTCTAGGTCTCTGATACAGGTAGGCTTAACCCTGAAGCATCCCTCAAAGGATTATTGTCAGCGTTAGGTTTGACGTCAGGTTCCTTGCTTTCCATCAAAATGCTCCATTCCCCTTGAAATGTTGATAAATAAGGAGCTACAGGATTAATTATGTGGGACATTAGTCACTCAATATGTGTCATTATTTTCTCAAAACAAGTATAAATGAGCACCACAGAAGGGTCTTAGAGATCTGCATTTTGAGCTGATTCACAATAGGAGCGTGTTTTCAACCTCAAATATTAGTTGTCTGGTGCAGGTACCTGCACTGGGGACCTTAGCGAGTTGTATGGTGTGAATACCCTTCACGCAATTTTTTGGCTGCTTCTCATCAAAAAAGATCCCCATGCATAACTTCAACTCCAGAAAAAGTAGTGGCAAAGCCGTGCTAAGCTTTAGAGCCCACGTGTCGGTCTGCTTGAGACCCACATCCCATGACCCACTCCTCATCTATGTCCCTGCTGCCATGCCTTGGTCACTTGAAGTCGTGGTAATGGCAGACACAAGAGAAAGTGGCTGAAGCCAGACCAACAAATTTTTAAAAGCAGTAACTAAAAATAATGAACAAGAAACCCTGATAGAGGAGAAGCAGCGTTCAGTTGCCCTGTAAGAACCCAGTGAGCACTTGAACAAAGAGGAGTTAATAAATGTTACAGTCAGGTTTTTTTGGATAGGATTCGTGCAGAATATGATTTCATAATCCGCTGTCTCTAGTGAACAGCAAGACCTCTGTAAACACTCAATATTCAAATAGAAAATTGTTTCTTGTAGGCTTCCATGGCACAAAATAAAAGCTCTGTAAATCTGGGCCTCCATATGTGGTTCTCAGCTGGTGTAAGTCCCTGAATGAATTACATGTGAACAGAGAAATTAATGCTACACACATGGTGGCCAAACTTGAAAGCAAAAATTGCAACTGAGAATATACTGCAGTGGATTGTAAAATATTTGAAGATAAATGGAAGCTCGAGTCCTTGTTGATATAATGCATCATTGATGCATTTCAAGGGATACACAACTATCACAGCGAGATAATACAATGCTGAGATCACGTTTGGGAGAGTGCGAGGAGTCGCTCTTTAAAATCAAAGACTGAATTTAAGCAGAACGCAAGCTAAGAAGGCAAATATGCAATATTGACTCTCTAGCATAATTTTTGAACAAAAATTGGGTAAAATACTTGCCCCTTTTTAAAAATCTGGCAACTTACTGTTGCAGTAAATGTGTATCCTATCCAGGTTTTGAAATGATTGTGCTCTAAAGACCCTTTTGTTAATCAGTCAACGTTGATGATGAATTACCCAAGAGTTTTGGTACTTTTGAAGCAGTTGTGATCTTTTTGTTGTTGTTTTCTTCCCCCTCCTCCTCTCAGCAGAGGAGGAAGGAAGAATGTGCATGTTACAGTGAATTCTAAATGAGGGCTGTGCCTCCCCTCTTTGCAAAAAGCCAAGCAAAGCAGTAAAAATAATAAATAAAACAAATGAAACCCTCTTTAATCCATTCATGAGCTCGAGTGTTTCAAGTAGGCCATAATATTAAGACAAAGAGTTCTGAAAGAGATGGATCAGAGCAAAGGGCTATTGCTTAAACAATGTCAGCCTATTTAATTGAATTAGGTATTTGTCAGCCCTGTATTTTCCCATGTCCAGGACTCTTACTGTTGATTCAAGGCTTAAGGCCTAAATAGAAAGGGCAACAACTGCAGTGTATTTTGATCCCGAGCAAGCTGTGTCCTTTGAAAAGCCAGCACTCGGCGTTGGGAAGAATGCTGGAGAGCTTTGCCGCAGCAGAGGGCACCAGCAAAAGAGGTAGTGAAAATATGTTACCCCCATGGATTCGACCTTGCTGCAGCATACCGAGGGAACTTGACTGAGCATTTTTAAGCCTGATGTTATTTCTGTAACTGTTTACTTGTATTTATCACAGGGACAACTGGGACTGGGGTAGCGGACCAAGAACGGGGCCAGGAGCCAGGAACTCTCAACTCACTCTTTGAATTGATTTGGCTTTTTTTTTTTTTAATATAAAATCTATGGTTTAGTCATGGGCACTTGCAAATGTTCGTGGCCTTATGATCAAACTGTTTTCCGTGTTGATTTGTTGCAAAAAATAACGCTTGTGTTTCCCTTCCCTCAATAGATACCTTATGCCTCATGCTCTACAACAGCGCCGGAGGGAGCCACTGGGACTTGGACAACAGCGACTCAGGCTGAAGCAGGAGTAAGTAAACCTTGCAAGCTTTAGTCTGGAGTATTTGCTCTGTTTATTTAGAGAGTTTCCCACTGGCATTCCTCTCCATCCCAGCCACCTGTCTACTACAGCCATACGCATAGGAACAAATAGAAACTTGACTGTTTTTTCTCTTCTGTACCCATACCAGTTTTGTTTATATGATGATTTTGAGGACAAGTGGTCCGTGATCATGAAGAGCATGGTCCATCCATTGTCCAACTCTTTGAGTCATCTTTGGGAAAACTTCAGGAGCATGTTTCCACTGGCATGTCAAACAGGAGCCATAATGTAACTGGAGTAAATATGTTGGTGTGGCGCCCTGACTTCAGTAGGGATGACACCAGAAAAAGGATGCTTGAAACTGGTCCCCCCATGCAACGGTCCATATAACAAAACTCTGCTGAGTCACTTTTTAGAATTCGACCAAATACTCTGTGAATGTTACTGAGTGATATTTGCCCAACTTACTGTGTCCAGATCTTCAATTTACAATTTAATTTACAGCCAGCTTATGTAGCCTAGGTACCTCCTTTTCCATTGCTTTGTACTCCAAATGCCCATGAAATTCCATTTTTTTTTTAGAAGCTGGAACAGCTCTTCCCTGATGAGTACATGAGTGACACAGATTAATGCCTGCTTCTGCTTACACTGGTGCCAGTGCCATAAAACAAGTTGACTTTGATGCTGTGGGATCATGCTCTCAATATCCTGAATGCTGAGTGCAGAATCTGGCTATTTTAGACTAAATTGCACTTCATTTGTGCTTGAAGGATCATGAAAAACGTGAGCAGGGACATCATGTTCCTTGAAACACACCGTACATGAATCGGGACAAATAAGGCATATTTTTATCTGCCAAAATTGCTAAGTATGGGGTGCAATAGAAGCAGTGTGTATTGAGTTTTATTTTTTTTTTTTTTTATGATTTCATTTCAGGATTGAATGTTTTACTTGAAGAAATGCCTTAGCGAAATACAGGTTAACAGGCTCAACAGAGCAATGATCGGGAGAAATTCTGTATTTCATGTCCATGAAAGGGTCTGACTATCTTAGCTGATAGAACTTAAAAAACTACAGTGCTTCAAAGCACGCTTATCCACCCATCTCTCTGCCAGTTTTATCAGTTTTTTCCAATGAATTTTTCTGTCACTACGAGAAATGTCTTTGTTTTGCCTAAAGTCCAAGGTGGGATGATATTTCTTTCAGCTGGCTCTAGCCCTCCCGAGCTGTGTTGAGGCTTTCCCTCCTGCTGAACACGCAATTTTAGCAGCATTAATTGTAGGCAATTTTTTAAGAAGAAGTACTAAAATAGCTTCCATAAATAGGAATGTTATGACCCAAGGAAACGACTTACCCAGATGGAAGGGTCTGCCACTAGAGCATCTATCAACCCGGCTCCACAAAACCCATGCAGCAAAACTCCTCTGGAGTTTTAACCTGCCCATATACAGAGCGGTTTAATTTTGTAACTCCAGTTCCACGGGGAGTGGGACCACAAAACCTGCTCATGGGACTGCTTAGGTCTGTCTAAAAAGCCTGTGGGATCCTTTTACCTCTGCACGAGAGTCTTCATTTGTCCTCCCAACGGGTGGTAGGAAGAGAAGTGCCACCACCTCCATTTACAGAGAAGGAAGTGGGGTGCAAAGAGGTTAAAGACTTGTGTGAGCTGGCTCAGGGGTGGTATACTGACACCAAAATTTCAAAGCACCAGGCTCATCACTAGCTTATCCTTCTGCAACAGGGCAAACAGGCTGCGTGGTGACAGTGACAATTTGGAGGAGTTTTTGTAAAGACTGAAAATCTTTAGCCACTCTCTGGCTAACTGAATTTAAAGGCAAAAATGCCTCTGTGCAATCTAAAGATTTCATTTGCCACCTTGCCTTATTATTTTATGAAGCTTTTAGTTTAAATATGATTTCAAGTAACACCTGACATTCTTTATTTTAAACACTCTTTTTTAAAAGAAAAAAACTACTATTTCATACATTACTTTTTTCAGTTTTAGGGGGGATTTGTATTTGTTTTGATTGAAGCACGTTTTTTTTTTTCCTTTTCGTGCGCATCATACAGTTCAGATGCATTTTAAATAGTTTTTGCTCATGTCCAAGCTCTGGTTCTGATGTGTGCAAAGAGCATGGCTGCTCTGAACCCACCACATGTTAAAAAGATGAATATTAGCTTTTGTTTTGTCACAGTGACTCTTTAATTGAAAAATTAAATATTTAATGAGCTATTTCTATCCAGAAGGGAGTGGGGAAAAAAAAATCCTGCCGTTCCTTCCCAGGCAAAACTCCTGCTGGAGTCTGGTACACGGTCAGCGGTGAGCGGGCAGCCGTAAGGTAACGGCAATTAGTGCTAACACAGCCTGCACCCAGGACACCTTTGGGGTACCGGTCGGTACCCCCAGCTCTGCTCCCAGCCCTTGGTACCTTACCTGCACCCCTCAACACATAGCCTGTGTCCAGTATTTCAATTGGAAAACAGCTCTGGCTGTGGATCTTTATACGAGTCCTTCCTCCATCAATGTATTTGGGTAAAATTTGGTTCTACTCACATAAAACCTTGTAATCAAAACAAATGGCATTTCTAATTGAGCAAGGCCCTCCCGGTAATGAAGGGCAGCAGCGCTGTTGAGATCACTGGTTCGTGTTTCTCTCCCTGTTCAGGAGACTAAACTAATTTATTTATGAAATCAAAGCAACACACCAGATTAGCCATATAACTAGCTAGCTGCGTTGTTTAGATTCACTTGTTTGCTATCTCATGACATCCAAGTGAACAAGCTATATGTCAATGAAAGCGTTGGCGCTCTATCGTATATAATAGACTAGTTTGAAGTGCAAAAAAAAGATTCTGCAATGGGGCTACAAGCAGTAATTTTTTTTTTTTTTTTTCCCAGTGAGCATATGCTGCGAGCGGGAAAGGACCGCGTAATGTAAACGGAGGTTTCATTAGCGATGATACGTGGCAGTCCCCGGGTGAAGGAAGACAAAGGAAATCTGGGAGCACCTGTAGACTTTGCAGGCTTCTACCCACGTGGAAGAGGCACGTGCAGGGATGTACTGAGGGCAACGGTGGGAACTGCTCTTCCCTCTTAGTCTCCTCTTGGGCCTCCCTGTAAATGCATGTTTGCCACGCTCAGGCGGTTGGGATGCAGAATGAGTCCCTCTGCATCTGGCCTCCAGAAACCAGTTTTTGCAAACAACAGGCAAGTACTTGCTTCCACTGGAAGCTTTAATATTTCTATCAGAAGGGCAGAAGGTCTTCTGGGAAATATTTTTGGTCAAATGCCTCCCATGTCCCATCATTCTTGTTTTAAAAGTTCTTGTTGAACTCTTCCAGAGATCTTGACGATTGGCCAGTCTGTGTTTCCTCTCCCCTGACGTTTTCCTTGCAGCAGGTAGCAGAAGGTGCCCTGTGTGTTACGGGACTGACCACGCTGGATGTTGAAGACCTTGCCGTCCCTGTGGGCGCGCTGAGCATCTCCATCATTACCCTCCTGCCAGCTCCTGGGCTGATATTAAATGGACTCTGTGGCGGAGATGCTGGTGGCATGAGCTGCTGAGCTCAGCAGTGCTTCAGGATTCACAGTTTTTTCCCCGGCTGAACTCAAGCAAGCTCTGAGTAATGGCCCTTTGGCTTTCCTCCGCCGCTTTTTATTGTTTAGCTGCTTTTCGCTGCATCAGGGCTCTGGGGATGATAGACGGCGGCGCAGGAGGGCAGCGGCTGGCCGGGGCGGGGGGCTAGCACCCGGCGGGGAGGTTTGGGATCCCGACAGCCCGTCTCGGCTCTGCAGAGGGGGTTTGGTGGGTGCCGAGGGGAGCTGGGAGGCAGGACGGGCGGCGGGATGCGCGGGGTGCGGATGGCCTCTGCTGGGAGCCGCCGCTCACTGCAGCCGCCCGGGGCCGGCTCTGCCGAACCAGCCGGGATTTACCTCCGGCAGCGAGAGGCGAGGCCAGGGCAGGGCTTTGCACGGTGGCTGGTGTGTAAAACTCTACGCAGAAACCTCCCTTTGGTTTTTCTTTACTGCTTTATTTCCGCCCCCCAACCGCCTCCTGCGGGAGCTGCTGGTCCAGAGAGCCCCAGGCTGCCGCTGCCCTCGCACCCCGGCCCGGCCGCAGGAAGGCAGGCAGCCACCCAAAGGCATCTGCCAGCACAACTGCCTGCAGACTCCGCTCAGCAACCAGATGCAGCAGGGGAGGGGGAAAGAAAGAAAGAAAGAAAGAAAGGGGAAAAAAAAAAAAAAAGGAAAAAAAAAGAAAAAAAAAAATCTCTTCCGCGGCTTGGCATCTGCGCAGCACGCGTGCCAAGCGGTGTGGGAGCAGGGGGAGAGGAAGCGGCGGCAGGCTTGGGGGCTATTTGGCACCCCCGCAGCCCACAAACGGTTTGGGTTTGAGCTGAGAATCAAGCGGCGTGCGCTAATGTAAAGTGTGTGTTTTTCTGAAATTTGAAAAGCCCGTGTTGAAATTAAAAAAAAAAAAAAAACCAAAAAACAAAAAACAACGCCAACCGGTCGATTCCACAGGCTGAGTTCAGCAGAGTTGAAATCCTCCTCGTAAAGGGGGGCTTTTCTGCGTACAGGCTAGGCGGGGTACGGTTGCGAGGAGGAGCCCCCACCCCTTACCTATTTCAGGAGGCGTTGAAGGTGTCCAGGGATCGTTCAGCACCAACCATTGGCTCGTACAGCCAAAAACCCGCTTGATTGTTTAATGATGAAGCCTGTACAGGCTGCTTGAAGCAAGATATAAAGCAGGTGTTAGAAGCCTCTGGAAAGTTTGCTGTCAATTAGTGCAATTTCCTCTTCCCAACAAAGACTTAAAAGCAGAATGCATCTTTTCAGTTATGTAAATGCACTTTTTCATAAATACTTATTTTGCGCACACACGCCCCCCCACCCCCTCCCCAAAAAAAAATAAATGCCTGTGGGGGCTGGTGTGTCTAGTTAGGGATTGATCTAATCCTGCTCACATCGACGAGGTTGCGGGGGTATTCAGGCTGGTGGCAGCCTGGGTCAGTCTGAGCATGGGTGTCCAATGCTGCCATCCCAACACGGGTGTGGGTGCTCCCGGGGGGGGTTCCAGGGCATTTCTGCACGCCCTGTGCCTGCTTTGCTCTCCGGTGGGCAGCAGAACTGGGACAGGATGCGTTTTTCAATTTTGCAAAATCTTAATCGAATAGGAATTGTCTCTCTGCTACCAATTTATTAGGAGAAAACCTTCCCTGCGCCCTCAAATTTGAGAGGAATTTATTTGCACCAAGGCCATGAAGACTAATCCACTGCTCCTTCTCTCTGAAGAGCCAGAGGTTTATTCAGCTTCTGGACTGTGAGCTAAAACTCCTTTGCAGGCATGGCGGGATGTGGTTTTTCTTCTCTTCGCTGCAAAGGCTGCGTGCTGGGGAATAGCACTGCAGTGGGTGAGGCTGGGAGGACCGGGCTTAGCCTTCGTTCTCAAACTGGTGGATGTCTGGTGGCTTCAGTAGAAGATGGCACTGGCCACTAGGAACGTGCTTTAAGGGAGGGAAAGCTAAGGGAAACTGTGGGACATGCTGCTTTTCCATGGCATCTTAAAAATATTTGGAGAACAAGAAAGCGATACGGTTTTTGTTTCCGTATCTCATTAGTTGCCCATGGTGGCTGTTAGTGGATTTAGCTAATTATTTTGAGGAATGTTTTTTCTTTAATGAAGTCTTTGCGATTCAAAAACCATTCGGATATTTTTTTTTTTATTTTTTCCCCTATTCAAGTACCTAAAGTTAAGCAAATTCTGGGTGTATTTACCTGCATGTACTCAAGCTTATGACTACCCCAATGCCAGTTGAGCCCTTTCCATCAACAGCATGATCCCGTGTTTCCCCATTACCTTGCCCCAAAATGGGCCGAAGAGCTGCGTATGGATAGGACACTACACCCGGTCTCCAGGAGTGTTGTTTCAAATCTTCCTGCGGTCACTGACTTTCTAGGTTACCTGTTAAATTTGGCTTGTGCCCGTTTGTCTTTTCCTGCTGCATCGAGGGCTTGGCAAGCTGGGGCCACCGACCGAGTGTCAAGCGGTTGGATGCCGTGGTGACAAGGGCCACGTTTGTGCCCAGGGAACACAGCGTTTAGGGCGAGCTCTAGCCCTGCAAAACAGACATGTTGAAGAACACATCATGTATGAGTCTCTTTTAAGTGCCCCCAAAATTTACTCCAGAAATTGCCAGCATCTCACCAGCAATCGAAGCTTCCCATGGGGACCGCTCCAAAGCGTGCCGAGCTTGGCTCGCTCTCTGCTCTGTAAGTTAGCCGAGGAATGACTTCCAGAGCCCCGCTGTGCTGCTTCTGCTCTTGTATTTGCAGGAATCGCAGCAAGAATAAAGGATCCACCGAGGGCTGCTAAACACGGACTTAACCCCTTGGGAGGGGTCCGAGCTACAAGTCACCGCAAGGTGGGAGAGCACAGAAGAGAACTATTGAAACCCTCTCCCTAGGAAAGTGCCGCTGTGGGAGGGAGCAGCAGGGGGGGGACACTGTCAGAGGGGCAGCACCCAGTTTGGGAGCTACTGTTGGGTTGTCGGTTGTGTGGGCTTGCATTTGGCCTCACCAGGCAGGTCTCAGCGCAGGCCTGGGCATCAGCATCGCAGCAGAAACAAAGATTTCTGTCAGTGGAAGCAGGATGGGCTTTCTGGGACGTCGAATCTGTGGCCTTTAAAGATCGCAAGTGATGACTTGAATTCCACGGAGCTGGGGTGCTTTTTTTTTTTTTTAATAATGCGATTGCTATGTTCTAAGTTTTTAGAGAATCTGGGGTTTTCATTTTAATTTCCCCCTCTTTCCTGTAGGACTGATGCTGCAGTACATGCATGATGACACAGAAAGCCTAGAGGATAGTTTTACCGTGCAGCTGACAGATGGCAAGCGCACAGTCCAAGGGACACTTTACATCTACATCATGCCAGTCAACGATGAAATCCCTCATCTTTCCAGGTTAGCTATCTAAGTGACATTCAGTGCATAAAGACTTACAAAGCAAAAAAAAAAAAAAAGGGAGAGAAATGGAAGCAACCCGTCTCCCCACCAGCATCTCCAAGCCCACACACAGGACAGAGACCTTGGTTTCACTGCATGTGTTAGCCCTGAAAGCTGGTTCGTAACAAGGCTGTGCATGCTGCTGCCTGGTGCAGGACCGTGACAAGCCACACAATACCATCCAGCAAAAAACCATTCATGCAGAAATAGCTGGTTTATGGTCTCTGGGTGGAGGCTTGTTTGTATTTAAGTTAGTGGCAAAATTCTGGTTGTCTTCAATTAGGCTGGAGTTGTTCCTTTCTCACACTCTACAACTCTCTCCTGCTTCCTTTATTCGCTTCTGAATGTTTTCTCTATTCCCTTTAATCTATTTTTAACAGTGAATCTTGTTGAGAAGAACATATTCTGGGTTTTTTTTTAATATTTAAGGTCCAAAGCCAATTGAAGGCAGGAAGCTCACGTTCCTTTCAAGAGAGCCAAAGTGCCACCTCTGGGGATACGGCTTCACAGAAAGAGAGGGGAGCTATGTGGAGAGTAATATTAATTAATTGTCTCTGTTCATGAGAGGTAAAGTCCTTCTGAAATCCTTCCACAATAAAATAACCTGTCATAACGTTTCTGAGTGGTATGGCAAGTCTAAACCCTGTTATGGCCTTTTGTTTATTGGTTTGAGGAACACAGGAAGAAACCTGGCCTGGTGGCGTGTTGTGAGACTGGGATGTGGGAGATGCGGTTTCACTCACTTCCTGCCTCTAACACGTGTTTTGGCCTAATTAGGGTTCCTGTTCTTAAGAATTTGCAAGTTGAAAAAGAGAAAATCCTGTGGACCTGCAGAATCCCTCCAGAAATGCCAGATCCAGTCTAAAAAAATAAGATTAAAATATTGATTTTGCTTCTTGCCTTATGTAGACTCTTTAAAAGATTTCCATGGGCCACAGGGAAAAAAGAATCAGTAAGGCTAATACTTCAGTGCCCTCTCTGCGGGGTGATGGCAATGACATTTTCTAGACTCACAAAAGCAGTGTGTAGAACTAAAAATTATTTCTAGCCTCATCCCACAAGAACTTTTGGGACTTGAAAAATAAAACTTTTGTCTCAAAGAGGGAAGAAAACCAAGGACAAACTTGTATCCAGGTCCAGCTCTTCCCACCAGCAGGGTTTGAGTCCCCATTTTCAGGGCACGAGAAACCTGTTTGATCACAAAATAGCTGGTGAACTCTTAGTTGCGAAGACAAATGCAAGCTTTCTTTTTGAGGCATAAATCAGTGCTCGTATGAAATCCCACGTTGTTCTGCCTGGGTGCCTGGGGCCCCTTTGCTGGGGTCCTTTTCGCAGGGAAAAGCAGAAAAATCCAGTGCGGTTGCCCCTTCCTGGAGCCGGAGCAGCAACCCGTGGCGTGCGCAGGGGGGCATCGATGCTCAAAACAGCTTTGGCTCCGTTCCCAGAGCGTCACGTGAGCGTTTTGAAAAATTTCATGGAAGTAGTAAACAACGAGAAGTTATAAAATGGACACGTGTTCCTGCTTCCTACCAGCGTTTCCTTAGGAGCTGGCGGGTGCGGAGCCATCGAGCCCCTTTGCTCATGGGGAATGCTGCCAGCCTCCCCCTTCCCTCTACAGCCAGGTCCTCTCCTTGCAAGTCTCGGGTCTCCTACCATGTCTTCTCCTTCATTCTGCTCTTCTCTGCGTATTCCCTTGGTCTGGTTTCCTTATGCTTCACATCTTTCCTTACTTCCCTCCATTTCTTGCAATTTCCCTCTCGTTGTCTATCTATCCTTGCTGCTATTTCTGTTTTCATGCACGTGAAACGGCTTTGCTGGATCCGTATGTTCACTCCTTCCTAGTGCGAGCAACCCCATGGAGACGCCCCTTATTTAATCTTTTAATTTCCATGTTATTTCCTAGTCCGTCGGAGGCGAGCTTCACATCTCAAATCTCGTTTATGCATTCCCAGCCCATGGAGCAAAGTGAGCCCTTTTGTAGGGGAAGAAAATGTGCCCGGTATTACCATTTTTCACCAAGCCGTGGAGCTGGGAGTGTGCTTTCCTCCTGCACAGAGCCATGAATCCGACTCATAGTTTCGTCCAAACCCATGAAGCTGAAGGACAATGTAAGAAAAAATCACGTGCGCGTACGTGGCAAAGCTTTCTGTCCCAGTCCTGCAGGAGCAGATTTGTTGAAATGTTTTTAAAAATTTCTATCTGCTCCACGCTAAGAGGACCCTGTTCGTGCTTAATAAATTGGAGAAATTGCTCAAAAATACTTCATCCATATGAAAGCGCGAGCCCTGTACTGCTGCCAAGAGAAGTGAGACCTGTGGTGTCATGCCGAGTAAGTGATGGTCACATGAATTAGAAAAGCTTAGGTACAGATCCCTCGCTACCACAGTTTTCCCCGCGATGCGAAAATATAACAGGGAAAATACTAAGCAGCATTCGGTCTTTCCAGCCAGATCTGCCTCTTTTGGACGCGATCATGGGCCACGTACCAAGCGGTGTGAGAGAGACCAAAATAACATCTTTAAACAATCTGAGCTCCCTCTTCCACCGCTTTGAAATTAGAAGTAACTAAGAAATAAGGAGCCTCAGGAGGAGCAGCTGCGCCCGTCGCACCTGTGTTGGGTGCTCTACCAACACATTAAGGCTGTTCCTGCTGCAGGTCATGCAGAAAAGCCGCTAGCCTTTCTTGCAGCACATGCGTGTATTTTAATTATCCTTACCCAGCTTCGTTGTCTCAGCTAATTTTTGTCCAGCCTCTCTCCTTAGCACAGCTGCTTTTACAACACCAGCCCAGAGAAGTCCCTCAGTTCCCAGGCACTTAAACTTCCATCCTGAGGAGCAAGGGTGACATTGGAGGCATTGGGACATAAATTATGCTGTAACTTTGGACTAGAGAGTGAGTGAAGTGAGTAACCTCTGCGTAACGTGGAGAGACGCTGAGCTTGAGGAAGTCTGTCTCGAATCACTAACCACCCTTGCTAAATGGGCAGCGACTGCTGCTGGTCTGGTTTTTTTCACCAGTGTCTCCCTTTGTGTTTCTTTTTTTAATTTTTTTCTCCCCACAAGTATGCGTTTGGAAGCTGAAGCGTCTGAGAAGAGCCGTTTCCAGTGCCGGGTCAGCAGCAGACACCAAGGATGCTCCAGGGAATGATCTCAACCGAACTGTCCCCGTGTGGCCAGGTCTGCAGCTGAAGGTAGTGGTGGCTTTAGGGCTTTTATTTCTCCCTTTTCCTGGGGACGAGTGAAATCCCCAGCCAGCTCCTAGAGCCGCAGACTTGTTCTGAAAATGGTTTAGTTCATGACTTGACTTGTTTGGTTGATAGGGTGAACAGCAAGACCAAAGATTGATTTCTGCTTGAAACTTTCTCCTGTGTTTAGGTGGTTCTAGTAGGTCCCTCGCGGGATTTCTTTTTCAGTTCCTCCTTGTCTCTGCTTCAGAGATGCCCATAGCCTCTGCCCTCTCCCACCTGGACCTAACACAGCACACCAACACAAAACACCAGGGCAAGCTAGAACCCATCCTCCGGCATCGCCCTGCAGCATCCCAGCCCTGCCGGGGAATAACGGAGAGGAAAGGCCTTGCCTCTTGAGCTCGGACCCTAGAAACTACTTCTTGCTACACCTCTCCCTCCACCATCCCTCTCCATAATGACACATTTTAGCTGACTTTTATATTGGTTCGCTAAGCCACTGTGCTGTCGTCTTCCTTTTATAATTAAGCAACTCGAGAAATCCTTTGAGGTCAATAAATTCTGAGGAGGCTTACATAAAACAGAATATAAAGTGGAGAGCCTTGCCATCAGAAGCCAGTAAAAGTCAGCCTCTTTGCGCGACACCTCTGCAAATGGCATTATGTCATTGCCTAATATTAGTAAGAAACGGCAAGATTATGTTTTTTGTTCAGAGCTATAAAAAGTAATGAGTCTCACATAATCTACTGAAGGGAAGGGGAGGCGGGGGGGAGCACGAGAGGGGAGGAAGGCGACTCTAGAAGTGAACTTCCATTTTTTTTTTTGGGCATCCTGAGTGCGTTAGGAAATCTAGCTCGTAACACCCAAATAGGCTTTAACGTGCCCTGTCCCATGGATTTAATTTATTTTGTTTTGCTTTGCTTGCCGGGAACACACACACAAAACCTTTCAGGAGTGAAGTGGCCTTGTTTCGGTAAATACAACATAATGGTCAGAAACTGGAAAATATTATGGGGCGTGTGAGGACGGCGTTATTCATCCTGGGCCATGATACAGTAGTGTGAGTGTCTCGGATGCTGCTGATCCCAGCTCGATGAAGCCCACGGTATTATTCTCAATCTTCACAAACAGGGTGACATATTTCCGGCGCTAAATATTTACTTTCTCGCTGTAGGAATGTAAGTGCCCAACCAACAGATCTGTGGAGTCATTCAGTTCGGAAGAGGAAGGAAGCGGTCCTCTAAGGATGGCTTTGTGCTACCGACCTGAATACGCAGGTTGTGTGGGAGTTAAATACGAGCTGTGAGGGCTGGGGACGCGGCAGACCGCTTCCCCACTGCCAGCCAACGCGTTCGTGAGCAATAATCTGTAGTAAGGACCGGGCTTTACACGGAGAGCCCGGCCCTGTAGGCGATGGCTGGTTGGCTTCTCGTCCTGCTTGGTCCTAGTGAAGGTGGAAGCACGTGGGAACGGGGTGGGAAGAGACCCCTGCGGACGGTGCTCAGTAGATACCAGTACTAAATGGTGATGGTGGTGCTGGGGAAATATTTTAGCAGAGATATTCTGCAACCAAAGGAGAGGAAGCCTTTTTTTTTTTTTCACACACCATAACTGTTCACTAATGCATGCATGAACTAACTGTCCTTTCTGTCAAGTGCCTTCATTAGTATTCTTATTCTTTCTGTACGGGAGTTAGACTGAAAGAGAGATTATACCGAAAGTTGGCTGGCTATCAGTTGGTCCAATTTTATGCGTTTTAAAATTATAGGGGTAAAAATTGGTCCGGAGCCCCTGCATAAGCAGTAGCTCCTAGAGCTGGTGGCTGTCAGCTCTCTCTTTGGATCCCCAATCCAATTGATTCTCGTGTGCTGTGGGATATTCATCCCAAATATATGCAAGTCCCTCGAACGCCACCGAGCTTTTCTGAAGCTCATCAGCGCTGGTGAGCAGGGAATAGCGCAAGAGCCGTCAGCGACAGCTAGCGTCGGGATGCGAAATAATCAATATTAATGCATGGAAATGCATATCCAAAACACCAACAGGTATGGTGGCAGTCCTAGAAGGTGCTTCAGCCTGGTGGGTTATAAGCGGCTCTGGGCTGGAAAAAATGCAGTTTTTAATTCACTAATCGATGTCCTGCCCACTTCTGCTCCTCCATGCTCTAGCAACAGCAAGCTCCTGTTCTCCTTGGGCTACTCTCCTTGCATATGTCTCAAGTGATCCCTCTCCTCGTATTTTCAAGAGATCACTACTATTTTCTAACTTGCCTTCCTGATACCTCATAATTTTTCTTAACCTTATGATGGGTGGCAAATAAAAACGGGCAGTAAAGGCCAACTTGCTTAGGGCCATGAGGGCTGCGCTTGCCCTTTTCTCTTTTTGCTTTCTGAAATTTTATCTAAGCAGCGAGAACTTCCGGATTTACCCAAAGTAGCAAGGTATGGGGCCATGTAGCAGGCGTGTGTGGGACCAGCACCTCTGATGATGTCAACAAGGGCTACCAACCCACCAGAAATCCTGTGTGGGCCACAGCATATGTACAGTGCATGGCTCTATAGCCCACGCGCCGCCAATCCAAGGCTTTCTGGAGTGAGCCGGTGCTGCACAGTTGCTCTCCACATGTGCCGCAGGTTTGGCACGTCTCCGAAGCGTTGGACCCTGCTCGTACGTGCTGCTCCGAATGCACCCGCTGCAGACAGCTGGGAAGCCCCCGCCAGCCAGATGGTCGAAAAGCTCCCTGCACCTGAATCCTTAAAAGCATTTGTTCTCCAAAAAATGGTTTTCTCTCCAAAAAGGGTTCAGCCGAGAGGTGGGCAGCTCTAGCTCAGTGCGGGGGGGGCTGGTGCGTGAAAGCGCGTCGCGTCCCTTTGCCCGTCCGCTACGAATGTTGCCGTGTCACCTGGGGTGTGAAGCTGCTGCTTGTGGTGTCTAGACTTGTGATTACTGAAAATTAATTAAACTGAAGGAAATTAGGCTGGAAGGGGAGTAGGCTCCTGGGAGGGGAAAATGGAAGAGAAAATAGGATACTGGTGTTAACCCTTTCCAGGTCCTGAAATAGGAAGGGCTCTTAAAAGCTCTCAAGGCCACTTGAATACGTGTAGATAGTGAGTTGGTGTGATTTCGGGAGCTGTGCTCCTTACACGCTCGGACCCCGTGCAGGTGGTGTCTGCAGCCCAGGTGTGACGAGCACATCAGAAACGGGCAGCCCATCCTCCCTCTGCCTGTGGCTTTTCAATAAGTCGCTTTATTGCTAGCCAAGCCTGAAATGACTTGCAGATCAGCAGTAGGTTTGAAATGAGCCAGTCTGATTGTGGATGAGGTCAGGGGAACAGGGATGCTGGGATGTAATCCGATAATAAATCAGAGCTTTGTGGGGACGGGACGGGAGGCTGGATGGGCAGCAGAGGGAGGTGGTCGCTGGTGGATCGGTCTCCTCTTGCTTTTGCATAGCCTCTTACCTGCTCTTCTGTGTCTTAAAGTCTCTCTTATATAGCTTTTCAGCATGGTATCCGAGTGCTTTGTGCCTTCCCCTTGGCATACAGCCACCGTCTGGCTAGCGAGCAAGTACAAACTGTAACACCTGGGTGTCAGCTATGAACATTAGGGTGTGCTACAATGGACCCATCTGTAGTACTTGGCACATGCCGAAGATTTTTATATGTGGTTGGCTGAAAAGCAGGATCAGAGAGAGAGAGGAGGGAGAGCAGGGGAAGAGGGCTCCGCTGGGCACGCGGAGAACATCATTTTGGCAAAGGTGCCAGTAGGTTTCCATGGGCTTGTCGGCTTCTTCGCTCAGCTCATGCATTCAATAAAAATATCCAGGTTGTTTCTAAGAAAAGCAGGAGTAGATTTCCCCAAAGAGCAAGCTTAGAAGCCTCGTTCCTTGTCCCTGGAGAACAAATCTAAAGCTATAACTAGATTTAATAAGAATACATTTAATAGTAATAGATATAATAAAAACTTGATTTAATAATAACTAGTTTTATTGTTCTTCCACATGAACCGGGTCCTGTTGACTGACCCCCTGAGCACCACAGGGTTTCTAGCCGGATTTGGAGGGGGGAGCGCTCTGGTTTTCGGGCTGTGGCAGCTTTGACAGCGTTGTGTCCTGGAATAAATTTCAGCCGGGGGGGTACGGACAAGGGCTGCCGTTGGTATTTCCACACCGATATCTTGACCCCGAAGAGTCATGATAGTTTCCAGTTTTACTCGATGGATGGAAAAAAACCATATCCCCATCTGAAAATGTCTGTGTATCCGTGAGAAGTCCCAGCAAAGGTTGGGAATGAGTTTACAGCAGTAAAAGGAGCCGTAGCTTATTGCATCGGGTTCACCTAAGTGAAAACTGCCGTGGACTGAAAGGAGAGGAAACATTTTTTTTTTTCCCCCCTTTATGTGGCACTGATGTGTTTTAAAATGCATGGGCAAAGTTTGTAGTTTATTTCCTCCAAAGGGGCCAAGTCCTCCTGGCATTCTTATGAACAAGCTCATTAGAATAAAATCCATTATGCGCATAACTAATGACACAAATTTACAAATCTGTTGACAATTATGACCACATCCCTCATTGCATTTGCTTGTAGCTCACTGAAGTGACCAGGCGAAGGAGTTCAATCCAGAAGTTTTACAGCTCACGAGCTCCGAGCGCAGCCATGTGAGGTTATTTCCCAACTGGATTACAAAGCTGTCGTTAGGCAGGGCAACGCGGGAGGACCAGGGCACGAGACCATAAACCGTCCTCGGGAGACTTGAAGTCATTTTGAAGGCAGGGCGAGATATTCCTGGCTGCAGAGACCATTATATTTTTATTTTTTTTTAGCTGGGGGGTGGGGGGGTGTGCGTGCGTGGAAACACATGCGCATGCACACAAACGAGGGCTGTTCCGAGTAGTGCCTGGCGTCCTCTGGAAATGAATAGAAATCAAATTGAGACGCTGGTGTCCTCCGAGTGTTAAATATTTCCAAGTTCTTGCCAGGCGGGTGTAATTTATTGAATGTAGGTTTTGTGAAATAGCGCTCCTGTCAGGGGGAGATTGGCACCAGAGAAATGAAGGCGGCTAATTCTCAGGGGGTCCTCCCTGGCAAAAACCCTCTATTGAGTCCTCATGCTACTTGTGCTCATAACTGCCGAAAAACCAGGAGTGCCATCTGCAAACTGTGATTCATAAACACTCTGTCAGTCTGCCATCTACCCTGACATCATAAAATAACAAGAAGCAGCATTGTAATAAAGAGAGGAGGTTTGCAGTCGACCAATTAAATGCATCTAATTTATTTCTGTTACAGCTGAGGCTTTATTTATTAGTAAACAGCTGCATTTGTTACACTTTTTTTCCCTTCCCCCCCCTCCCCCCTTTACTAGGAGTGTGCCAACTGGCACTTTTGATAATCCATTAATCCTAAATAATCATCTGGGTACTTCATGGTTGGTAGGAAAAAAAAAAAAAACAAAAAAAAAAAACAAAACAAAAAAAAAACAAAAAAAACCACCAAGGCAAAAAAAGGGTTATTAAAAGTTAAAATGTAACCTTGCAAGGAGGCCGGAGAGCGCTTCTCCGCCGCGGGTTCGCATGAGTTATGGTGAGCTTCAGTTTGCAGGCCAAGTCCTACGCTCAATTTACACCTGCGAGTAACCGGCGTGGCAGCCAGCTGAAAGGGCCATAAATCCCGGGGCAGGATCTGGCCCTGTGGGTATTTTTTTCTTAAGGACAGCCTGTTTGTGGTACAAGAGGGGCGTTTTGCGTGTTTGGTTTACTTGCCTCCTCCTTTCTCGGCTCTAACTTGATTCTCAGCAAAGCTAAAAATCTGCTAATTGGTTGTCAAAGTCTAATTAGCTGATATTACCAAAAAAAAAAAAAAAAAAGAGAGAGAGAAGATAAGTTTGCCTTTTATAATTGGAGCTGAACCCCCCCTATTCCCCTCCCCTCGAACCCCCTGGTGTGTGTTAATTGAGCTGCAGGACTTTTCAGTGTGTTTTAATGCTCTATCCTTTTCAGTGCCCTGGAAAGCTTTGCAGTTAATGAGACAATAATACGTACAATCAAGCAAAAACGTACTAAAAAAATTAGGCGAAGCCGTATGGAATAGGGATGGTGTGAAGGTGTGTGGATGTGCGGAGGGAGCAGTTCAGCAGCCTCCCTAAAGCAGCATCATATGGTCAATAATGTCCTGTAATTTTTAATTTAACTTCCTGGGCATTTCCTTCCCCCTTACAAGGGGGAATGCTTTTTTGCTCGAGGATATATTTTACCAGTTAAGGGAAGAAAGCTGTACTCTGTGCAGGAGTCAAATGAACACGATGTGGATCCTCAAGAGGCCAAATTAGGTGGAACATTGGTCTCCACTATGTTTTATTCTCTCTGCATGTGCGTATACAGACACAAATACAAAATCCCCCCCTGTAGCCAGAAACCAAGCCCAGCTTGAAGTCTATATGGGCTCTCACACCTCCATCCTGTCTTCTACCAGCCTTCCCATAAGACCCCAGTACCTCCCAGTGGTGAGTTAAACACCATGGAGAACATCTATCCCATAGTCCACGCTGTACCTCGGTTTTGGTATCTCAATTTTAAAGCCTGTATCTTGTCATACATTAAAAAACCCCAACATTAAAAAGAAGTGAGCACAGGTGGGTGCTCTATATATGGGTGCTCTTTTTCAATATGTATAATAACGTTGAATTTACTTACTCAGTCATGTTTTCCTCTTTCTCCTCCTCCCATCTTCCTCCTCCACACCTGCTTTCAATCAGTCCCCTCTGCCCCGCCTGTCATCCTATCCTCTCTGCTGCTTTTACCACAAGCCCACTAACGTTATATTTCAAGTCAAACTTCCAAGCCCACGACATTTAAGCGAGTGAATCCAAGAATCCGAGTGGCTTCGCCTGCCTCCCCAGGCAGGGAGCCGGCATGGCCCCGCGGAGCGCGCGGGGGATGCTGGCGACCGCTCGAGCTGCCGAGGTGCAGCTGGTCACGGGGTTTCACCCAGCCTAGCAGTTGGAGTCTGTTTTTTCCTTTAAATCTGAAAAGTGGGGGGTTTGTTGTTTGTTGAGTTTTTTTTTTTTCTAGAATCTAAAAAAAATGAACATATTAAGGCCAAACGTTGCTGCTAGATGAACAACTTCAGATGTACATGTCTTCTTGTCATACGTCGCATACGCTTAGCGGTGCGTGTCCTGACCATGATGGGTATCAGGCGAAAAAAGAAACAAGTAAGAAAAGTAGTGAATCAGGCTACCCAGAAGACCAGATGTGTATTTATTTATTCGTTTGATTATTGGTGTAAATCTGGAGACTTTTTAGGTAAGTTATTTTAAACAATACCTGCTTTGTGGTAACCAAACTGTACAGGTCAATGGTGGCATCCCAGCTCAGCAGCGCACTCAGATCAGTGTGGCTTAAGTATGGGCTTGAAAGCTTCATCCTTGGGCTCATAATTAGGGATGTAAGGAGCCTGATTTTCCCCCCCAACATTAAACAATGGGAGTGAGCAACCTGGTGTTCAAAGGGGTAATCAGGAGGGTCTTCTCCATGACATGATTTTGGGACAATTTTCCATCATTGCATCTCTCTGGAGCAAACCTGATGGAGTTAGCAGAGGTCGGGCTCTGATTCTTGAAAGGCTCTCGATGTTTTTAAGTTGGGCGGTCTCTAGTTTACGGGTGTCATTGATGGAGCAATGCTGCAAGTAACAGAAGGCTTTTCTAAAAGGCACAACCTTGGTGACCATGGCTGTCCCCTGCTGTGCATCTGAAAAATGGAAGTATCAGAAGACTGCCAAGATGCTATGAGGAACCTGGCCCTTTTTTCTACATGGGCAAAAATGAAGTTGGGTTAACTGCACTTGCCTGTTTCACTGTTGCCTCCTTATTTTATCTCATTTGTTCGGATTTCCTGTAAAGGAAACGAATCAACACGAGCACTGCATCTACTAAATCAGCTTGGGCTTGGCTGTAGACTTCTGTAACCCTTGAGCGAAGTGTCCAGCAGGTTGATGTCCTGCATCCCTGGCTGCTTCCTACAGCGTTGTCCCATCCTTTGCCTTTTTAGGTCCTCTCTCCTCTGTGCTCCTCCTTGTTCTCTGATCATGTTTGGAAACAGTCTGAAAAGGACTCCCTGGTCAGTGAGGGCTCATACAAATTTAGTCTCCTTTAAAGATGCAACCAAAAAGTAAGAAGCACCCAACTTCTCCAACACAGCACAAATGATTGCCAAATCACGATGCCAAATGCTCCAAGACTGGTGAGTTCTGATAATGCTCATTGAGCTGGGGAAGGGGCTGGTTATTTTCCTTTTTGATGATTTTTCTCAAACACAATTAAAAAATTTGCTATGTGAAGGCAAGCTAATTAATTGTATTTCTATTTTGGATGACTACGATATCCTTGGATTAATTTCCTCAGATAACAGTCACTTCTTGAATGCATCGAATCTCATCCACAGTTTTCGTTTCTCATGTAAGCTGCAGCGGAGAAGTGGTTTTAAAAGGGTTAATAGCAAAGGTGAGCCATCAAATGGGGTGGAAAGCATGGAAATTGGTGCAGATTTTGTTGTGGAAATAAATTTTTAAAAGCCCCAAGCCCTGACAACCGCTATTCTCAGATGTTGCTGGCAGCCTTCTCCGTTTAATAGGAACCTGTTGTTTTTGAAAGTCAGTTGGCAACATAATAAGAAGGCAAGAAACAGGAAAAAAAGCTCCTGCGGAGTCCAAGCGAGAAATGCCACTATTGTGTATTGTCATCAGCAGGTTGACTGACAGCAAGGGAAGCTGATTGACGTTATTCTCTTGCTTTTGCAACATCCTCAGATAAAAACCTGTCTCTGCTTTTGCCTTTGGCAGGTCAGCCATTGCGCTGCCACCCTGATTGAGGTACGTCTTTAAAAACAAGGAGGGTTATGATAGAAAAGGCTGAAGTGGATATGACTAGGTAAATCATCGCTACTCCTCTGCGAGAAGACCAGTTGTTCAGTTTTCCAGCAGCCTCAGTTTTCTGGGGCTACTCCTTTGTAAATGTGAAAATTGCCCTGGCCCTGGGGCAGTTCGGTGGAGCTCTTGGTAAATAAATCTGATGGAGCCAGAACCTCTGTTGCTGAGGTTACAGCATCACTATCGGCTTAAAACACAGCATTTGCGCTTAATGCTTAGTTCATTAACACGTTCTGTCCATTGGCTCATTTGGATCTATTAACGTAATTGTTCTTTCTAAACAACTGGGTCATTCGCTCTCCCCAAACAGAAAATCAAAGCTGGCTTCAATATTTTGGACAAATCGTGCAGCGAGATAAATACACGTGCTCCTCTATAAACTCACCCGGGCTGAGATTATGTAAAAATGTTGGGATTCCACTTAGCATCGGCCTTGAAGCGGGACTCACTGTGGGGCATATTTGAAAACAAACGAGGTATAGCTCTGCAGCTTTTTCTGTTGTAAACGTCCTGTCTGCCTCTAAAACCTAAAGCAAAAATATTTTCCCAAGCTATTTTGGCAAAATTCTTCTCCTTCCCCTGAACTGAAGGGCTGACTTTTATCCTATTCTCTCCTTCTGGTCTGGGATGTAATAAGGAATATTCCCCTTTTTAATTTCTCTCCCATTGGTTTTCCCCTTTTACTCATTTCATTTTTTTAGGTGACATTGTTCTACTCGCCAAACCTGTAACTTTAACAGAGGGTGACAGGGTGACCTTGACGACAGATGTTCCTGTGGCAACAGATGGCACTAGCAAACCCGAGAAGCTGCTGTACGCCGTCTCCCTGCCACCTGTGCATGGTCAGATTGAGCACATCAATTATCCCGGCGTGCCCATTTCCAGTTACCGCCAGTTGGATGTGGTGGCCCAGAAGGTCTCCGACGTCCACGACAATAGCCATGGGGCCGGTAAGGAGTCACTCAGGTGAGAAGACCTTCCCTTTGCACACCAACGTGCTGAAAAGCCCTCAGCCGGCGAAGGGTTAAGCATCTTTCTCCCCGTACCAGTCGGCGCAATATTTAACGACCGATATGGTTGTGGGGAAGAGACTGCTGCAAACTGTAACACAATATAATTTTATCATTACGGCGATTACGTACTTTATTAACTGCAATAGTGAAGTTGTATGGTCAAAGGCAATAGTTGTCTCGCAGGCTTAATATTGGGGTGTACCCAGGTAGGCTTTCATCATCCATTAGCAAAGGAAATCAAATGATTTAGGTACATCTAAAGAGTTTACCACGTTTCTCAAGGTTGCCAGTGGCGGAAAAGGAAAAGCACAAATTCCCCATCTGCGGCTGTTGTTGCTTTCTGGGCAGTTCGTTCTCCTGAAGGGGAAAAAAAAAAATAATAATCGTAACATTGTCTGAAATGATCAGGAGAACTTAATCCAGATGGTGGTGTCATTTCTAAGAAAAAGCATATGTTGGCCATTATGATACTTAAATATAATGGTTTTACATTCCTCTAGTGGGCACAAAAGGCACAAAACAGAGTTGGCGGGGTTTTTTAATCTTCTGAATGGTGGCAGTGGTGGTGGAGTGGTGGGAGATTTTATCTTCCAAATGGTGCGTTTCCCAGAAGATACGGCAAATTCAATTGAGGAGAGCCTGCTGTAAAAGCCGTGCTCCTGTGGAATGTAAATTTGTGCCTTCCTCTAACCAGTAACAGTGGAGAGGCTTAATTTACTGCCCCCTTCTGATTATCATCATTTTATATATATTCTTCTGGCTTTTGCTTTTTTCTTTTTCTTTTTTTTTTTTTTTTGCTTTAACATGTTTTTCTTTCCGATTTGCTTTAAAAGTTATTTACGCTCCCTTTGCAGCAAAGTGGGCCCTATAACTAATTTTATTCTTACCATGATTAACTATGAATAATTTCCTAAGAAATGAGTCAAATTAACAAGGGGAAGAAGGAATCAATAAATCATGAAAGCAGCCTATTTCTAAGTGGGGTTAAAACCACCATTAAATAAATCACGGGCTTTAAATGATGACCCGCTTGGATATGGAGGGGGGTGGGAAATGTCCATTTAAATTGCGGTGAAAGGAAAAATTGTGGGCCGGCATCTGTGGCCCCCCCACGCTGTGCAAGGACAGGGGCGCGGGAGAGGGAAGGAGCTTCGGGGAAGGACCCCGGGACAAGGCAGGGAGGAGGGATGTGGTTTCCCTGCCTTGGATGCTACAGCCCTGCTGTGGGGAGGCAGCCAAGCAGGGATCAGAAAAAGCTCTGGCTTTTGGACGTGGAGGCAGAAATGTTGTTTAATAGCACCTTCTGCCTCCGTCCCTGCTCCGCACGGGAGCTCAGGAATGCAGGGGCCGACCCAACCTTGCTTGAAATACTTGAAATGTTTTCACTCTGCTTTGATTTTTGTTTTGGTTTGGTTTTTCCCCCCTCCCCCCCCCCATCGGCTTTCGTAGGGTTAGTCACAATTCAAACTACTTGGGGACAATTTCACAATCGATCGGGCCCACCATGCTTCGTAGCTGGTTTATGTTATGTCTTTTTAATCTTGCATCAAGGATGATACTTTGCCTGATGGCACGCTGAGTGCAGTAATGTTACCTAGGGCTAGATTTTCATCTTTCTTGTTCTTTGAGACTTATAAATCTAAATCTTACACAAGGAATGCCATCACTTTTGCAGGAGAGTGGCTCATCCATCTTTATGCCAGTATGCAAAGACCTCTTTAAACTGTAGAAAATTAGGCAGACTTTCGTCCTCAAGTTTTCTATGGGAAAGAAGGGGTCAAAATGCTTATTCCTTAGTTTAAAGAAAAAAAAAAAAAGGAAAGGTAAGGAGAAGCAATTCTGCTTGTAACCTCCCATTTGCAATTCTTTTTATGATCTTTTCTCCTCCCTGAACACATGTATGAAATGGCACCAGCTCCCTGCTCTCTGGGAAGGGGTACCTATTACCTTGCGTTATGGGCCAAAGATTGTCAGCTGGTTTAAATCAGCGTATCTCCATTTGCTGAAATGATGCCGTAGCCATTTAAACCGTGGCTCATAAAGCTAGTTCATAAAGTTGCTGAGAGGGTCTCTTTCCTAATGTACTTTGTGGTCATGGGTTCTCATCTCTTTTTTTGTGGGACCGGGGAGTATCCCGCCTATTCAAGGGGATGTGGTGTCTCAGGACCTCTTTGTCCTCCCTCTCCTTTGCCCACCTGGCTGCGATGGGCAGGATTTGGTGCAGGTCTTTTGGTGAAGCTATGGATGAGATCAGAGGGCCACAAGGCACAGCAGTCGCTCCCTGCCCACAAAACCCCTAACCGTTGGCCAGAGCAGGCGCTCCAGGGCTTCCTCCAAAAATGAACGTGAGCCGGTGAAGCCTCCTGCCTCCATCCCTCCCTCTGAGCTGGCACTGACCCAGGGGAAGCACACGAGCATCTTCACCCTGGTGTCCTCCGTGGTGGCCTCAGTGGGTGAATCATGCTTATCTAGTGCTTCTGCACTGGTTTTTAATCTTGCTCTTGCTCTTTAATAATAAATGCTGCTGAATAGAGTAGTGCTTACGGAGCAACCAAGAATGAAGCCTGTTTTTTCCTAAGTGCTGTATAAACACAGCCAAGCACGTGTCCCCGGGGCAGATGGACGTGTGCTGGGAGGACTGGACCCGCGCGATGGCCACACAGCTCATATCCCTTTCCTGCTGCTTGTGGGTGACAGAGAGATGTGGGACATGGAGGACAGTCAGGGAGCAGAGGAGCAGCAGTGGTGCCGATGGGGAGGGAGCTGGATGTCCAAGGAAGGGATTGCAAAGGGCAGAACTGGGGCAGATGGGCCAGTTGTCCCTGCAGGGTGCCACCTCTGCCTCCCTCCTCGTCACATTTCCTTCCAAAACAAAGTATTTATGGACAGGGATGGGACTGCCTAGCCCAAACCATGTCAGTGACCAAGCTGTCTCTGAGGAACCTACAGCCTTGTCCTCTCTCAACTGTGAGGGAGAAGCCCATGGAAGGGAGGGTGTAGGAGGAAGCTGAAGGAGAGGACACCACCGTGGGGATGTAAAGCGGGTCCAGCAGCTCTGCGGCCAAGGGCTGGGGTTGAGGGAGGGAGATGGGGGGCTTGTCTTTCAGGCATGAAGGAGTTAAAACACAGGGAGTTAAAAAAAAAATTCCTTAAAAAAACCCCAAACCACACTCACACACACACTCACACACTCTCACAAAACCCTGCACCCTAAATTAATTTCTGCTGGTAATCTATATCGGGTTAAATAACGCCTCATTATTCTGCAACACAGCTGAGGCTTCTCAAAATGTTTATCTTGTTTTGTAACTGGTACCTTCTGGCATATTCCAGTGCCAACTCTCCTAGCTCTTGCTATATTTCATTCTCACTATTTTTGGAATGGAGCTGCTGGTTCCAGGTGATTTAATAAATTGCTTTTTTTTGTGTTCCTTTTAACTTACCCATCTGCTCAACACATGCGTAACTTGCAATCTGTCGGCAGTTTGCAGAAAGACAAACTGTCAGAGCTGCATGCATTTGACAACTTTGTTCCCAATTAGATTAGTGGTAATTTTAACAGATTTCAGGGCAATCGAAAAAAGGGATGACATGTTATTAAAGCATCAATTTTGACAGACCCAAGCACATACAATTTCAGTGTAAATTATTTTAAATGCTTTAATTAAAGCTATGAAAGATTTACCCTTTTAAGCGGTAAGTGATTGCAAGACAAATATAAAGGGAAAGTGGATAACAGAGTTTCCTAAATGGTTTATGCTGCGCATGGCAGTCCACAAGTCACCACCACCATAATCTATGACTGTAATGTTGGAGGCATAGTTAATTATTCATAGCCTCATCTCTGGAGCAGACGTGATTAAGAACATGAGGAGCATTCGGAGATCCAAGCAGTACCTATGCAAACCGGAGTTCAAGCCCCTCTTAGATCAGATGCTCTTAGGAAGGAGTTTAGGGGTAGCTCGCGTGGGGGATATTTTTATAAATACGCTTTCATTTTTTTTCATTTTTGCCCCAGTTCTGCTCTGGTTTAGACGGCCAAAGCCCAGTGGTCAGGGTGATTGTAGATTTAGAGCAATTGGGGATTTTCTCTACTTGAAGACACTTTACAGGCTGTACAAGCCCTGTTAAAAAAAAAAAAAAAAAAGAAAAAAAAAAGAAAAAAACCAACCTCAACATTTATTATTTAAACAGAATACAGCACTCTAAATTCGTCACTCCAGGAGCACTACGCCACATGTGTAGCCCATTTAACCATTTAAGTGATTTTGTGAATTATGGCCCCCTTCCAGCAACCTTCGCTCAGGCAAGGCTGACCTTGGCTTGGTGGCGGGAGGGCTGGGCTTGGCCCCTCTCACCCAGCCCCTGGCTCCCAGCTGGAGGACCACCAGCCTCCCTGCAGTCATGCCTTCATCGTACGCTCAAATGTTGGGCTGCGTGAGAGCCGAAACCTTGCAGGAGGATGGCTCCAAGGGTTTTGTTTATTTTCTGTGCGGCTGGCTGCACAGTGCAGGGCTGTCTCATTTTCAAATCGTTCAAAGTGCAGGTTGCTTTAGTGTAGAAACTATTGGTCCCACAACCTGCACTGAAAGTTTATTTCCTTTTTAATTCAGGGACTGCAGGACTTCCTGATGCTAATCAGAGTAAAAAGCGACAAGCACACTGTTCCCACCCTTCCCTGTTTCTTAAACCCGAGCTTGTATGCATCTGTTTTGGCTTTTTCTTGCTTCCTTTGGGGATGGGTATGACTTGGTATGACTTTCTGAAAACCTCAAAAGTTTTTCGTTGGAGTTTGCTGACCCAAAGTGTTGCAGTGCCAAAATGCAACGGCAGTGAGAGAAGCTGCTCCAGCGAGTGCTGCAGGTAGGAACTGCAGGAAAACTGGTCAGATCCTGCGGTCTCATGCCCTTTCCAGCTGTTTGACTGTTGGAATGTGCAGTGGTTTATAACTGGCACAACAAGTCCAGCAAAAAAGACGAAATCCTGATGGAAGCATCCCACCACCTTTGGGACTGGTTTGGCTCTGCATGCGCATACTGCCATTCTGTTCTCTGCTTTGCAGGTCTGTGAACCACACTTTAAAGGGTTTTGCAGCTGGGACAAAATTCTCTCAAATCCTTTCCTCTAGTGCTCTCCTCAGCTGGCGTGAATCAGCGAGGCTCCATTTAATTCAATCAACCTACTCAAATGTGCACCGGTTTAAGATCCACCTTACCGTGTCTCAGTCGATGAGCGCCAGCCTCTTGGGATGTCTGAGTTTGCCGTGAAAAATCACCTTCCTTCTTAAAAAGGAAAGGAGACCGTGCGTCAGAGATCAGAGTGTGACAAAATTCTCCTGGGTAGCTCCCAAATTGATGATAATAGAAGGCCAACAAGAGAACAGGGTCAACGTGATGGATAATGGGCGAGCAGATGAACATGGACAAAGAGAGAAGATTATTTCAATGCTGGTAACAGGCCGCCCGTGCTCACACATATCGAAATGCCTGCATGGTAGAGCACGGCACGGGAATCCTGCTGCGAGACCCTTCACCAGGTAGCCCTGCACAGCCTCTCAGAAAACCTTTTGTATACATTTTCTCCTCACCCTTCTATATCCAGTTGTATGTGAAAGAGACTGTTGCACATTGGGGCCAATTTAATCGGATGAAAATACTCCACTGGCACAAGGGAGGTGCTAGGAAAATTGGAAACTTTTATTTCGTTGGTATGGAGTCAATCATGGGTTTCTTGTCAACAGACCAAGAAAGGAGCCAGAAGGACCTGTGAAGCAGATGCGTCACCAACTGTCTCCAGTGGTCTTCTGACGCACCACCAGATAGTATTGAATGACATGAATATCATGTAAAGACTAAGCCTTAGCAGGAGAAAGGTCAGAGAGAGCAATCTCTTGAATCTTCTGGCCTTCTCCTTGCTCATTAGCAATTCTCCTTCCAAAGGAGCTCTAATCATTTTGGTTCAAAACATGATACACTGGAGATATTAGAGAGCTCATCTTCATGACAGGTTAGAGTGTGATAGAGGCAGAAAAAGCTCAAGGTCTGAAAAATCTCCCAATTTTTAGTAAACTTATCTAAAGCTTGTGGGCCCATTAGAGTTCCTGAGGCTAAATCAGTGGTGAAGGTAGTCCCTGTAAACTAAGCACAGACCTAAAATTGCTTATTTAATCAAGTCACATACAAAACCGAGCAAAAAACTCTGCTTGCATACATACTGAGCTTTGCTGCCTAATCTATTTTATTATGTTTTGCAATTAACAGGCCAATGTTCATCAGCTGATAAATAATTAACAGCTGTTGTTATTTCTAGGGCATGACGTAAAAGGCTTACATAGGACAAAAACTAGCTTGAGTTGTTTGCCAAAACTCTGACCAAACACACATTTATAGCACACAAAAACACATTTCTTTGAAAAAATTGCACTTCACGCTATCTTCGAGGGAGTCCTCTTTATGAGTCTGCCAAACTTATTAGAAAAAAGTATTCACCTGCTCTTTTTATCAGGCAGGTATCGGAAATCTAAGATGAAGGCTTCTCTTTTTTACTGGCATTATTCAGACAAATAAAGAGTTCAAGTGTAAACACAAAGGGTTTTTTTGTGATTCACCTACAGCTCGCTAGTATCTATAGTTTTCCTGACAAGACACACAGGATTGTCTGACTTTTGCTCAAAATCCTCAGATCTGGGAGGAGGGAGATCTGAATTTTATAAGATGTGAGTGTGTTTAAACAGGTGCGGTGGTCTTGTTGGTATTCATCTGAAAAAAACCTAAAAATCGACTTGGTTACAAATAGGAGATGCAGGAAACAGGTCATTCGGGAACACCCTTTGAGTGCATCTTGCTGACTGTCTCATCAACTTACAACTCTTTTATTTGCTTACTTGCATCTGTTTCGAGTGAGGGGAGGGTCTGCATGAGCCGTGAGTGCCAACAAGAGGAATACCTGCAACCGAATTCACGCTGGAGGAAAGCTCAGTGGCTTCCTCCAGAGCTTTTCTGATTTATTTATTTTTCTATGACATATTCATCAAGCAATTACAAGCGCTCTTGGCTGAGAGAGGGGGATGACTCCTGTTTACAGCACACACAATCATCTATGATTAAGCAAGTTCATACTACCCTCATGCAAAAATTCAGTCTCCCACATCGACCAGCTTTACTCCTCTTGTAAAGACTTCTACAGCGCCAGAGGAGCGTGTTTCTTGACCATAGACTCATAGAATGTGTTGGGTTGGAAAAGACCGTTAAAGGTTGCCCAGTCCAACCCCCCTACAGTAAGCAGGGACATCTAAAAACCATGGGTTTTATCCAATAGTTTCATGCAATTTTTCAGATGTCCTAGCTTCAGGCCAAGGAGCATCAGAAAGAAAAGGGTCAAAAATTTGAACATGTCTCCAAGTTAAAATTGTGAAGCTATTGTAGACAGTTGAGGATAGATGTGATGTATTTGTGGTAGTGACTGTCACTGAAGAGGTTTTCTGTAACATTTTGTACTATTTGGAGTTTCCTAAGTGTTGCAGGCTTCATGCCCAGGTATATCGGTTTGCTGTAATACAGCCAAGTGACCAAGGTGTGAAAAACTAAGGCCAGGTCAGTATCTGCCAGGATGGGATGCAGTCTCCCAGCCAACTGGGGATGGTTGGAAGTGATAATTGCTGCTATGAGAGTGCTGAATGTACTTGTAGATTCTTCTATTTTTTTTAAATGGGAGTTCAATCATGAATGCGTGCTTTAACCACAAACTCTTCCAAATTCTCTCCTCGGCATAGTGACATCTCCCGTCTCACTTGGGTTCAACTTCACCTACCTGCTGTGTATGTCTCAGCTTATTTTGACTCAGCATTGAGATCTCATCCTGGTATTGGCGTGATTGCATACGGTGAAAAATAGAGATGTTTGTTTTCTGTGCCTTGCCAGCACTGAGACCACTTGCCCTCGGTTGTATATAAATATTGAAAGAGCTGGAGACATGTCTTGGCCGATTTGATACCCCAGGGTAAAGATACAGGCTCAGGCTTTGCTCTGGACTCATGTTGCTTCTTACAGGTGAGATGGCAGTGCCCAATGTAAGCGGTGGTGTAAAAATACAGAGAAACCTGGAAGGATGAGACTGGATCTTCTTCCTCTCCATTGATGGGAAGGGACTTCAGGTTGGTGGCAGCAGAGTCATTTCAGCTCTGAGTCTGGTGTGAGCCCAGTTTATGCTAGGCTAGACCATAGTTCACAGCGAAACAAGCATTCAGCTTCCAGTTAGGGTAGTCTAATTATCCTGATCAGACATCAGAAGTTTGTGGTGGACATTAGTTTACTGGGCTGTGTAGAGGGGACTTCCTTAGAGGTGGTTGCATAGTTGTCTGTTTGAAGGAGCAAAGAAACACTGCTTTGCTCTATTACGCCGGGACTGTTTGGTTCAGGACATGCACCAGTTCTTTGTGTCTCTTCCTCCAAACCATGATGCTAAAATCGGGATCATTGGTGGCTCCTGTTGGCTGCTTGTCTCTTATAAAACTCTGTAGTGGCCACTGCAGTAATGTGATCACAACCTCCATTGCTAGTGGTTGCAGTGCCCTCAAAATTATCAAGAAGGCTGAACATGCGGTGAAGAGTGGCTTAGGTCGGAAACTACCTGAGATCCTTAGCCAGGGGGTGGCCTGTGTATGAACACAAAATCTGTAAGGTTTTGTCTCTCATTTCCTTTGGGCAGCAACTTAGTTTTCATTCTTTCTCCCCCTTTATCTTTCAGACTTCCCTGAAACCAGATTGTGCATCATCCTGCAAGAGCAGAGCTCTGGCTTTTAGAAAGGACAGATTTTAAAACCGGGGTATCTCTCTCCACCCCAGTGGGATGTGTACCAGCCTACCGGCAATTGGGTCCCACCACTCTCCCCAGATGCTCGTAAGCTTCCTGGTACGTATGCAAGCCCTCCGTTTCACCCACCGAAGGAAACCCTGCACCTTTAAAAGCCCTCCCCACGACGGGTGCACACTTTTCTGCTTATTCCGAACTGACAGGTTTAACATGTCGCCTGCCTGGTCACCGGAGAGAGGCACCTCTGGCAAAAGTTCAGAAGTCAGTGTTTTGGAAAGATTGGTTTGACCAGCTCTCAAGCGAGAGCAAATCCCAGACCAAAAGCAGTCAAATCTTCAACGACATTTAACCGCTGTGGTGCTGTAGCTCGCTGACATCCTTTTAACCTGGAGACGAGTGTTCATCGCATTTAAACCTTCAAGTTTTATTTATTGTTTCTTTTCTGCTCTGTTGGCAGGGGGAGCCTAGGGTGAAGAGAGGTTGTTTTGACTTAATTCTAATTAATTAATTAGCTTGCGTATGGTTCTGGCCCAAGACTATGGGACAGACTAGCAATTTTGGATGTTGTCTTTGTATCTAGACTTCTGTAATATATAGCGTTGCAGTAAGGACATATATTCCCTTATTGCCTCTTCAGGGCTTGTTGTTGAAGGCATCTTAAGATTTACTGCATCTTGCTTTGTAAAACTGCCAGTTCACAAACTTTTTCTTATTCTTTGGTATTTATATTGAAGGGTAACAATTTCTTTAAAACAAACAACCAAACAAAAAAGGGCATGCAAAGAGTTAATAGTAAGTGGTGCCCAAATTACATATTTCTTAAACTCGTGGCCTACTTTACTAATCAGTTGTCATAAGATGTCAGATGGGGACCCATCACTGAAGAATTGCAGAACGCAGCCAGTGAAGCAACTAATTAGTTGGACAGTGGCATGGAGGTGTGTGTCCCCAAGGAGCTGAAATGATCACAGCAGGTGAAGAAAGTTTGGACAGATCAGTATCTCCGTAGTACAAAACCCAACACTTGGCTGAATCACAGGGATGCCGAGGGTGAGGGCACCACGGGTCCTCCATCAGGGACTGTGCATGGCGAGGGACTGCAGTACCGCTGTTTCCAGAAAGAAACGCGAGTCAGCTGAACGCTTGAAGGAACACGAAGCACATCCTGAGATGTGCAGCAATTAGAATAGTTGAGCAGTTTCTGGGTATCATTTGGGAGACCTGTAGCTGGCTGGCTTGCTCACCATTGGCTTGTTACTCACTCCCCGAAGCCTTTGCTCCCCAGCCACTGCAAGAGTTGGTGTTGGTTATTCCCTGTAGGCACCAGACGTGCCTAGAATCACAGCTAGGTGATGGTCATTGAGCCAGCAGAGCAGAGGGTCCATCGGCTCCTGCTGCACCTGGGGACAAAAGGTAGCAGTAAGGGACCCTCAAACCTCAGGAACAAATATAAGAGCCTCCGTTGAGAGCTAAAAGATGTGAAAGAATAAAGTTTATAAATTTCTCTAGGTGTCCCATATACTTCTTTAACACAATTTAAGTTGTTTTAAGAGTGCTGCATGACTTTCTTCTCTCTTCCCTTCATCCCACTCCTATACAGGTGCACCCCTGCTGTTCATGGAGTCTTGTTTCCCTACACAAACTCCACAGGTGCAGCAGCAAAACAAATGTGCAAAACTCCTCCTAAGGGAGAACCCCACTGCCCTGCAGGACCTGCGAGAGAGTCAGCCTGGGGACCCCTTCACATTGACAAGTCACTCTCTTTCACAGCAAAAAATCCTCAGCCTCTTCCCTTTGGGTAGATGAAAAACTCCAAACCAGGTATTTGACTTGGGGTCTTCAGTGCAACGAGTCCTCAGTAGGAAATCTTCTTCTCAGTGCTTTGATTTTCAAAATGTTATTGCACGTTGTAGGAGCAGTTGCACAAGATGCTAAGAACTGTTGTATTCGGTATTAATAAGTAATGTTAATCTGTATTGTTGTACAGATTAAGGATAGCTATGGCACGGAAATTATCAGGAGATGCGTCTCCAGACCTGGAGGTCACTTCTGGAGCCTTGCTGTTGTAACTGCTTAATTCAGTGGAGTGGACGACTTCCACCAAATGGGACAGGTTAAGGTTCAGCCTGGATCGGCAGCTTCAGGACTGGCCCTACCCGAGGAAGGGGATGCTGGCGGGGGACGATGGTTCTCCTGTGATGGTGTGTCCAAGGCTGGCAGATGGGCTTGGAGGACGCCCTGGACAGGTAGCGCGCACCACGTGCCTTGGCAGAAACGCACTCAGCAAACCCACGCAAATGCTGTCTGGAGGTGTAAAAGTAAAAGGGCACCAGTTCTTTTCATCCTGTTGAATTCAGGCAAGGTACTTGCTCAAGGGACAGATTCTCAGTTCCAAAAAAACTGCTTCGACCTTTGAGCTGCCACATTCCTTCCCCCATTACCTCCCATCTTTCTTTCCAGTATAGCACAGCTACTCTGAGTCATTGTTTATCTAATTTAATTAACATTTGCCAGTGCCTGCAACCTAAAACACTGTCTTAAAACATTTGCTTGAAAAGCCTCCTTGTCCCAGAGCTGTCATTTTTTAGCATGATGGATAATGGATAGAAATAATTATCCTGAACAAGGTTAGACAGCTTAAATGATTTGAGTTTCAAGGAATTAGTAAGCTTAGCTAAACATCTTATTTTTCAAGACACATTAATAATAAAAACACGGTGATGACCATAATGGATTGTAAAATCTGTACTCTGCTAAAACATATGCGGTCTCTCGCAGGTAGCTGTGTCCACAACGCCTTCATCCAGGGAGATTCAAATCAGTGCATCACCTGATACATCATCAGTCCCGTTGAAGGGCTTCAGGTAACTTCGAATCCCAGAAAAGATGCTCCCAGGGCTGTGAGTGCTGGTGTCCAGTTCAGCTGGTCCAAGTGGGAGGGCGATGCGTGCACTGGGTCCTCAGGAGGACCTGGGGTCCATAGAAGACCAGTGCTGCAGCTGTGGCCCCTGTAAAACAGCCCTGGAAAAGGCCAGAAGAAATCAGAAGGCAGAGACTTGGTGCAAACGGAGTGAGCTATTTCAGGTTTACAAAGGTATAACGGAGGGTGGAATTGGGCTCGCTGCCTCTGCATTATTTCCCCAGCCCATAATTTTGGGGAAAATAGGAGTTTTGAATTAATCATTGACCTTTAGCTTTGAAGAAAAACAGAACTTTGGCATGAAATTGCCAAAAAAAAAAAAAAAAAAGAGAGCGTAACAATTTGTAATTGCGTAATTTCGCTCCTGGAAACCCAGGTGCAGCCAGGCCTCTGCGGTGCTTTGCGCTGCGCAGAAGTGGGCTCTCCTCCAGGGAGCCTCAACCCAAGGCAGACAAAGAAAACACGGAGAAAACCAGGCACCTGGCGGAGAAGTGCCAGGCCACGTGCAACGGGACACGGGAGATGCCCCCTCCGTGCCCCGCGCATCGCACTGCGACACCTTTCAAATAACAAAGCTGATGTTCAGGACAGACCTGATGGTGTTCCCCTCGGCACGGAGCAGAGGGTCGCATCCTGCTTCCCATCGGATCCTGCTCTCCAGAGCTGCCCAGCCGTCCCGCATGGGCCTGGTCCCGGGAACAGAGTCTGGGTTGTAGCCTCCTGTAGTCTAAACTGTGAAATGCATGAATATGATGGAGATTTCCACTTAAAGTCGATTTTTTTTTTTTTTTTTTAATTCTCATTCGCCAAGTTTTATATTTCTGGGACTGTTAGGCAAATTAAATAAAAACCTTCATCCAAAAAAATGTCCCTTTCCACTTCTGGAAGCAAATGAAAATGTTCTTTGTAAAGAGGGAGAATTTGCAGACCCACGTGGTAAAATCCTAAAGGTTCGCTTTGACCCTCGCTTTTTACGTTTTTAAATTTGTTTTTTAAAGATCTCTGCATTGGTGTAGAACGATTTAAAATTCCTCTGGCAAAGTGCAATTTTATTGCTCCAGAGCTAGCATAAAGCTGAATGGGTGGCTGTATTTCAAGCGAGGAGCTGCGGGAGAGTGCAGCTTGCAAATGGCAATAGAGCCCAGAAATTGAACTCTAGCCTTTCTATTCAGTGCTCTTTTTATTATTAAGTCACAGAATAAGTAAAATGTTACGGGGACACTTTAAATCTACACTTGTTTGTACAGCATCCAATGAATATGTGATGGGGAAAGAAAATGAAAAATGTGGGGATGCTGAAAATAAGCAAAAGATTGGATGTTGAAGAATCAAGTAATGGTAAATTATGGGATACAGTTAAACCTGTAATTCTAACCTGAAACAGAGGAACGCGGCTTTGGTGCACTCTCATGGTTGTGCGGTGTCTTTGGGGTCGGTGCCCTCTGCTTGATGGATCGGAGGATGGGACATCTCTGTGGCATGGCAGGAGGCAGAGATGGCCAGAAGCTGCCTCAGCTGTAGCAAAAAATGTTACTTTAATATCTGAAGATCCCTTTTGTTTTGATTTTTCTTTTCAGACTTGAAATAAAGTGGTCCAGAACGGAATTGGACAAAACTTTTTATTGTGCTGGCACAGGTGGCAAAGGCAGGTGGAAGCGTGGAGCCTTCATTCACAGCAGCATCAAGGTAGGACAGGAAAGGTTTGGGTGGAGGATACCTGCAGGCTGCCGTTAGCACCTTTTAATGATATGAAGCCTAAACGTCTGGTGGATGCATCTAATTTAGACTAATGAGTGTTACTTTGTTTTTAAGGGCCAAGAAGTTTTAGCCAGAGCTGGGTAAGGTTCACCGGCAGGATGGCAGTTTAGTAGACGTGGATCCTGCTCCTACAATGATTTTATTCTGTTTCATTATGGCTCTTGCAGCCATCCTTTTAAAAAGACACACACTGAATATATTTTGAAGGAGACACCTGCACGTCCCCTGCCCCTGCATGTGAGCTGGGGGGAGGCCCTTCTCCACAGGCGTTCTTGAGGCTGTAGATCCCTGGGGACCTTCCTCCGTGATGCTTCTCATTACCAATGCCAATCACGACCACGGAGGAATGAGAGGGCAGAGACCTCTCAGATGAGACCTCATGGCTGTTCCTTGCACCGTAAGACAATGCAGGTGACCCACCACCAGCATTTACCCATTGTTTTCCATTAGGATCCAGCCTTGCTGAGTGTTTTGGGTCAGTATCCCTGTCCGGACAGGTGTTAGCATCTCCCAGTGTGAAGAAATCGGGAAGAGGCAGGGGAGCGTGGCTACTTTTCCAGGCAAGGACAATGGACAACCACCCCTAACACTGGCACCATGTAGGCTGTAAATTTGAGAAGCAGCCTGCAATTTTGGAGTCCTTAGTTGAGCTTTTGTAACCCAGGACAGGAGACACAATGCAAATATTGCTCCTATTCCTATGTCCTTGAGCAGGGTGGAATGGAAACCTGGAAAAAAAATGTTTCCTGTTCTCTGGGATGACTGGGGCCATGGGGTGATTTCTGTTTCTCTCCGTGCCAAACCAGTTCCCTGGGACCACCACTGGCCCTGGTGCTCCAGTACTCACCTGCCTCTTCGTCCTGGCCTCATGACCATGGCTTCTTGCCGTGGTGACTGCCCCGGTGGGAGGAGGTGTGAATCCCCACACCAGATGTGTTGGGAAAGTGGAAAGGGCTGATCCTCCCGATGAAGTTTCTAGCCCTGTTTTAAGTGATTTAGATTTCACAAATCCTATTTTTTGCCCTTTTTCCGTCCTCAGAAAATAGCACGGTGTCCTCATGGTGTCTTTAACATGCAATAACAGAACCAATGTGAACCCTAAGGAGATTTTTCCTGTGCCACAAATGAGGGACAAGTGACCCATGAGCTACCCCATCATTTCTAGTGTTTTAAGTAACCACAGTTCGTGGTATTTGTAGATCAGAGGTGGGTGGGTCAGATGGAAGAGATCACCAAGGCAGACAGTCCCATGGCAAAAAGATACCCCCATGGGCGACAATTTAGATGAAGAGGGATTTGGATGGAGCACCAAACCTGCCACTTGGGCAGTGTCTTAAGGTGTGGTGATGAAAAATGACATGGAGAGTTGTTAAGGCTGGGGTCTGTGGTGTAAAGTTAAATGTGCCATGGATAAAATCCTGCTGCTTAAAAGGTAACACCAAACATCTCATTATTGTCAGTGGACTCTTGTGGCACCCAGGATCATTGCAGCTCTGTGGTCAGGTGGTGGCTGGAGAGGGGCAGCGATAAGAAAACCCCATCCAAGGGATGGGGAAAGCGAGGTGTACACGAGACCCATGGGTGGCAGAGGTCCTCATCCACAAGCCTGCCCTGCAGAGCAAGAGGAGAGCCAGCTCTGCCAAAACCAGAAATCGAGGGAAAGGAACCGTAACACACGATGGGTATCTGCTCCCTGGGTTTTCCTTTCAGTAGCACAGTTGGGTTTTAGGTGCAATTTGTTTCTCATGCTTGTGGATGTGTAATGTGAGGCAGAGCACTCATTATTGGGGAGCCACAACCGACAGATGAATAACACGGTTGGGTGCCAATGTTAGCGTTGGCCCTGCGTAACCATCGTGTTGGTAACCTGCATTAATTGCTCGTGGCAAAACCAATGGGTTGGTTTTCCTTAGAAACTACTTTGTGATTACAGAGCGAGTCCAACAAAAGCAGCAGTAAAGTATAATTATGTCGTTACTGTTTTTTACAGTTACCAGGTCATTCTTGGAGAGATATATATATAATTAACATGTTGCTGCCGTGTGCTGGGCGGCTGGGAGAAGCTGGGCTTTGGAGCATGAAGCAGCGGCTGCTTCCTCTGTTGCTGGTGGTTTTTGAGGGGAAAGAGCCTCTGTTCACCCTTCGCACCCTGCCTTTTGGCCATGGTGCTCTGGCCAGTTCTTGGCACGCCTCTGTCACCTCCTCCCATCTGATGGCATCTTTGCTTCTTGCCCGCCTGACATCTGTGTGGCTGAAGCGCTTCTGGTTGTCCTGCAGGGATTTTAGCCAAACACCGTGGCAGAAAAGTGCTCTTAACACATTAAGCAGCATTGGGGAAGACGGGTACGAGCACAGAAAACTGCTGCTAATACAGCAGTATTTCACAAAGACTAAATGCAGAATGGCTGCAGTGGGTCTTCTTTGGTCATGTGCTGACTCTTCTGCATCGTGCGTGAGAGTAGAGCAGGTTGTTTGGGTTTTTAACTGAAGAAAAAGGAAATTTCTCTGCAAACTTCAATTTTCCACATGAAAATCATGGGTTTTCTAACAGAAAATCTGATGGGGGTGGTCAAAACACAGCGCTGTGTTCTGGGTTGGGTTGGGATCACACCGACGTGCCGAAGTCCAGCAGCCCCAGCTGGATGCCCTGATCTGAGAACATCACGGTGCCCTATCGTGTGTCAAACATAAACTATTACGACTTGATTTTTCTTCTGTAAACAAACAAACAAAAAAAGCAAGCACAATATTTCAGCATTTGGCTGAAAACAAATGCCAGTTAATGTTCTTTATGTCTATTAAATAGGAAATCAGTGAATCAAAAAGAGAGTGAGAAATACTCTTTAATAATTTGGGATTTTGTTGATAATAACATAGATCTTTGCCCCAAAATTTGAAATTCAAGCAAGTAGCCAACTCATGCAATATTTAGAAAAAGTGTGATCTTCTGATTATTCCAGTGGAAAATGTTTCAGAATTTGTAGAGCGGTCTCTGTGCTGGGTTTAGATTTAGGGATTCACTCGAGCATCTGCTGAGGTCCCGTTGATGCTGTAAGACCTAAATCCCATTCCTAAATAATGGTGCTTTCGCGGGTGAGGATTCAGGTTGGAAAAGTGGCTCCCTGCAGGGTGGATTTCAAGCCTTTCTCATCACTCGTCCTGCAGTGGGGTGGATGTCCAGGGGGAGGGAGTCATTTCCCCAGACATCTTCTGATCCCTGCAGCTGGATCCAGTCTTGGCTTTGAGCTGGGCACAGCCCTCACGGTTTAGGAGGTGCTTTCCATAAGCCCAGAAAAAGGCTACTTTTGGGCTATTAGAGTTTTGGCTTTTAAAGGCTTTTTTTTCCCCCACTTCTGCTCTCTGCTCAAACCCTGGCAGGTGGGCTTGGGGCTTCCTAATGTGAGTTTACTCCTTGTGCAACTCTGGAGTATCACTGAATCCTGCAGAACTGTGCCACCGTTTGACCAGGGTACATGAGGCAGGACGCTTGCCACCGTATCTCTGTGGGGTTTTTGGTGAGTTTCAAAGGACAGTTGACTTCTCCTAATTTTAAAGTGTATTTATTTCTATGGAAACTGCCAGGCTAGAAGAATGATTCCGGAAAGTTTAATGTAATAATTAACGGCAGCCAGGATAATGGCAGTAGACAGATGTACAATGGTGGGTGGGATATTTCCAGCATCCTAAACAGTAGAGACGCAGGTGTAGGCAGGTGGAATGGAGGATATACCCAGTATTCACCTCTCATCCCGCATGCCCTGTGCACGCCTCGCGTGGTGCTCAGCAGCCTGCCGTGCTCCCTGGGAACCGAGGGCAGCAGTCACGGCCACTGGTGCTGGGAAGTAACTTGGGCTAACTGGAACCCGGGAATCGTAATGGGATGTGATAAAAGCACGCGGAGGAGTAAAGCCTGCGCAGCTCACTTGGTGCAAACCGCAGCGTGCCCTTGTCTGGGTGCGGAGGTCGGCGGTGGTGCAGCGCTTCCACGGCAGTGCCGGCACGGAGACTATTTCCGACTGCCATAAAAATCTTTATGTCTCTGTGATCAGGATTCGGTGATGCAAATTTGCTGTGTCAAAGGAAGATGCTGCTGTAAATGAATTAGTACAAGAAGAACTTCTTATTTAAGAAGTGCTGACTCTGCACTCTCCCCTCTGCCCTCGCTTTTAAAATTGAAGTCTGGGTTTGCGGCTTGCTATGATCTATATTTAGATACTTGTAAATGAAGTTTTGCAGTCACATGGCTGCATTCTTGTACGGCTTCATGAAGCTGGTTTTTCACATTACAGAGATTTATACGTTTGCGTTTACATATTGCAGGTGTTTCCATAAAAGCTTGGGATAGCCACATTAAGGAGAACGGCCTGAAAGAAAACCAAGAAGTGTTTAAAATTGTACCGAGCACACCTCAAAACACTGTCCTGGGGCAAAAGAGTGAAGTCGCTGCAGAAACGAGGGAGTCACAGACAGGTAAGATTGATGGATGTAGGCTTTTCGGGAGCACCTCCTCCAAGCAGAGGGTCGAGTCGTGCAAGGGGACAGCATCCCTTTCGGGATGTATCTTGTGCGATGCTCCCAGCGAGCTGCCGAGCCCCTGGCAGAATATTTCAAAATGTCAGAGAGTGCTGCAGTGCTGAGCTCATGCTATGTAAATGATAGCCTGGTGAATTATGTGCTGTACACACTACACACAAATCCTGTCCCAACCAGCCCTGGAAGAGGAGATAGCATTCTTGCCGGTGTGTCCTCTGCTCCAAGAACCTTGCCAGGAGGACACGCCATAATTCATGCTCTGCTGATGCTTTATAAAAGTTGCAGCCTGTACTTTGGCTGCTGAGCTGCTGACCCCAGCATCCATGTCACCCACCAGCCCCTCCGAGCCTGGTGGCCGACTGCATCCCCCTGTGCTTACCCTGGGGAGCCTAACGCCTCAGCTAGCCCTCCGGCTGGCATGGGAAGTGCAGGCAGGCAGTCCTGCCTTGCCTGGGCTCAGCGCAGCATCAGACAAAAAGTCAGGGCTTTCCCTGCTTTCAGGATACACTCAGAGCCGGCTTGACCCCAGCTTTGCCCTCCTGACTGCAGAAGCCTACAGCTTGACGCAGAAAAGAAGGTGGTAATTCATAAGGGTTTCTCCTTAGCTGAAGAACCCCTCCAGTCTCTGCTGGGTGACAGCGACCGAAAGCAAAGGATTATCAGCACTTAATTTAACCTGGTTTAGGACTCACCATAAACCTGTAATATAGCACCTTCCGTGGGGCAGTGCCTGGCAAACAGGAGGTTTCCCAGGGGGAGGGGGCAAACTTAAGAGTGTGGAATGCTAGGGGAGTTTCACAGGAAACTAAAATACTTCTGAAACACCGAGGGGACGGGGGTGGCAGAAGTTTGGGGCAGAATGGTGAGAAAGAGTTTGGCTGTAGGGAAGAGTCTTTTCTTCCACTCTCCATCCCTTTTTCCACGGTGTGCTGTGAGCTTGGCCCAAGGACCCCCCGTGCAAACCCCATCCTCTGGATGGGGCAAGGCAAGGCGCGGTGCGGGGCGAGGAGGGCAGCCGGGTGGGTAAGCAGGGCCGGGAGCCGCCGGCCGGGTGGGTGCCCTGGCCAGCACACCCAGAGGTGCCCAGCCTGCCTTTTTTGGAGCCTTTCTGCTTTTTTGGAGGCTGGTTGGGGAGAACTAAAAATCTCCCATTTCCAGCTGCCACGGGCAAGGCTGGGTGCTGGCCCAAATGTGGGTCAAGAGTGACACCCTGTGGACAACTTACTCTTTTCCGTAACACCTCCAGGATTTCTCTCCTGCCTTTTTTTTTTTTTTTTTTTTTTTTTTTGCGCCTCTGACTTTACACCCCCCCACCACCACCCCCCCCACCCCGACACACACACACAGGCTTTGCCGGCACAACCCTCCCCAAAGCCCCCACCTTGCGCGGGGGGCTGCCCCGCAAGCCCGGCGGTGCGCAGGCACCAGCCTTTCCCAACCCCTTCGAAGTGAGGGAGCTGAGGAGAGGGGGCTCCGCATCCCTGCCCCCTTCCTTTATGTTCCTTTTTCCTTTTCCCCCCCCCACCTCCCTGCAGCTGAGCGGGGCGGAGGGGGGGCCGCTGTGGCTCCCCGTGGCGGCTCACCCCCGCTCCGCTGCCGCGCAGCTCAGCAGCTGGAGCCGGCTGCGCTCCCGGGGCTCGTAAATCTACCGCCTGCTCGCAAAATTTGGCAAGTATGAACCCAGGCCGTCTGTTAAAGTTGGGTGGGGGGGGAAGGAAAAATTGCGTGGGCTTCCCCGCAGCCACCCCACCCCCCCCCCCCCACGCCTGTCGCGTCCTCCGAGGCTCCCCGAGCCGCCCCCCCCCCCCCCCCAAACGGGGTGAGGATTTCTGCACGAACATGAAAACTCCTCAAAAAAAAAAAAAAAAAAAAAAAAAAGAGTATTACAAAGATTGCTTCTCCTCTGGTCACTGTGATGGTCCCTTCCCAATCTCCAGCCCGTTGGGGTTGCGCCATCCCATCCCCGTGCTCTTGGTGTTATCCCCAAGGAGCAAAATCTGGTGTCCCAGAACGGGCTGATTGACACCAGCTGACAACCTGGAGAGGGTACAGCTCTATTTTAAGCAACAAATAATTCGGTTTTATATTGGTGAGAAATTCCTCATCACTCATTTAATTGTGCGGGCCTAAAAGAAACCATAACGTTTTGGCACGCCTGAGTGCTGGGAGTGGGAAAGAGGAGAGTGTCAAAATCCTTCCAAGAGTTTATGTCCTTTCTTACCCCCGGCAGTTTAACCCTGCCAAGTCTGCACAGACCTATATACATATATCCAAAAGCAAAGACTGGATGGAGATTCTTTAATACCCGCAAAAGAAGCAAATATAAAGGCAGTAATTTTTTCCAATGACATTTATATGCCGCCGTTAACTCTACTTTAGCTGCTATAGTTTAAGGCTTTCAGAAAACGTAACTTCAGCTGCACCAACTACCATATGTTTTTGCTGAGAGAAGCTGAAGAGCTGGCCTGGCCAGCCCACGCAGATTCTCTGCCGTTTCCAGTGTGTGCAAAATCTTGAAAAGGAAGAGGTGTCCTAGAGCAAAAAGTCATTTTCTATGCCCTTGTGCCATTTCCAGCAATGTAGGCCTGAGCAGGCATCCTTGTCAGATGAAAAGAAAGAGATCAGGTCTCATAGTCCAGTCTCTGGGACTCTGTAGAACAAGATTAGCTCCAAAAAATTGTGAGGGGCATGTATTTTTCCAACCATACTCACGACCTACCATGTGTTGTACTCTAACCCTTATGATTAGGAGGCTGCACCTCAGCAGGCATCAGAAGTGCTCAGAAGGCACCAGAAAAAAAAAAAAAAAGAAAAAAAAGAGTGGAAAAACTTAAAAATTCTGCAACGTCCTGTGAATTTACCGATGAGCAGCGGAAGAAGTGGGAAGATCCACAGGTAAGGCGTGCGGGGCAAAAAGCTGCTGGCTGAAGAGTAGGTTGGATGGTTGGGTTGATTTCACCAAGCAAACAACGAAGGTTGTGGCAGTGCTACCGGGCTGTGGAAAACGGGGTTAGGGACTCCGAGGTGAGCACAGGAAGCTGTGTACCATCTCCAAGATGTGGCAAAGATGAAAAACCTCCCTCTTCTGTTTTAAAAGCCAAGGCCACGTCTTGGTGGGAAACACTTCATCCCAAGTCCTGCCCACGGAAAGGTGCCTTTGCATGTCCCTTTCCATCTTATTGCATGGTGGGACGATACGGCTGTGTCAACCTGGCACCAAGGGCTTGGGGGGAGCTTCGCTGCTTGCCATGAAACATCTCAGCTACAACTATTGGCAGAGTTCGAAATAGGGCTAGGCCGTAACAGTTCATTTTGGAATTTAAATTCGGTCGATTTGAGGTAAATAAAATAACTGTGCTGCCTAGTTTTCAAAGGATCGTTTACTTTTTTGGAAAGTAGAGTATACTTTTGGAAAGTGCACAGGCATCTTTCAGGATGAAGGGCTCCGTGTGCAACAATCAAGTTTTTACCTTTTAATTAACAAAGCTTTATAAAGAATTTCAATTCAGAATTGCTAAACAAAGAAACTATACAAGCCCCAGATGAGATCTAAACAGTTTCCAAAAGACATTAAAAAGGAGAAAAATACTGGGCCACATGTTTTTTCTTACGTCTCCTGAGTCCATTTATTCCAGACATCTGACATGCAATTCAAATTTCCAATAGTTTTAGGTAACCATGTCCAATTTAGAAACCGCAGCCTTCAGCTAAGCCTACCTACCTCCCAAATCAGTCCGGAAAACCAGAGCACTTGCTGATACTCTGCATTTTCAGATTTGCAGAGCTTTGTTATGTGTGTGCCATATATACTTGGGTTGAGTTTTCTGGCTCCGTGCAATCCATTTAGATATATTTCATAGACCTGTAGTCAGTGGTCACAGTCAGATAAATTATAGTTCCTAATGGAGAGCCTGTTTGTGCTTTCAAAGAGTAAAACCGCTATAAAATTGATCTCTTTTGAGATGCCTTTGACGGCGGTTGTCGTATGGCAGTTCGGATGAGACGGAAGCAAAGGGCTCCCTGTGGATGGAGGACTAATGAGCTTTATTTCTGGCTCTGAGACCCGGGCTGATTTCTTAACCTTTCCGTGCCTGAATGTATCTCGAAAGTGGAGATTAAACAGGGTCTCCATGATAGGCAAAGCGCAGCGGAAATCTTGCATTCAGGTGTGGGCAAGTTATGTCCTGCTACATGCCCTTTCTTGATTCCCCCCAGGAGCCTCCTGGGTGAGGATTTAATGATGTCTGGGAGGAGGCAGGTAAGACAGGGGATGCATTAGGTGCTGGTTTCCACGCCACCCTTCTCACCCTACTCCCTAAAACTTGGGTCATACAACCTGGTTGAGCTCGTACAATGCCATACCTGCAGATGTTGGCGTCCAACATCCTCTCTTCCAGGGCCCCAAGGAAATATGGGATGGTCAGGTGTTACTTCCAAGAGAGCTTGGCTGAACACAAATTATGGAGCAGATTCTCTGCTGCTAAACCCCAAAGTCAGCAGAGACTTTGTCAGCCTTCAGCGGCGAATCCTGTTCGGCTGGTAAGTGGCCATCACTTTATCCTGTAATCTCTCATTCATCTCATCTATTTTTATCTTTCCAGTTCGCTTTCCAGTGGGAGCGCTCGTACGCAGTCACAAACTCTGCTACTGGCGAAAAAGTAGGATTTGAATCAAATTTATTGCTGTTAATTTCTTTCAAATGAATCATGAATCAGAGGGGGCAGCTAGCGGTGGTGAAACATCTGTTCATCCACAACGTAAAAGCAGCCTCTGACATCAGTGATCGGGGAAGAGGCCAAGAGTGGAGCTGGTCCCTGGTAGGGTTTAGGGACTGGGAACGTGGGAGGGCAAAGGGGAGAGCTGGAGAAGTCCCCTGAACCATATTGCTATCCCTTATGGTTTTCCTGAGCATCTCCTCCATTCTCCGTCATGCAGAGGTGACCTGAGCAGAATCAATATCCTTCCTTCAAAATAAAAAAGGAATAAAAGTGAGAATTGAGTGAATCACAATGTTCTCAGCCGGTGCCTGGTTCGGGGTGATATTTATGTCCTTCAAAACCAGCGGTGCCAATTGCCGCAGCCCCATTGACTTGAGAGGACTTGTGCTGATTTTAAGGACACGACCTGCTCATTTTGAGCAGAAAACAAGTGGCCAGATTATGGTCCCCTGGTGGGAACCCAGCAACAGACTTTCTTCAGCCTCTTTTTCTAGATATACGAGGGCTGAGAAGTACAGAGGGAAACGCTGAGTCTGCTAAAAACTGTTGAGATTCTTGTGGGTGCTTTGGAGGAGCTGGTATACAATTATGAGGCCATTCTCTCCGCTGGCAAATTAACAGCTTAGAAAAATTACAACGGAGGGGGGGTGGGGGGGGTGGGGAAGAAAAGAAAAAAGACATGGAAATTCTGTTAATGAAACAGAACAATGAAAATCAAAGCTAAAGATGGAAGGAACTGAGTGGGCCCCATCCAGTTCATTGCCTGCTAGGCTGGATTGCTGCCTATAGTAATTTATGCCATAGCCTTGGAAGTGAAAACAGATTTCATTTACTACCGAACAGTACTACTCTGTGTAGACAGAGTTCATGGCCTCGCAGCATTTCTGAGAAGGTATTGTGGGATTATTGCTCCCACTTTGCAGATGGGCACGGTAATGCTGCTTGAATTCTTAAATTTAGGCTCTGGCGACGGGGAATCTGAATTAGGACGCGGGTGTCTGAGGGCCGTCCCTTGTCTCCTGCTGTCACACCCTCTGGCCACCGTAGGAAGTAAAAAAACTGTCAAAACTGTAGAGGTCCCAGTGAAAACTGGTGTTTGTGCGTGCAAGGTTCTGCATGGAGATCGTCCCTTGCCCAGGGGTTTGTCCCTCAAGGGTTCGATGGCGGAGTCGGACATAAGATGCTCTTCCGATGGGCAAAAATCAACTTTCAGCTTTAACTACATCTTAAGGGAGAAAAGTAATCTGAAACTTTTGGCTCACTTTTTTTTTTTTTTTTTTTTTCCACTAGTCTGAGTAGCACCAAGGAGAGCCCAAAGCCACGGCTTGCCCTACCGGCTAGCATGGAGACGGTGGGTGGTGGACCCCTGCTTGCTCGCATCGCCATCGCTGCCACAGGTACGACCTTCCTCAGAGAGCCTTGGATGTGAAAAATGCACGCATTCTGTTGCAAAATAGCAGAAAGCAGGTAAAATTAGCATTTGGAGAAAAGTTCTTATGGAAAAAAACTATACGTTCCCCGAGAGCCAAATGAAAAAAAAACAAAAACCAACCAGCCCTCAAACCCAAGCTTGCAGACTCTGCTGTAATTTATGATATACCATATGAATCTAACTATAGAACTTCATTTAAAAATTTTATAAAGACTGTAAATCTACAGTGAAATGTTCTAGGGACAATCCGCTGGCAGAAACCCACACTCTGCAGACTGACCTATGGGAGAACCAGTTTGTCAAGGGCTTGATCCGAAGCCCGCTGAAGACAATGGAAATACTCTCATTGACGTCAGTGGCCTTTAGATCAAAAAGCCCCCAAAGCCCAGCATGGAAAAACGAGTAGTAAGGATAAGCAAACCTCTCTAATCAATAGACGCTGCTGTATGAAGGTCTTTAACAATAGCTTAATGGGCCACGATGAGCTGCTTTGGACACTTTTATTTTGTATTGTATGTATCTTATAATCTTTCTCCTGAAACTTTTAATGGAATTTATCTCACTGGAGAATTTGGGAGAACATCTGCTGCAAATGATGGGTAAAGACATAAGCTGTTGTGGGTGGGGTGAGCCTCAGGAGGTTCACAGTTTGGGTTTGGCTTCTGCTGCAGATTCTTATCTGAACTATACAGATCTCCTGTGGCTGCAAAAATTGGACTGGAAATCACAAGAGTACGAGACTTCTTGTGAGATTTCCAGCACTTTTCTTATGGTTTTGACTGAACACCAGATGTGGAAAAAATATTTAACAAAACTGGATGCAGTTTTTTTTCATGTCTGGTTCTAAAAAGGGATGAAGGTTCAGGAATCTAATTTTATCCTTTCCAGTTTCACTCCTTGGTAAGATTCAGTTGTAGTTTGAAAAAAAAAAATGCAATTTAAACCCAAAATGTAGCTATTGCAACCAGTCCCTGAAGAATCATTCAAGTAGATGAAACTCTAAACATTACATTGACCATGAACAAAATGAAAACCTTATGCCTTTGGCAAGTGGAGTGCAAAGAACGAACAGGGTGAATGGTGACCATTAGGAAACATCCATTAATATTCTTTCCCTTCAAAGATTATTTTTATTTGCTTTCCATGCAAGCGTGTTTGCATTTTTGACCCTTTCCTGCTTGCTTCCACCAAACAACCAAGCTCTTAGGCCTCGCCTAGTGCAGGTATTTTTAACAATACTAGAACAATCATGCTTGCCACGTGGAAAATTTAAATTTTACACGTGACTGCCAAATTTCCTATTCATCAAATAGACTTTGCGGGCTCCTTACACAAGCCTACATTACCTTTTGGGTGCAACACCAGTGCCAGGATGCTGGGTCACTAACCAATGGCAAGTTCTTCTAATCCGTACGTTCTAGATGTTCTTTGTGGACAACTCACAGCTAGAAAGGAAGGTCACTTCATTAGGTGGTTTACTCTAATTGTATCACCTATTCACACTTGCTTTTAAACTGGTGGTCTTTCATCAGAAAGGGAAAGAAAAGGTTTTTTTGAAGGCAAATAGTGAAGATAGGTTAGCGGAGGAGTCACAGGAGGGTTTCACGACACGTGTAGGCATCTTTAGGCGATGGAAAGTGGCCTGAAGTGAATGATGTATCTCAAAGGATTTGGATCACAAATGTCGGGAGCAAAGCTGACTAACAGAAAATTAAACAAATCAAATGAGGGAAAAAGGTTTAAAGTGGTCGGGCTGGCGATGACCTCACTCGAATATTTTATCACTCGCGATTGCCTCTGAAATTTTTGGTTTCAGTTTGGGACAACAAATTTGTCCCTGTGGGGTACGTAAAGGAAACGGAACTGGCATATCTTTTAACTCCTCATCTGATGTGTAGTCTCACATACAAAGCAAATGTGACTGATGAAAAGGCAGGATATTATCCCATCCAGACGCTGTGGAGCAGTGAACCATAGCTCCAGCGCCTGGGGAGACTGTCTAGAACTCACCATGTCTTGTCATTTCACTGAATTTTTGGCAAGATTGGGGTTTTTTCTTCAAAGATCTAGACCCAAACCCCCTCTGAACCTCCACTGTCATTTAACAAACAGCAAATAAACCAACTAATAATGGCAAGAAACAACTCCAAAGTGTGGACACCGCTGTTGGAGAAGGATGGGGAAGAAAAACCCCGGGGTTTGTTTTTAATCCTATTAATTTGGGAGGAAGGAGGGGCTCTGGTGAGCCTTGAAAGATTTTATAGATGTCTCTTTGGGCCCGGGGAAGGAGCGGTTTGCGGAGCGAGACGTGCCAAGACCCTGTCAGTGCGTCCGCTCCCGCCAGAGATGAGGCTCCTGGCCCCGGCGTTGGGCAGGTTTCGTGCTGGGGGGAGGCAGCTTCCTCGGGAGCCGGTTTCCGCGTGTGCACGGGGAGGTGAAATCACACTGCTTCTTCCTTGAGGTCTAGGAAATGTCCACCGGGATGGACCCTCCAAGAAACATATTGGTTTTTTGAAAACGCAACTTGGGAGAGCACTAAAAAAGGCTGGAGAAAAGGGGAAGGAGAGGAGGGAAGAGCCCTCCCACCGCTCTCCCCACGCTCTGCTCGCAGAGCCGTCCCTCCAGCCCATGTGGAAATAGTTACCTCCAAATAACACATCCTGCGGGACTATTTCGAGTCATTTCACAGAAGCCTTATTAAAAAATAGAGACTTTATTAACCTGAGATTCAGGGACTTGAATTCATGATAGAGGCTGTAAACTCTCAGCCTATGGTTCGGTTTTACAATGACAATTTGAGGGTTGGAGAAGGAAATCTTGTGGAGAGAGGCTTAAGGAGCTCAATTTGGTGAACTTAGCAAAAAAGCAGATCATGCAGCGACCTGACTCTGTGCAGTAAATGCCTTTGGAGGAAAAACTACCGCGTACAAAAGGGCTTTATAGTCTAATGGAGGAAAACATAACGAGATGCAATGGCTGGAAATCTAAGACAGGCAAAATAGAGAGATTGGGAAGGGAGAGGGGCTGACTGCTGGGACAGGCTGTTGAAGGGGGCAGGGGATTTGTCATCCTTTTGCATCTTGAAATCAGAACTGGAGGCCAGCCCAGATGACTTTGGTGAAACATATAGTAGTAGGCTCAATTAGCAAGTGAACGTGTGAAATTATTTTCTTGGGGATTTATATTGAGCGTTAAACTAGCTGATCTGAGTTGTCCCTTTCAGCCTTAAAAATGGAGGAAAGGTGCCAGAAAAGAAGCTAGATACCCAAATTCTACCAAATTGCAATAGCTGGGGCCTTCTGGGCCCCTTTGGAAATGCTTTCAGTGAAAGGAGAAGTGCTCTATTCTGGGCGCTGGGCTTATGGAGGGACAGACAGAATGATGCATGCCATCACATGCTGCTAGCACAAACCCATTTGTAGCTGGTTTTCCTTCTTGGCCCCCCCCAAGCACGCTTTTCTTTTTTATATTTATTTTTTTGAAACTAAAAATATATCCTCAGAGGCATTAGTCACTCTGCCCACATATTAATAAATTGCATAATGATGCCACCAAGCATCCAAAAACCTTTCAAACTGTTATATATTATTTCTTTCAATAATATTCTAAAAGGCCAGTGAGGCTTAATGGAGCCACATGGTATTGTATTTAATCCAGAAATCTGGAACTGTCTAAAATCTCATATATAAATTAAGATAATATACAATATGTTTTTGCATTTAATTTGGTTCTTCCCATTTGGGTAGGCTATAACTCCATAGGACTGTGTCTTTTGCAAGAGATTTTTGTGTACCGAATCTTAGATTTGTAATGTTGCTCTCACTTTTAATTGCTCAGGGCTGTTCTCCGTAATAACTCGGCCACTCCTTCGCCAGCCAAAGGAAAGTTTAATGGAACCACGGTTTAACTGGGCAAAGTTTAAAAATTGTGCAAGTTGCAAGAGGTTTCCTGGGACTTTTCCTTACGGCCTCTCCTACACGGCTCCGTTTGCATTGCCGCTGAGCATCTCGCTGCCGTGCAATGGAGATGGTGAGCTCTGCAGAGCGTTTAATGCTGGTTTGCAGGTGTCTCCTTCTTGACTCTCCCTGGACTGAGCTGGGTATCTGTCCATTTACACCCAGAAATTTTTAGGAGATCGGGAGCTATTGAGTGGAGAAACCCAAATCCAAATGTTTCCCAGGCTGGAAAAACAAGAGGGCTTTAGATCTGGGATTTGGGCACGAGGCTTGTTTTCATAAGTATCACCTCTGAACAGGTCCACCTCTGCTTCACAGCATCTGCAGAAGTTTTTCACATAATCTGGCAAGTCACGGCAAATGTCACAGGCTATGAGATACAAAGGGGTCAATAAACGCTACCTTTTCCTCCTCCTTTCTCTTCATCCCAAGTTCCCTTCATGCTTTCAGAAGCTCTGGCTATCGCTGTGCCAGGGTGGAACAAGGCTGTGGAAAAGGAACTGTGTAGGTCAGGACCACAATTCATGTATCTTCCTTTTCAACTCTTGTAATTTGTAAACCCAGTGACCCAAAAAAATGCACACCTCTTTGCTGGGTTTAGAGCTGAAGTGCCTCAAAAGATGGAGGGAGAAAAGCATACGTTCTTGGGTATATTCTACTCTGCAGTTTGACATCCTGCAGGAGAAGAAAGCCAGGTGTGGAAACAGACTGAATGAGATGATTGCTTGTGGGGTCAGTGGGGTTGACACAATGGAGGTGCTGAAATCTGGGGCATACCTTTCGTTTGAGAGAATGTGTAGGAGAATTAAACACATTGTGGAAAGTAAGAGGCCTGTGCATTATGAGTGAGCAGCTTTGAATCATATGAGCCCAGGTTTTGGTTGATCACGTGAATAAAACCTCTTTCAGGCTTAAATACTTCTGTTCGTCATTTCTGGGTTTGTTTTTTTTTTTTTTTCAACTGGCTTTGAATTTTCCTTGGCTTCACCAGGAACTAGACCTGACCTTGGAGAGAAATATTCTCAGGGCTATAATCTGGTTTTGACAAATTTTTGGTACGAGCAGGGTGTATGGAGGCCCCTTGCTCTCCCCATGTCTACAGAACTGGTCCGGAAAGCTGTGGGATAGATGCTAATGATATTTACAACCCTCCTTATTTTCTTTCACTCCCTTCCTGATGCTCCGCTCACCAGAAGTGCAATCTACAACCTTCTCATCCTTTGATGGAGTATGGGCAAAGCTTCTTGGCTTGCGCATCTGAATGCCTCTCCAAACCGGGCTCTGCATCACAGATATCAAACTGCAATAGTGATAAGCATCTCTAGGGGATTTATTTTTTAGAATTTTTAGACTGAGACTTTTCCCTCCTAGAAATATCTGGGTGATATAACTGGACCTGTGTTGGTCTTCTTACCTTAGGGTGGAGGGCAGCTTGGTTCACAGAAGGATGCATTGCGTGGGAAGATTATCCATGACACCATGAAACTTCATAAGCAGCAGCTGTGAAGAGAACAACAGAAGTGAGCATGGGCCCTCGAGGCCATCGCTGCCCCATAGCCTCTGCCCAGGAGGCACCAAGATGTATTACACACCTTCCTCACCACCTCTCTCCTCCCCTGGGTCCTTCGGGACCTACACTGAAAGTCCAGGTTTGCTCTTGGGGCACTGGTCCAGCACTTGTAAAATGTTAGTGTAGGCGGCAAGTGAAAATGTCCTCATTTTTGAGCAGGAGGGCAAGGTAATTTTCTTGCAGTCCGGTAATTCCCTCAGTTTTTTTTATTGGTGGTGTTATAGACCAGCTTCTCCGAGGTGCTGGGACTTTGCCTATATTGCATCCTTCTTCCCATCCGGTTCCAACAATAAAACCCTCGCGTTTTTTGATCTCTGGCTTTCATGCTTGCTGACACACTCTGGAAAATTTAAGAAGGGCGCAAGGAATGGGTTAGTCACACTTGTTAATATTTATCCCATTGCAGAAGGAGCGGGGCTGACCTCAGAGCGCGGGCTTTGGAGAACAGTTATGAGAATGATTCCACCCAGCTGAAACGAAATCTGCATGCAAAGCTCGTTTGGTGCCTGGAAAGAGCTAGAAGGAAATAAAGGTCTTAAATGATATATTTCCGCAGTTAACGTTTTGTCCTGTTTACAGAATCTCACCAGAATACTGGGGGTTTTGTTTTGTTCATATGTTTTTCATAAGGATAAATATCCGTGCAGTTTAAACATTTTCATTAGATTCAGACAAGAAGGAGGATGTAGGGCTGTTTTTTTCTTTAATTGTTGATCTCTCTTTATTTTTTTTTAATGGTTATTTCTTCAAAACACTCTTCAGAAATAAAAAAGTCAGGTAAATCCAAGAGGCAGGGGGAAGTGATTCTCTTTAATTATTCTTAGAGCAATTTTGAGTAATGTAGGCTAAATTAAAAAAATATACAAGCAAGATATTTTGGCTGGGAAGTATGTGTAATGTATGAACAGCAGGAAAAAAAAAAAAAAAAAGCCTTCCTTTCTAAATAGAAAATCTTTGAAAGTAACAGGGGGAAACTGATGGGAAGGGCTGAAGTCCATATATTCCCACCTCCTCCGCCTTGTGCTCTCTTAAAGGTGAGCTGCAAAATGCAAAAGAGAAATGTGTTAAATTCAGATGACTCGCTCGGGTGTCAGGAAGTGGCTCGAACAACCACACGAAGTTAACTAACACATTTCCAGCTTTTTTTGTTCATCATTTCCCCCCCCCCTCCTCTCTCCAACCCCTCCCCTCCCCTGCTCTTCCCGTGAAATCTGTTTTTTTGCTGCTGTGGTTTCTGCCTCCAGGCGGGAGCGCAGCCACTTGTCCACCCGAGCAGCACCCTGAGACCCCCCCGGGGCTTGCAGGGAGCCAAGACTTTCTGGGAGGATTTTCCAGAAAGTAAGAAAGGAGGAGAATTTTAGAAAATGTATTCCCGATCTAAACACCCTGTCTACAGGAGAAACGAGACAAGCTGTGAGGAATTGCGTGGTGAGCTTGCGTTGCTTTGCCGTTCATCTTTTGTCTGGTCAATCCATCTTCTTATCGTTCACTTGCTGTGCTCTAGGTCTTCTTCAACATCGTGGTTCCTGGCCTCTACGGTGTTGAGTACCATGGCCACGCTACCCCAAAATGTGCGTAATGCTGTGTTTGCCAATGACTGCTTTCAGCTGTGGGCACGGAGAGAAGCAGCTGGATGTGGGGAAATGCTTTTCGAACTGCAAGTGGCAGGATTTGGTTTGCAATTCCAATTGACGTGAGAATAAGTCCTGTTTAAACGAGACTTGGGAAGTGGATTAGGTCACCAAAAGAAGGTCTGAAAGGCAAGACACCCTGATCCATCAGAAACGGTGCCCCTGCCCGTTGCAATGTGTCCTGTCCCAAGCTCGATGCAGAGCCCTGCACCGCGGCGGCCAGGCCAGGGAAAATGCAGGGATATGGGGCTGTTTCTTATTAGCTTCCGCTTCTCCCTCTGGAAATGTTCCCCGTGCCTTTATCCCCCTGCTTGGCAGCAGGTGTGCTAGGGAAAAGTTTTAAATCTAGATGGAACGGAGTTATCTGAGTTACAGTAAGTAGATTTTTTTTTTCATTTGAAAAGGCAACACACAGAGCCCTGTGCATTACCTTGCACCGATGTGATACACACACGCACACATGCATTTGTGCCTGGGATATAAAAATACTGTATTATTGCAGTGCTCCGTGTGTGTCTGCGTAGAGCTAATTCATGTACTACAGCATGCTTATCAAAGGGCACTCCTTAATTGCATGCTAGTATTTTTTAATTACTGATTAAGTTGTAAGACTCTTACAAGCCTCTCTGATTTATGTTCTTATTAGCTACAGTGTGAGTGTCTTCTGCAGCCATTCCTGATTTTAGTTTTCCATCCTTTAATAATAAACAAGACCTCCAAATTTTTGTTGTTTTTTTTTTTTCTGTTTTGAAAGAATAAACCCAACTACGCGTCTGAGACTCTTTAACGAAGGAAAGCCAAAATGGTATACGAAAGCAACGGCTGCTCTCTCTTTTTTTAGGGCCATTTTGGTACTCTTTTCCCCTCTCTATTATGGCCAGAGAAATAAACTGTGGATTTGGAAATATCTCTGTAGCTTAGTCTCTGGAAGAGAAAGTGAGTAAATTGAAATGAAATGAGAAGGTGACTATTAATTCACATTTCTCCTTTGGGAGGAAGATTTAATGAATTTAAGAAGGAGGTTCTGCTCCTACTTAGTGTTGAATTTGACGAAGTTGCCCGACTTAGCACGGCTCAGTGGAGGAGGCACAGCATTTGATAAAACCATAACGAGAGAAATAAAAGAAGCAATCCCCTCGCAAGGAGGGGGGTTATTTGCGCAGAGGATCACTACTCCTTCTGTTCTTTAGCTCTATTTTTTTTCTTTCTGGTGTAAGCAGTTGTCAGTGATGGAGGAGGAGAGAAGTTAATACAGCAATAGGAGGACTTTGGGCCAAACGCATGATACGTCTCAGTCTTGAGGGATTTGCGGAGGTGTTGAGGATTCCAGCTGCCTGTCTCCATGTCCTCCTTCAGCAGGAGCCGCAGCAGGACCCCAGGGCTGACCAGTGGCTGCTCCCAGCTTCACCCTCGGAGCCACCAGTTGGTGACACCGAAAGGCCCCATACGCAGGACACGGTGACGGCACGGCTGGCTCCAGGCAGGTTCGGCAAAGCAGAGCCAGGAGCCCCAGGGAGTCTGTGCACTGTGATGTTCACGGTACCTTCAGCATCATAAACCTGCTACCCTGCATTCCATGGGTCGTAAGGTCAGAAAAAAAGCCAAGAACCTGATTTTTTCCATGCTCCTTTCTTTTTCCAAGTGTAATAACAATTTTGCCCGTACATCCTGCTCTGGCAGCCAAGTGGAAAGACGATGATCTTCTACTGCACTATCTTACCCGAACCTGTTGGGAGATAACTGGATGCTGCAGGAGATGAGAAGGATGGGATCCAATTTAGCTAAGGGAGAAAGGGTTTTTATAATGAAATGTCGATGCCAAGATGTATTCCTGCACACAGCAGCAGTAGCAGAGCTGGTGCACGGAAGGGTCAAATCAGCTGTTTGAGATACTACATTATCCTGCTTCCGTCCCAAAAACCTGCCTCTCTGCGAAAATCCTTATCCTCTCTCATGGCCACGCTGATGACAAGATGTTATGACCACCACTGCTGCAAGTAGCCTTATTTTTCATCGCCACTTACCTTTCCTGGGTGGTGCAGGGCTGGTTTCTCTGTTTTTATTTATTCCTCTATTAACACAGCTCAGCCGTGCCATGGTTTCCATTTGGCAGGAGGCACTGCATGGCAGGACTCATGTTTACAACACATCACGGCGCAACAACCGCCTCCAGAATGTCCATTCCGATTAGACCTGGTCGCCTTCTCTTTGCAGCCTTCCCCTCCCATCCCATCGAACCCCCCCCAGAATTACCAGTTATGGGAAGTTTTAAAACTTTGTAAGCTGCAGTGGCTTCATTTAGGCAGCAAAGCTGTGTATTGAAATATGAATTAGTAGCGTGTGTATCGGCAGGGTAGACCATCTGCTGTGCTCAGCACCCGGCTTTGAAGCTGGTTGGCTGGCAGGACAGCATGTGTTTACAGAAAACCCTAACAGTTGTAAAGGAGCCATTTAGGTTTATCGTGTCAATTCCTGTACAACTCCACGAGGAGAGATTCCTTTCACAAACTCGCATAAAAAAGACAGATAGACTAGTTTTGACCTCTCTCAAAACATTTGACGGTTGAGCTTGTTGCGAGGATAAAATATCTAGAACGGGGGAAAAAAAAAAAGAATCTTGTCATTTCCCCTTCTTAAGCATTAGACTCCTTGAACGCAACATCCATTCATAGCTTAGTTCTTGCATTATAATTTAACTGCCTTTTATTTTCCTTCTGAGATACAAATGCAGGAGCTGTACATGATTTTCATACCATATTATGCGAGCCATTGGGAAAAAGCTGTCCGGAGTAATGGCGCCATTTCAACGTGACGCATATGCCAAGGTACAGAGATCATTTATTTTCCTTAAAAATGAAACGAGGATGGGATTAAAAATGTTATGTTTTGCCTGTACGAGCAATATTCCTCTAATCAACCGTTCCAAATATATTACATCCTTGTAGCTTCTCTGTAATACCAATTGTCCAAGGGAAGGCATCCGGTAGCACACCGAAGGGGTTTACACTGCCGCAGAACCATCCCTCTTACCGGGGCTATCACTTCCAAAGCACCGATATACCAAGGACAGGGCAGAATAAAACCAAACTGGCCCTGGGGATACTTCTGGACTGAGCACTCGGTTACTTTCTCATGCAGGGAGGAATTATTAATAAACAACCTCTTCAGTGAGTGCGCTGAAGCACTTGCTACTGTTTAACAGGCACCCATATTGTACGTATAATTCGTGTGCGTGTGGACGCAGAGTAGAAAGGGAACGTTCTTCTACCTAAAGCTGAGGCTCAGACCAAGCCCTCGGGTCGTCGTGGCCCATGCGTGATTCCGACCGGCTGTTGGACTGAGAAGATAAATTAAGAAACAGGCAGATTTGATGCATCTCTGAGATAACTCATTCCAATGTGCAAAAGGAAAAAAAAAAAAAAGTGTATTAATATACAGGTCTTAAGACTTCAATCAATTTTTTAAGAAAAAACACTTGTTCCTTTTGATGGGAAAACCCGTGAAGCAAAGTGAAAGCTGGCAAGATGAGAGATGGCAGGCTGGGGGAGAAACCTTCCTCTTGCAAACATACCCTGGGCAGCCAGCGGTGTTACTAAGGCCCCGCGTAGGGATGCTGTAGGACTGGTAGCACACAGGGGATCATAACCTGCATAAAAGGTATAATTGATATCCTAAATATGAGCATAGTATGTTGGTAGTTCACAAAAAGCCTTACGGCTTATATGAGGTAGTCGAGCTTGGGTAAGGAGAGGACACTGGTGGGACAAAGAGAGAATTACCCTTGTGTAGCCCAGGTGTTGTGCTCATTACGATCCTCTATCTAGGTCATGTCTTGGGTGCTTAGATGTGAAATACTGATGAGGAACTGGTTTTTAGTATGATAGAGGTTTAGAAACAATCTTGTGTATCTGTATGTACATATATATGTGTGTGTGTGTCTATGCATATGTGTGTACATACATATGTAAGTTCAAATTTCCTTTAGTCTGACCAACAGCTGCCCGTGCTGGTGAGATGCAGGGATTTGGTGCTCCACAGTGGTGGAGCAGAACAGGGTGACCCAGGACTGCCAGACTCCATCTCCAGGAAAGCAGCAGATCAATACAAAACCATGAAGGCAGGCTCTCCTGGAGATTGCATTTCATATTTAGGGACATCAGAAAGTAGAGGGTGTCTCCAGCTGGGTTGCAAAGGGTCACTGCAGAAGAGTTAAGTGCCCAGGACCCAACTTTGGGGAGCAGTGCATCACCTGCCGTAGCCCTCGGTGCCCATAGGATGCTGTGGGCATTCCTGCCCCCTCCTAAATACCATCTTGTTAATGCAGCTGGGAGAGCAGAGCCCCGGAACGTCATCTGGAAGAGGGGTTGGTGACCCAGCTGTTGGGTCCATCTCTCTGCCTTCGGGTGCCCACCTTGGTCAGTCGCATTAAGACACTTTCTGTGCAGACCACAGCACCCTTGTTTCAGAAGAAATGGCCTGGTCCTGGAAGTCTGCTGGAAAAGAGCCGTTTCGGGCAGGTAACTAACTGATTCAGTTTGCACAAGATGCCATGGACGGGTCATCTGTAACCGAGCCTAAGGCTGAACATCCTCTTTTACATTTGCCAATGTTACAATCTGAAATTTCATTTTCATATTTAATGCGCCTGCCTCCAGTTTCTTGTTCTAATGTTGTTCTTCATTCGGTGCGTAATCCGAGGTAACACATGGCTGCTTTACCTGTGGACTAGAAATGCAGTGACTTTGGGCGTTGCAGTGACTTTGGGCATTGCGTTTTTATGTGCCATCGGTCTTTTTATTATTATTATTATTATTATTATTATTATTATTATTATTATTATTATTATTATTATTATTATTATTATCATCACTTCTTTTGAGGGGTATCCTAATCTGCTTGTTTCTGTTAGGTGGTGGAATCTGGTTGAAAGCAAAGCATGACAACGCCTGTGATATAGCGGCATTTTTCCGACTTGTTCTGAGCATCCCTCAGGAACGCCTGCGGATGGGACGGGTGCTTTTCCCTGCGTGGAGCAGAGCGCCGCAGCCGCGCCACGTCATCTCGCTGCCTGTTCTCTGGCTCTGTGCTCTGCCCTCCCGGGTCAAAGCGAAAATGGGAGAGGATGGCAAGCCAAAGCGTGCGGAAGATGACTCACCGGATTATTTTCTACTTTTCAAATATAGCCCTTGCATTCTTGCCAACATATCGATACAGTCAGGCTCTCCCTCCTGCAGCAAGCCTCACGTATTTATATTTATATACAGTACGTAATGCCTATACTACATAATGACAAATGTCAATACATTTACCCATTTTTTAATATTCTGTTTATTTTGATTTTTTTCGCATTTTTTCTCCCAAACAGGCACTGAAAGACCGAAACTGCAACCCACCCAGTGCAACTCCTGTAAACACAACGTACCGAGGGTTTGACTGGCAACGTCTTTGGTCACCGTGATCCTTCCCATTTCAGGACTTGCTGAAACTGGTCAAAATGGCTCCGGAGTACTGGGCAGCCCATGACCTGCCTGACTTTGAGGAAGGAAAAGGCAGCTCAGCTGAGGTATGTTCTTGCACCGAGAGAGGGCAAACGGGTGACAAAAGCGATGCAGCCAGGGCTGGGAAGGAAGGCATCTTTGCTCCTCTCCCTTCTATGCTGATGATGCCCTGCAAAACCCAGCCCAGCTCCGAGCTGCGTGTCCCGCTGTCTATTTTGGGAGGGAAGAAAGGAATGGGCTCACGTCTGGGAGGGCTGAGTTGAAGCCGTTGTTACTGGGGAAAATGCGAACACGGAGCTCACAGTAAAGAAACGGGGAATTGCCACCCCGACGGCAAACTTCACCATCAGAGCACCTCGTCTCGGGGGTCATTTTATTCTCAGAAAGCAGGACATAAATACAGAGTTAATTGTGACCGGAACCCGTAGCAATAACCTGTTTATGGGAAGACTCTAGTCCTAGTCTAGAAAAGCTGTAATCTCACCCCGCCATCTACAATTTGTTGCTTTATTAAGATACATTCTCGGCCGAAAACAAAAGAAGTGAGTTAGTTGGAGATGTTTATTGCCCTTTGTCAGGATGGCTATATTTTTTTCTGCTTTGAAAATAGATGTCCCTGCTTATATGGCTGTGTATTTATCCTTTCTTTTAGCTTTTTCATTACTGTTCCCTTTAATCATTTAATGAGGAGTGTTCAGGTTCCTGATGATTTAAAATTATGACTCGCGGAGACACTGGCAATATCTTTGCTGGAGTAACGCTGATCCTCTAACTTTAAGACTTTAAATTCAAACCACATGTTTTTGCCACTAACTCCGAAAACAACCCCTGGAGTTGTGTGACTGTCACTAGAATATAAACCATAGCTATTCTGCAAACAAAAGCCGCAGTATTTAAATTGCGGTTATGGTCAGAAAAGTGACTATTTTAATCATTGCTCTGGTTTACTCGGGAGATCTGCTCCCTCTGCACATTCCAAATATCTCTGCAGATTTTTATAGACTGAAAGGAGATTTTACTGCTTTCCACTCCTCTTAGCCCCACGGAGGGCAGCCAACACGGGGCGAGTGAGCCAGATTTGTTCCAGACTCACACATCAGCGGGAGTGTGAGCTGAATTCCCGCGGCAGGACCTGTCGGACGGGTGATCTGCCCGCCGGGACGAGCAGCCACGCTTTCATGCCCCCTGAGAGCTCACGGGGTGCAAGGCAGTTAGGAGGGGGAAGGGAAAAATAGAAAACCAAACCCACAGTGGTTTTCCTATAAACGATATTGTTTTGAAAAGGAAAAAAAAAATAGTTCTGAGAGGTTTCTTGGGCTGGAAGGGGTTTTTGAGTGCAGCTCCCTGGATGCCACCCCACTCCAGGGATGGGGGCTCTGAGCAAAGGGGTAAACATATTTTTCAAAAATGGTGTTAGCTGCAGAACGGGTAAATTGAAAATAAGAGGATGCAAAAGTCTGAAAGGGATTTTCTTTTCCTGCTGGGTCTGAAGAGATAATTCAGTTCCTTTAACATCTCCCTTACGTGGACACTTTCTCACAGCCTTCTGGGTGCTGAGCTTCAGCCTCTTTGGGCTCCTGTGAACCCAATCACTGCCTCCCCCCACCTCTCAAACCCCTTTTTTGTGTCTTTGCTACATTAAGAATCAAATCCCATTTGGAGGGTGGCTGCTTCAACTCACTATCTGCCTTTATGAAATGTAATATATGTATCCTGTTTCTGCGAAAACCTCCTATTACAGTATTGGGAATGTTCCTCTGATATATGTGTATTCAAAATAAATGTTGGTAGGAGAAGACCTAATTCATTTTAGATGGTTTTATTAGGCGTCTCTTAACAAATCCCAGAGTATGTAAATGAAATATAACTCTACGTACATATTCATCAGTCTGTTCTTAGAATTAAATATGAGCGCTGTGACATTTGGTTTTAAGGAATGAGTAATTAACATGTGTGCAGGATGTTCTCATCTTCCTGCTTTGGAGTCCTGGAGTCAGGGAAAAGCAGACAAAACATATTTCCACTCTTTTTATCATAGTTTGCAAAGCAGAAAGCCGTTCACGACAGCCAAGAACTTCTCAGGCTTTTTTGTACCTGTTGGGTGCTGACACAAGGGCCCCTTCTTGAGCGTTTCGTGTTGTTAAATGTCATCTCATCTGTGCTGGGGCCAGGATCGCGTAAAAAAAAAAAAAATCAGCTTTGCATCTGACCTGGCTTTTAACAATTGCACCAACAAGTTGCAGAGCACGGCAAAGAGCAGGACAACTTTTGGAGTACAGCCACTGCGGCTGGTGATTTACCTCCACAATGGGATGCTGTAAAACTGGACTGAGCTCTAAGATGCTCCCCATCCCCAGCATCCCGGAGATGCTCTCTAGGAAAACCTGGGCTGGATCCTGCGGGGGATGTTTGGGGCTTGGCTGCCCCAACGCCACGCTTGGGAACACCGGGCTTAACTGCACTGCTGGTGAAAACCCAGAATAAAACCCACTTTTGTTTTCGGCGGGGCTGGCTCGAGTCGCTTTTGTGCGAGAGCAATGTGTGTGCAGGGCGTGCACTTTTTGCAGCAGAAAAAATTAATTTAAAAAAAAAAAAAAAAAAAAAAGACCATAATTTCTTTCTGAGGTTGCCGGGGGAGGGCGGGAACAGCACACCGCCCTGTCTGAGCACCCCGGAGAAGTTGACCAGAACAAATCCCAGCAGGAACACACAAACCTCTATTATACCTTTTAAAAAGCTCCCCATTGAATGCAGCCGGGCAGATGGGAAGGGCCCTTTTATTTCCTTTTTTCTTTCTCCGCCTGAGTTCATTCTCTCCCTTTGGGGGAGCCAGGTTCAAAGACATGCCAAATGCATCAAAACCTTCCCAATAAAGTCCCTTTCACCTCCCGGCGGAGCGGGGCCGGGCCGGGAGCGTGCTGGGAGCGCCGGGTCCGCCGGTGACTTTCAGGACTGTGTGTGGCAAATCGTGTGCACAGCTCCCAAAACAATGCCCTGAATCGGACGTCTAATTCCCTGGAAATTAAATCCCTCAACTGGTCAGGGAAAACAGGAGCCAAAGAGATTAAACAGTGCGGCAGGGAGAATCTTTGGGGGTTGGTAGGGGGACTTTCTTGTGGGTTTGTTGGGTTGTATTTTTGAGCAGAGGGGTAACAAAGCAATGGTTTAGTGTTGCTTCCGTCCCCGTTTTAATTTGAACCATGCATCCCTCCCTTCCCCTCCCCAAAAATTCTCGATCCTTGCTGCCGTGGGGGAAAAAACTGCTTGTCCCGGCTCTGTGCTAATCACCCAACAGGTGAGCTCGGTCCCGGCAAGCACAGCGCCGTGTCGGGCTGCAGAATTAATTTCGGTGGCCGTGGGGTGAGCAAAGCGAGGTGCCGGGGGTGCAAACCCCCTCCCCACGGCCCCAAGCATCCCGCATCCCGCTCAGGTCCCCGCCAGTGCCTGCAGCTCCCAGCATCTCCCAGGGGCCGCACCGGCCGCCACAGCCTTTGCTGGGTCCCGGGTTATTTATCCCGGCTGGGGCTGGAGCCGTTTGGGTGTGAGGGAGGCCAGGAACGGGGCTGAGACATTCCCATTGATTTTTTGCTGCCAGTTTATTAAACAGGAGAAGGTCCAGCCATGGATGCTCTGGTGCGGCGCGGCGAGGGGCTGGATGCTGGATGAAAGCACAGCCTCTGCTCCTTAGGAAGCGATCTTTCCCCGCAGGGCTGCTTTTTAACTGCTACAAGTCAAAACTTAGCGGGCCTGGCAGCGGCAATTTTTTTTTTTCTCCCTTAAAAAAAAAAAAGCAGTTTCCTATGTATTTTTACTGACAAAAGCCTGAAGCTTCCTTTATATGCTTTATTTTCTTTCTCCTCTG